>NW_027185771.1:23350169-23385169 GCF_028583685.1 Petaurus breviceps papuanus
GAGAGAGAGAGAGAGAGAGAGAGAGAGAGAGAGAGAGAGAGAGAGAGAGAGAGAGAGAGAGAGAGAGAGTTTGTTCAGGGGAATCAACATTTTGAAGGGATGCCAAGAGGCTTGTCTGACTTATGTAATGAGTTAAAGTGTGTATAAGAGTTATACAGTATGTTTATGAGAATTGACATGTGAACGATTTGGAAACTTAAGACCAAAGAGTTTACATGGATGCAAATGTATGTATTAAAGCTGCCATTTTTGGCATCAGTGAGTGATCTTTTTCTTGGTCTAAGCAAAAATTTAATTTGAAGGGGACTTGGCTTTAAGTTTTGTTTTATTGTTTTAGTCCCTTACAACTCTACGTGTATTAGGGAGCCATGATGTGAGATCAGACAATTTAAATTCTTTACTGAAGTTTATTCCTTCTTGGTAAATTTCTGCATTATCTGGAGTCTATACAGAGGGAAGGAAAATATGGAATTGGGTGAAGAGAGTATAAGAGCTAGAGCTTGGGCTATTAATGATCATGCAAGATAGAATTAATAACATTATTAGTCTGAGAGCACAGGTGAGGCAACATGCTTAATATCGCATAACTTGTTAAGGACTGAGTTTGGATATAGACCTGGATCTAGGCAAAGCAAAAAAATTCTCCTTTCCATTGTTAAGATTCCAGAGCATAATTTGGGAAAATTACCAGACTTCGAGCCACTCTCCATTGCTGATGTGGGTCACCAGAGGCCAGTTACTTTAGTTTTCCTCATTAAAAAGGAAAATAATGGTAGGAACATTGCCTACCTCGCAGAATAATGTGGGGAATAGTATTTGTGAAGCTTAAATTGTGATGTATCCAGGTATAGAAGAAAGATTGTTGGTCTTGGAATTTTGTAAGACTTCTATTTCAAACAAAACCTATGACATTTACTAGCTTTGGGCAAGTGTCTGAGTTATATTTTCTTTACATGTAAAATGAGAAGTTGAGAAAAAATAACCTCCATATTATCGTTTAATTCCAGATCTATGATCCTACAGAAATGTACACCGTTATTAATAGAAAAAATAGTTGGTCAATTAGTCAATTAAAAAAATGCACCACCTATTTTCCAAGAACTGAACAAAGGGCTGGGGATAAAGAGAAAGCCAAAAAAGAGCCTCTTCTCTCAAGAAGCTCACAGTCTAACAGGAGAGACAACATGCAAATGACTACATACAAACTATAAACAAGATACACTTGACACAATCAAAAGAGGGAGGGCATGAGAATTAAGAAGGATTAAGAAAGGTCCCTTATAGAAAGTCAGATTCTAGCTAGGACACAAAGAAAGCCAGAAACATAGGTGACAAAGAGATAAAATAAAGTTTCAGTCCTCAGTATCAGACCCTTCCTTTCTTTTTTTTTTTTAATAATGTACAAAAATGAGATGGAAGTGCTAGATCCTAGATTCTGAAATGGAAGAAAAATAACCCTTTGAGATAACAACTCCTCCGATTCTTCTCATTGATACATCACCATGCACATTTTCAACTCCAATACACAGGCATATTTTTGAAAAATTTATTTTGTGTGCATATATGTATTACTACTGCTTTAACTATTAAAGTCCTTATGTACTTATGCCTGACACAACATTACCATCCCATTTCTCTCTCTTTTTCTCTTTCTCACAAGGAAGTTCTGACACCAAAATTACCATATCTTAGAGGCTCAGAGTCTGTGCAATTATGCTAGTTTTCAAAGAATCTCAAATCCTGAGATAAAATGTATTTGAAAATCATAATTTTGCACTGATTACTTGATTCAGTCTCATTAGACTACATTACCTACCCCCGAGACATCAATTAATGGAATGCTAGAGGATGAAAAACTCTAACATTTTTGCCTCTAGTTGGCTGCCAATTTAAGTAAAGAGAAAATGAAGGACATACATCAAGAAAATCTACAAAGAAAAGTGTAGCTTTAAAAAATTAAAACATTAGAATGCAGACTGAGGGATTCCTTTAAAAGTCAGTAAGCTCCACTTGTGAACTCCAAAGGCAAAAAGTGACTTCAGAGGCCAATTAGACCATCCCCTTGACTCAAGATAGCTTTCACATTTAAACCCAAATATTATTATAAATCTCCAAGGATATCCATCTCCATCCTCTCTCACTTATCCCTTCAGCAGCCTCATTCTATTTTTAGCAACTAAAAGGATTTCAAAGGCAATAAGGTATGCTATAAAAAGAAACAGATATGTAGAAGGAAGACAGCTAGATGGTGAATTGGATGGAGAACCAGGCCTGGAATCAGGAAGACCTGAACTCCAATCCAGCCTCATACACTTGCTGTGTGATTTTGGGTAAGTCACACTGTTTATCCCTGTTTCTTCATATGAAAAATGAGCTGGAGAAGGAAACCACACTAGCATCTTTTCATGAAAACTTCAAATAGGGTTATAAAGAGGCAGACCCAACTGAAACAGTTAAACAGCAACAAAAATGCAGGAGAGTTGGGATTAAGTACAGACTCCAACACTTGCTACCTATGTGACCTTCACTGACTCTCAATTTCCTTATCAATAAAATGTCAACAACTATATCTGGCTTTCTTATGTAAAGTATAAGGGAAAAAACAAATATTCTCCATAAAGTACTACAGATCTGTGTGAATTATTAATTGATATGTTTCAGGACATTATCACAAGTATAAATATATATATTATGTGTGAGGGAATAATAGTACTGCTATTTAAATTTCAGTGTATGAGTCTTATCTACCAGACTGGATTGTTCCCCCCAGAAAATTTTTTTGGTCATAATTCTTTGTATTTTTATATAATGCCTAAATAACATATTGCTATGAATACACAGAATTGTTTAATAACTATTGAATACCTATAAATTCATTTGTCAAAGTGGAAGGACCCTTGATAATAAAAAAAAAAAGTTTTGCTGATTTTTATGCAATTTACGCTTGTGATATTTCATAATCTGAAGATTTAGGCCTGTCCCACTAAAAGGGATGTGATCAGCCTGGAATGTAATGATTTTGATGAACCCATGCTGGCTTATAGTAATTACCACTTCCATTTAGATGGCTTTAATAATACATTCTAGTATTCTATCCAAACTTGTGAAATAATAGTGTAGGGGATATATTATATTTTCCTTTGTGTCAATTTCAATGGGAATGTTAACCCATATGTGGAACTGAATGATGACAATTCTACATTTACAAAAAAAAAAGTAATACTCCCCAAACACCTCTAATATCTGTAAAATATGACTTTAAATAAATTTTAGAATTACAGAGAAAACAAAGTGACAGAGAGAAACAAATCTCCCACCGAAGGCAGCCTGGCAGAAAGGGTCTATCTATCAGACCTAGCTAGGAGCCTAGCAGAGTCCCACATGAGCCCAGCCCCAGGGTAGCCCTGACTCGCAACCAAGAACAGCAAGAGAAGACATTAAGAGAGTGAATTACAAGCAGCTGTGGCAGTTTCTAGACTTCTCAACCCATAAATGCCAAAGAGAAAGTAAAAGGTCAGTGGGGAACATTGTTGGAACTGGGTGATGGAGGGGCATGGTCCATCTCCTGCATCCAGGGCTAGAGATGGCAGAGGCATGGTGATTGAAGCTGCTGCTATGTACCTGTAGCTCCTGGCATGCAGAATGTAGGGAGACCAAGCTACCATTCAGAGTGTAATCACTCTTAATTTGACCTGCTTGGATCTTGATCATACTGTTGGGTGGTGGTCCTGGGGTGTGTGGCAGTGTGTCAGATTTTGGGGTGTCTGTAGAGAGGGCAACCTCCTCAGACCTCTGACAGCATTTGTGAAAACCCCAGCAACATGGGACATAGCTTTCTCTACTCTGAAAGCAGAATTCTACCATGGCAAAGCACTCCAAAGTCAAGTAATTGGCTGGCAAGATGAACAAGCAGAGGAAGCACAATCACACCAGAAAATCCTCTTTTGGGCACAAAAAGGATCAAAACATAAAGAATATAACTAAGTCAAAACTTCTGCATCAAAAGCTTCCAAGAAAAATATGAATTGGTTACAGGCCATGGAGGAGCTCAAGAAGGATTCTGAAAATTAAGTTAGAGAAGAGGAGGAATAACTGGGAAGAGAAATGAGAATGACGCAAGAAATTCATGAAAAGCAAGTCAACAGCCTACTAAAGGAGACCAAAAATGTACTGAAGAAAATAACACCTTAAAAAATAAACTACCCCAAAGGTCAAAAGAGGCCCAAAAAGCCAATATGGAGAAGAATACTAAAAAAGCTGAATTTGTCAGATAGAAAAGAAATTTCAAAAACGCTCTGAAGAGAATAACTCCTTCAAAATTAGATTAAAGCAAATGAAAGCTAATGACAATGAGAAATCAAGATACTGTAAAACAGATGCAAACAAATGAAAAAATAGAAGGCGATGTGAGATATCTCATTGGAAAATCCACTGACCTGCAAAATAGATCCAGGAGAGATAATTTTAAAATTATTGGGTTACCTGAAAGCCATGATCAAAAAGGAGCCTAGCAATCGTCCTACAAGGAATTTTCAAGCAAAATTGCCCTGATAGTCTAGAACTAGAGGGCAAAATAGAAATTGAAATAATTTACCGATTGCCTCTTGAAAAAATTCCTAAAAGGAAAACTCCTAGGAACATCAAAGCCAAATTCCAGAGTTCCCAGGTCAAGGACAAAATACTGCAAGTTGGGTCAAGATCATGGAGGAGAAACAGGGTCTCCGCAAGGCTCTGGCTCTCAGGACCTCCAATCTGTGTAAAAGGGGAATTTGAACAAAATTTGGAGGTATAGAACCCAAAAAATGACACAGAGAAGCTAACCTCCAGTTGAGGACAGCCCAGTAGTCCATTAGATATTGGCCAGCACAGCACTTTGGGAGCTGAGCCCAGCTCCACACCAAGGTTTTAGCCCCAGGGCAGGCATGACCAGCTACCCACTGGAGGGGCTTCAGATTACCAACAGCTTTGGTGATTCAGAATCATCAACACATAGATGCTAAGGACAAATTGAGAGGTCAGTGCAGTGTGTACTTGGGGACCCAGTAGTTGGGAGAGTGTTGGCTTTTGCCCTAGGGAGGGGAGCCTCTGAGGGCTGCAGCACAGCCCCCACCATGTGACAGTTTCAGCTCCTGGCCTCCAGAGTGTAGGGGAACCAAGCAACCAGTCTGAGGGATAATTGCTCTTGCTTTAACCTGCTTGGATCAGGATTGCAATCTAGGGTGGAGGTCCTGGGGTGTGTGACCAGATTGCCAGAGCATGTGGAGGCTTCAGAGAGGGCACCCAACTAATACATACAGCAGCTGAGAAAACAAGAGCATTTGGTATGAAGCTCCCCTGGCTGGTAGCAGAGTCCTACTGGGGCAAAAAAAATCCCAAAAGTCAAGTACTTTAGTGGCAACATGACTAGGCAAAGGAAGCAAAGCAAACAGAAGAATCCAACATTAGACTCCTATTTGGAGACAAAAACGATCAAAGCATGGAAGAGGAGGAAGACAGTGAAGTCATAACCCCTGCACCAAAAGCTTCAGAGGAAAATATGAGCTAGTTACAAGCCATAGAAAACCTTAAGAAGCAGATAAGAGAAGTGGAGGAAAAATTGGGAAGAGAAATGAGAATGATGCAAGAAAATTACAAAATGAAAGTCAACAGTCTGACTGAAGAAAGCAGCACCTTAAAAAGCAGACTAACTCAAATGACAAAAGAGGCTCAAAAAGGCAATAAGGAAAAACATTCCTTAAAAAGCCAGATTTTCCAGATGGAAAAAGAATCTCAAAAGCTCACTGAGGAGAATTATTCCTTCAGAAATAGATTGGAGCAAATGGAAGCTAATGACTTTATGAGAAATCAAGATGCTGTTAAACAGATCTAAACAAAACAAATAATAGAAGGAAATGTGAAATATATAATTGCAAAAACCACTGACCTGAAAAATAGATCCAGGAGAGATAATTTAAAAATTATTGGACTACCTGAAAGCCATGATCAAAGAAAAAAACCTAGAATTCATCCTCCATGAAATTCTCAAGGAAAACAGCCCAGATGTTTTAGAACCAGAGGGGAAAATAGAGGTTGAAAGAATCCACCAATTACCTCCTGGAAAAGATCCCAAAAAGAAAACTCTTAGGCATATTATAGCCAGGTTGCAAAATTCCCAGATCAAGGAGAGAATATTATAAGCAGGCAGGAAGAAGCAATTTGAATATTGTGGAAACACAATCAGGATAACTCAGGATCTGGCAGCTACTACCCTGAGGGATTGAAGGGCTTGGAATATAATATTTGGGGGTGGGGCAAAGGATCTGGGATTAAAACCAAGAATCACCTACCCTGCAAAGCTGAGTATCATGATTCAGGGGAAAATATGGTCATTCAGTGGAATAGAGGACTTTCAAGCATTCTTGCTGAAAAAACCAGAGTTGAATAGGAAATTTGACATTCAAATACAAGAAGCAAGAGAGGCATGAGAAGGTAAACAGGGAAAAGAAATCATAAGGAACTTATCAAAGTTGAACTATTAACATTCCTACATGAAAAAACAATAATTGTAATGGATGAAACTTTTCTCAGTATGAAAATAGTTGAAGGAAATCATATATATATATATATATATATATATATATATATATATATGTCTATATCAGAGAGTGTACGGGCATATGAATACATTTGTGAATATGTGTATATATGTATACAGTTATACATAGAGGTCACAGGACCAATTTAATAGGAGGTGATAATATTTAAAAGGTGAAATTAAGAGGTGAGAGAGGAAAATAATTAGAGAATATGGTGAGAGACATAGTGGGGTAAACTGTCTCATATAGAATAGGCAAGGGAAAATGGTTACAATGGATGGGAAGAAAAGGAAGGTAAAAGGGAATGGGTCAACATTATTCTCATTGAATTTGGCTCAGAGAGGGAATGACATAGACAATAAATAGGGTATCTTACCCTATATGAGTGTGGGGTGGGGGAAGGTGATGAGACAGGGTATTATGGAAGGGAGTGTGGGCTGGTGGGGAGGGAAGTTGGAAGCACCCACTTTTGAAAAGGGATGGGATAGGGGACAGCTAGGGGGCACAGTGAGTAGAGCACTGGCCCTGGAGTCAGGAGGACCTGAGTTTGGATCCAGCCTCAGACACTTAACAGACACACACAAAACTAGCTGTGTGACCTTGGGCAAGTTACTTAACCCCAATTGCCCTCCAAAAAGGCAAAAAAAAAAAAGAAAAGGGATGGGATCGAAGTAGAGAATAGAACAAGAGGGAGGTGGGGTAGGAGGGAGGGAAATATTGTCAGTCTTTTAGGATACATCTACTATGTTTATGTTTTGCAGCAACTACACATGTACAAACTATACTTAACTGATTATCTTCCCAGTAAGGGTGGGTGACAAGGGAGGAAAGGAATGAATCTGGAATTCAAAGTTTTAAAATCAAATATTTTCATATTTCATATATATACATATATATACACACATATATATATACATACATACACACATATATATATATATATATACACACACACTATTATTAATACTATTTTACATGTAATTGTGAAATAAGATATACAGGCACTGGGGCATAGAGATCCACCATGCCCTAATGGAAAATTCGAAAGGGGTATCGGAGAAAATATGGGAGAGAGCAAATTGGAGGAGGGGATATCCTGTGGGACTGCTATTTTGGCATGGTGGGTAGGGGAAAAATGGGGAGAAAATTTGTAACTCAAATCTGGCAGAAATGAGTGATGTAAATCAGAAGTTAATAAAGCATTTGAAAAATGAAAAAAAAATTTAAAAGACTGCATGGTGTCAGGAAGAAACAATTTGAATATTATGGAAATGCAATTAGTATAACAAAAGATCAAACAGCTTCTATTCTAAGGGATTGAAAGGGCCTTGAATATGATATTCTGGAAGTCAAAGAAGCTAGAATTAAAACCAAGAATCACCTACCCAGAAAAAAAAAGCTGAGTATAATGCTTCAGGGGAAAATATGGTAATTCAATGAAATAGAGGAGTTTCAAGTATTCTTAATGAAAAAAACAGAGCTGAACAGAAAATTTTACTTTCAAATACAAGAAGCAAGAGAAGCATGAGAAGGTAAACAGGAAAAAGAAATCATAAGCAACTTATTAAAGTTGAACTATCTGCATTCCTACATGGAAGAAAAGATAATTGTAACTCATGAGATTTTTTTCAGTACAAGGATAGTTGAGGGGAATATATATGTATATATGTATGCATATAGACATCGATGTATAGGAGAATATATGTGTGTATAAATACATATGTGAATGTATGTATATGTGTGCACATGTATATATAGACAGAGGGCACAATCAGTTGATTAGGAAGGGATGTTATCTAAAAAATAAAATTAAGAGTTGAGAGAGGAATATTATGAGAGGAGAAAGGAAGAGATAGGATAGGGTAAATTATCTCATATAAAAGAAGTGAGACAAAATTTTTATAATGGAGGGAAAGAGCAGATAGGTGAAATGGAATGAGTCAACCTTCCTCTCATTGAATTTAGCTTATGGAGGAAATAACTTACCCACTCATTTGGATATCTTACCCTACAGGAAAGTAGGGGGGAAAGGAATAAAAGGGGGAATGATAGAAAGGAGGGCAGATTGGGAGACAGGGCAGTTGGAAGCACACACTTTTGAAAAAGGACAGGGTCAAAGTAGGAAATGGAATTAGTGGGTGGCAGGATAGGATGGAGGGAAAGATAGTTAGTCTTTCACAATATAACTACTATAAAAATTATTTGGGTAACTGCACATATAAAATCTATATTGAATAGCTTGTCTTCCCAGTGGGACTTGGTGAGGAGGGAAACAGGAAAACAATCTGGAAATCAAAGTGTTAAAAACAAATATTTAAAAAAAATTTCTACATGAAACTGGGAAATAAGATATATAGGCACTGGAGTATAGAAATCTATCTTGCCCAACCAGGAAATTAGAGGGGGGTGGGGGAGTTTATAAGAGAAGAGCAGATTGGGGGAAGGGGTATTCAGTATGCTTTCTGTCTTGGGGTGGGGGGTAGGGGAAAGAAAGGGAGGAAATTTTAACTAAAATTTTTGTGGAAATGAATGTTGAAAACTAAAAATAAATTTAGAAATGCCTACTTAACAAAAAAAAGTAATCAAGACTGATTCAGAAATAGCATTTTGATATTATTTCAGGACCCTGAAGTATGATACAAACTCATAAAATGAATAGTTTTCTTCTATCCTCTGTAAATGTTTTTATTTCAATTTATTATTTTAAAAATAAATGTGATTGATTCATTTTCTCTTTATGTAAAATAATTTCCCTTGTTATTCCTCTATCTGCTCCCCTTTTCCAAAGGACCAATCCCTTAATAATAAAGAAGAACATTCTCTTTAACTCAGAGTATCCATTACTTAATATACAATTCAAAGAGCTATTTGGTTTTTTGAGGGGGATTTTGGCACCTAAAATTGTACTATATTTTTATTTCCAGTCCTTGGCTCAGTGCACAACATATAGTGGGATGGGAATGAGATATGTAAAGCATTTACTATTTATTAGGCATTCCACTAAGTACTTTACAAATATTTTATTTAATCTGCACAACTCTGCAAGGTAGGTAATGCAATTATACCATTTTAAAAAATGACACAAAAGAAAAGATAAAAAGGTGTCTCCCCCAACTACTTTGTAAATAGAAGGTAGCTAATTTTGAAACATTTCCTATATTTTCAGGACTTTTTGAGTATATGGATGATTTTGTTTATTTTCTTCTCTTCCTTTTTCTTACAAACAAAGAAACAAAGAAAATCTTTGTTACATATAAAGAGGAAACCATTCAGAGTAAAATTTAGGTGATGTAAAAATTGTGAATTTTTTTTAAGTTCAGCAAAACAAATCAGCATATGGAAAAAAAGTCTTACATTATATACACTGTTCCACACTCATAATTTCATACATTCTAAAAAAAGGTGGTGGAAGTGATTAATTTCTTATATAATTTATTGGGGGCTATTGGTGGCTATTTCCTTTTTTATTAATTTCATTTGTTTAATGACTAGGACTCCCTATCACCCAGGCCGAAAGTACAGGGGTTATGCACTGCTAGATCACATTCTGATGGGCAGGGAACTTTGACCTGATTCAATTCTGACCTGGATTGGTTCAACCTTATTTAGATTTTTATTTTATTAGATCTTTTCAGTTTTTATATGCTTTAATCTATTTCTCCTGTTATTTTTCAAGATGTCTTCTTTATATTTATTGTGAGTTTATTTACTGGTTTACTGTTTTAAAAAAAATGGCCATTCTTTCCCATTTGATTCACATTTGGGGGGATATAGTTTTTACTTAACAATTTGTCAGCTAAATAATAAATTTTGGTAAGTTATTCTATCATCATTAGTTATTTTTTCTGTGATTTTTTTCCCTTTCAACTATTGGTTAATTAAGACCTCATTATTATGTCTCCAAGTATATTTTTTCTTTATCCTCTCTGAATTGAGTACTGTTTTTATTTTGTTATGCCATTTAAAGATAGTATTTCTTTTTTTTTTTTTTTAAAAATTTCTTTTACCCTAACAAACCATCCATTTTTTTGTTTTTGTTTTTTTTTTAAGGGAGGAAGGCAGGGCAATTGGGGTTGTGAGTTGTCCAAAGTCACATGGCTAGTAAGTGTTAAGAATCTGAGGTAAAATTTGAACTCAGGTCCTTCTGACTCCAAGGTTGGTGCTCTATTAATACATGGTACCACCTACCTGCCCCAATTTTTTTTAGTGGAAAGAATTGCTTATCATGAGTGTTGCCGTTCAGAAGCTGCCACAAATATTTTGAATTTAAATTATCCAACTTTAAAATAATAATGTCATTTTGTTCATCATTGATATGTTTGTCCAAATTTAAGAGAACATCAAATAATATTGCTTTTGCTGTAGTAATACTTAACTTTTTTTTAATGCAATCAAGAACCATTTGTCAAATACTATGTTTCAGGCTCCATAAAAATTTCTGAGATTACAAAGGCAAAATCAGGACCCTTTCTCAAATGAGGTTACATTTCAATGTAGGAGACATTCACATTTCAACCCATATTTCAATGTAGGAGGAATCATTCCATCAAATATTTATGTAAAAAATAAATACATAGCATTTGGAAGGTAACCTCAGAATAACTTAAAGATTTTATTTGGGGGGTGTGGGTTAGAGGTGGAGGATAACTTCAGAAACTAGGTTTGGATAATTAGATTTGAAGGAAGCCAGGGAAGCCCGTAGGCAGAAGAGATGAGAGAGATAATCCCTGAAAAGGGTAACAACCATGTAAAGAGTTGGGAAGTAAATAGTCTTGATCATGTGATAAAGCAAAAGCAAGGTGCTATTAGATAATAAGTATGTGGCAGACAGCAAAGTATCAGAAGATTGGAAATATATATTACATTTGACAACAAACAGAATATAATAGATTTTGATCCTAAAGTCAATATAGAAAGACAGTAGTTTACATTGGTGAAAAGGAGGAGTAAATGTTTGTGGTCAGACTTGAATTTTAAAATCACTGGCAGCTGAGTGGATGATAGACTGGACTGGATAAAGACTCAAGGAAAGAAGGTCAATCCATGGTCTTCAAGAACAGTACAGATACTAAATAACCCTTCTTCCACCAGGGCAGTATCTATGTGCACTGTGAAAAAGAAACATACAGGGGCAGCTAAGTGGCTCAGTGAATAGAGCACCAGCCCTGGAGTAAGGAGTAACTGAGTTCAAATCTGGCCTCAGACACTTAACACAAAAACTAGCTGTTTGACTTTGGGCAAGTCATTTAACCCCAATTGCCCTCCAAAAAGAAAAAAAAGGAAAAGAAACATACAGAGAGACATCATAAAGATAGAAATTGCAAAACTTGGCAACAGATTAAATATGTGGAATTGGGGCAAGAAATATATTACTTTTTCTTATAGATTGTTTTTACATTTTGAACAATTCTGGTATTTATTTTCGTAGTTCTACCCTTTCATAGCATATCAGGATTTTTTTTTATCAAACGTTTATTTTCTTTGACTTGTATTTACTACTAGTTTGGGGATAGAATCAATTTATTTATCTGCATGTTATCGTGATTTTTATTTTCTTTTCCTTCTTCAAACTTGTTGTACTTCAGCTTTACTTGCCCCCCCCCCATTTATATGACAATGTTGCTCAATTTCTAAATTTTATTTTCCTCCACTGGTAATTAGATGCCAAAAGTTAATGTATAAATGTGCTTTAAGTACTCCTCATTTGGGGGAATTTATGTTTTGCTAGACTTTCATTCCTTCAATAGCCTGAGAAAAGAAAGGACTTCTCTAGCTATATATCCATCCACTTTGCTTCAGTGCCATTGTGATAACTAAAAATACACTCCTGCTTCTATGGGCCCTCCCTTGTTTTAACTCCTTTTGCTTCCTTAGTGGCCAAATCAGTGTTTGCCACATTTTTTCATGTTTGAGATAAGTGAAATGTGTTCCAGATAGGAATTCTGAATCCTTTGGGGTCCCTAACCAGGGACAATCCCAAAGAGAAAACAGCATCAAAATGTCTCCTCCTTGGCTAAGGAAATCAGGGTCTTCCGCTTGTTTTGGTTTAAGGAACAGGCAGGGGGTAAAGTGTGTCCGAAAACTATACAGAAGGAAAAGATACCTATCTAGATTCCAAGTAAAAATCCAAAGATAGTTTGTGTCAGTTTGTATGTGGCTTCAAGTAACCAGAAATCTGGTCAGTGAGAGATATCACATATACATTTTAAGAACTATGTATTGCCATTAACTGCTTCTAATTCATAAAGATTTTAGTTTCTCTGGACACTCTTGTCTTGTGTTTTCTACTATAATTGTACTACATCTGGCATGCATTTCAAACTTATTTTCCTTATATTTATTTTTAAAGAATTAATATGAACTGGGATAACTGTCCAGTATGATATCAAGAATTGTTCAGAGGCAGAGCCAAGTTGATGGAGTATAGTCAGGGACTCACCTGAGCTGTCCTTCAGTGCAAATCCATTCATAAAATGATTCTAAACAAATTCAAGAGCATATGAAAGATCAGAAAAAGATGAAGTGAAAAATTCTGTAGCACAACACAACTTGGAAAGGGCAGGAAAGATCTTTAGCACAAAAGTGAGAGAGGATTGCAGTCCAGCACAGGCCACACCAGTGGAACTTAGTAGATTGGGCCCTAGTAAACTTGAAGCAGGACTCAGAGTGACTGAATCACTAGCAATAGTTGTGGTTTCCAGACTTCTTAGCCTACAGATGCCAAAGATAACTCAGAAGGTCATCAGGAAAGGTCTCTTACACCCAGGTGAGAGTAGAGCACTGTCTATCACAGGTAATGACAGCACAGCCACAGGCACAGCCACAGCAAACCAGGAATAGGTCTTGGGAGTGACTAAGTCAGTAGCTCCAGAAGGAGCAGCTGCTTCCAAAAATCTCACCCCATAGTCAATAAGGGGATAAAAAAAAATGGTTAGAGGGTCATTAGCAGGCAGAGCCAAGACGGCAGCATAGAAACAGGAAAACTCCATGAGCTTCCCCCATAATCACATCAAGTACCTATAAAATGTGACTTTAAACAAATTTTAGAGTTATAGAACCCACAAAGTGACAGCAAGAAGCAAATCTCCCACTGTAGGAAGCACAGTAGGCCAGCAGGAAGGGTCCATCATAGCATGCTGGGAGCAGAGCTCAGCCCCTTGTAAGCCTGTGGTTTTAGCCCCAGGGTGGCCCCAACCAGCAGTGGTTAGAGCAGACTTTGGGAGAGTGGATCACCAGCAGCTCTGGTGGTTTCCAGAAATATCAACCCATAAATGTCAAAGACAAAGTAAAAGGCCAGTGTAGAAGTCTGTTGGAACTGGGGGGATGGAAGCACAGTCCAGCTTCTGCCCCCAGAGAGAGAAAGAGAGAAGCAATGGAGGTGTGGCAGTCGTGCAGCTTCTACCATGTGGCTGCTTCAGAGCTTCTGGCCTGAAGATCTGAGTGGGGGCAAGTGACCATTCAGAGGGTAATTGCTCTTGCTTTGACAAATCTGGACCTTGATCATGGTCTTGGGTGGTGGTCCTGAGGTGTGTGACCAATGAGCCACAGCGTGTGAGGATTGTAGAGACAGTGTCCTCCTAATAGCTCCAGCAACTGCAAAAAGCCTAACGATCTGAGACAAAACTCTGTCCTCTGAAAGCAGAATTCTACTGTGGCAAAGAGCTCAAAAGTCAAGTAACTGAGTGGCAACATGAGTAAGCAAAGGAAGCAAAGCAAGCAGAGCAGTTCAACTTTAGATTCTCTTTTTGGGGACAAAAAAAGGATCAAAGCATGGAATGGGAGGAAGACAACGAAGTCAGAACTCCTGAACCAAAAGTTTCCAAGAAAAATATGAAATGGTTATAGGCCACGGAGGAGCTCAAGAAAGATTTTGAAAATCAAATGAGAGAAGTAGAGGAAACATTGGGAAGAGAAATAATAATGATGAAAATATAGAACAGTATGTGTGCATATGAATACATATGTGAGTGTGTGTATATATGTGTACAGGTATACATAGACAGAGGGCAAAAGATCAATTGAATAGGAAGGGGTGATATTTAAAAAATAAAATTAAGAGGTGAGAAATGTATATAATGAGAGGTGATGTGGTGAGACACAATGGGGCAAATTATCTCATATAGACGAGACAAGGGATAACTGTTACAATGGAGGGGGAAAACAGGAAGGCAAAAGGGAATGGGCCAACCTTACTCTCATTGAATATGCCTTAGGGAGGGAATGACATAAACAAAATTGGGTATCTTGCCCTACAGTAGAGAAGGGGTGAAGGGGATGAGAGGGTGATGATTCAGGGGAGGGCAGCTTGGGGGGAGGGTAGACAGAAACACACACTTTTGAAAAGGGACAGGGTCACAGTAGAGAATAGAACAAGTGCAGGGCAGGATAGGAAGGAGGGAAATATAGTCAGTCTTTCCCAATATATCCACTATGGAAATGTTTTGTGTAACTACACATGTACAACCTATATTGAATTGCTTATCTTCCCAGTAAGAGTGGGTAAAAAGGAAGGAAGGGAAAGAATATGGAATTTAAAGTTTTAAAATCAAATGTTTAAAATATTATTAATTATTATTATTATTATATACATGCAACTGGGAAATAATATATACAGGGACTGGGGTATGGGGATCCATCTTGCTCTACTGGCAAGTCAGACGGAGTATGGGGGAGGATATAGGAGAGTGCAGATTGGGGCAGGGGGTATGCAGTGGGATCACTGTTTTGGGGTGGTGGATAGGGGAAAGCCAGGGAGAAAATTTGTAACTCAAAATCTTGTGGAAATGAATGATGTAAACTAAAAATAAACATAATATTTAATTTAAAAAAAAGAGGGTCATTGAAGCATTTTCTAATGGACAAAAGGAAAGAGAAGGAAAGTCAGAAACAAAGACTAGTAATATAGCTTTGAAAAATACATGTTGAATTTATTTTATATATATATATACATAATAAAAGCTATATTTAATAAAGTTTCATGGTTTCATGTATAAAAAAAGAAAAAAGATGTTAGAAAGAGATTACAAGTTTCTTTTTGCTGTCACTGAGGTTATACTCTGTTTCTTTGATCTTATTTAGATGTGGGTCACAGTCCTAGATGGCAATCCCAGGGTTAGGATTGGCACTAGCATAGCGGACCTTGCCACCACAGTGGGGGGGTTGGGGTGAATTTCCTCAAAGTTCTAGGATAAAAAAAAGAATGTTTATGGTCACTCACAGGCTAAAGGTCAGGAGCAAAGTAGGAACCTCTCCTTAGATCATACCACCTTGGAATAATTGAAAGCTCACAGGTCCCTAGAAATATCTCTGAAAATGGCTGCACAAAATCACTAAAGTTTGGGACAGTGTGCTCTCTACCATGGAAGCAGAACATTACTCTTAGAGTTATAGATCAAATAACAGCTCTGGGAAGCACGTGGTGGTCTAGCCACTGGAGGATACCTATTTAGCCAGGACTGTGCTGAAGCACATGGGGGCGGGGGCGGTCAGCTGGTGGAGAATGCCAGCCTCCCAGTTCTGCACTGAAGAACATGGATATTTGGCTGCTGGACTTCACCTACCTGCCCAAAACTGTACTGAAGCATGGAATTAGAGCAACTTACTGCTTTCGCCAACATCTTGGTTCCCAGAAGTCCCAAAGTTGCCTCTTGTATTATTTTCATATTATGAATGGTAAAATTGATTTGAAATTATTTTAATACTTATCCTGAATCAGTATTTGTAGCTGAATTCAGGAGGACAAACAGGATACAGGAAGAACTCAAAATGATTCCATATCAGCAGTTTTTTTTTTCCACACCTGGGTACACTTAGCTTACAAAACATTTGTGGGGCAGCCAGGTAGCACAGTGAGTAAGAGCACCGGCTCCAGTGTTGGGATGACCTGGATCAAATCCAGGCTCAGATACTCAGCGCCACACCCAGAAATAACTGGCCATGTAACCTTGAGCAAGTTACTTAACCCCGATTGCCTAAAAAAAAAAAAAAACATTTGCAAGAAACATGATAACTATGTTCAAGATATCACAACACTTCTGTGTAGAAGAGGGACTGGATTTCTTCTATTTTTTTCAGGAAAATTAGTCGAAATGGATGAAAATTGCAAAGGAACAATTTTATTTTTGTTGTAAGTTAGACAAGGAAAACTTCATAGTAGGTAGGGGCCAAAATTAAAACATGCTCAACTTCTTCTGGCTGCAGACAGGTTTTAGCAGCTCACTTTTCAAGTGAAGGCATAATTAATGATTAAACTATTTTGCAAATAAGCTATAGTTTTAAAGGGGAATTTTCAATGAATTACACTTGTCACTTAAGATTTATATTCATCATGAACTCGCTCCTCTCAGACTGGAGACAAACTAAAGATTGTTCGTTGCCTGGGTCAGGTGAGAAACAGGGGAGAGAGTGCACTAGCAACCCACCCACCAAGTTACAAGATGGGCACAATAGTGACTAGTGCAGGGCAGGTTAAGTGGGACACGGACAAAGTACTCATTACATCTTTACTTCCTTTCATATCCTCTACATTTTTCACAGGTTGCCCAAAATCATTTGGTTGGCTGCAACAACCCATGGGCCATATGAGGTGCAGGCTTGTTGTAAATAAAGCTTCCTTATCAGTATAGCTGTTCATAAGTGGAATTGTCTGCCTCGGGGATTTGATTTCCTCTTATTAAATAAAGAGGTGCAAGGTTGTCAATCTATCTATCAAGAAAAGGTTAATGGACATTTTCTGAATATGATGTAAAGTAGTCTTGTTCTAGTATGGATTGGGCTTGATGAATTCAAAGGTCCTTTCCAATTTTGAAATTCAATGAATTTTTAAGTGGACATTGAAGGAAGGGAAGAATTGAAAAAGATGTAAATATTAACGTAGAGAAATGACATAGAAAAATGCTTAGAATCTAGAAATGATGGGGATGGGGATGGCAACAGAAAGCAATTTAACTTTGCTGAAAGGCAGAATGTTTGAAGTGGAATACTTTGAGGTTAATAACATGAAGCTTGGGCCATTATTGTGGAGGGCTATGAATCCAAATACCTGGAGTTTTTGCCTTATTTAGGAGAAAGGGAGTTGGAATATTTCTACTACAAAAATATTTTATATCTTATGTGCCAGTTATTTTATTTGAGCAACACTAACACAACATGAATTCCCAATAAAGTGACATTATATTTCATATTAAATAGTTTATTTCTATGTGTCAGGGTTCAATTCAAATATAGCATCAACATCAGATTTTTTAAAATCTTCAGTAAGTCCTGCCTTTTTTTTTTCTTTTTGGAGAGGCAATTGGGGTTAAGCAAGTTGCCCAAGGTCACATGGCCAGTTTTGTGTTAAGTGTCTGAGGCTGGATTTTAACTCAGGTCCTTCTGTATTCAGGGCTGGTGCTCTATTCACCAAACCACCAAGCTGCCCCAAGTCCTCCCGTTCTTGAAGTTCTAGATGACATTGATGTAGCATGATACCATGTGAGTATGAATCAGGAATATGTCTTCTTGCTCATCTTTATTACAACCCAGGTAGGTAAACATAGAAAAGGCACTCTTCTTTCAAGGGTCTAAGTTTCCTAATTATTAAAGTGGTGAAAACTGGAAAAGATCATTTCTAAAGTTTCTTCCAATTGTGACATTTCATATTCTAAGCTCCATTAGGGTTCCAAAATACTATATTCTAAGTTATATCATTATTTTCTGATATTCTCTTTAACTATTGCATTTTAGTTCATAGGTGAGATAGTATGGTACCATAGAGATAATACTTGATTTGAACTCAAATCCTGGTTCGTAATTTGTCTATGCCATTTGTTTTTGAGTGACCATGAGGTGACTTAAGTTCTCTCAGTTTTTCATCTGTAAAAGGAATGTGTTGGACTAGATTACTCATGAGTTAGCTTCCAGTTCTAAAGCTATGATCATGTGATCCTGAAACCTTTAATATCATAAGGATTCATCAACCACTAATATCCTTTATGTATATGCGTGTGTGTATTTTAATGATCATATTTCTTATTTTCATCTTTACATCAAGTTTTATTTCAGTGAAGGATCATTTTGCTGAATGTCTGTCATTCCTAGGGACCTTTGGTTTTCAATAATTTCCATATAGGTTTCCTGTAATTCATGTGTTTTATCCACTAAACCATGGATCTATTGGACCCAAAAGGAACATTCAAACTTTAACCAACTTTGTCTTAGGTTAGCAGACAGAGGTTACTCTAAACAGTTGCACAAATGAATTACAGTTTTCCTTTGCATCTCCAGAGCTGAGAACAGTGCATAACACACAAAAAGTGACTAATAAAATGCTTTTTGAGATAAGGAAGAAGAGGAGAAAGAAAGTGGGGATGAGGATAGTGATAAAGCAAGAAGGGAGCTTTAACTCCATCTATTAGAACTCATGGGCAGTTAAGTGGTATAGTGGAGAGAGTGCCTGGCCTAGAGTAAAGTAGACTCATCTTCTGGAGTTCAAATCTGCCCTCAGACACATACTAATTGTGTTACCCTGGGCAAATAACAAAACAGTTTACCTCATTTTGTTCATCTATCAAATATACTGGAGAAGAAAATGGCAAACCAGTTCAGCGTCTTTGCTACACAATTCTTAATTTGGTCTTAAAAAATTGGACATAACATCATTACAACTCATTGATTTTGAAGATGAAGAAACAATGTTATTATGGGAGAGTGTTCATACAATTTTATAAGTATGTAATATAGGGCTTATAAATCAATCAAGACCAATTATTAAATGTTATTAAACTATTTCTATGTCAGGCACTGTGCAAAACACTGGGGATACATAGAGTATGTTTCCAATTACTTAACTCTCCCGAGTGGCGCATTGTGTCTCCTCAATGAGATTTTAATTTGATAAGCATTTACTTAATAAACACCCAGCATGCCTAAGGCAAGGAATACTAAACAAGTTAAATAAGACACAGTCCTTGCCATTTGGAAATTAGTTATTTCCTTGATACCTGGTTTTGTAAGAAATGTTACAAATCATCCAATCTAACATCATCATATTACTTATAAAATTATATGGTATAAACATATTGTAATTTTATAATTATTGGTTTTCACATAGAGGAAGTGATTTGCCAAACATTTTATCCATAGAAAAGAACTTACCTAGATTCAAATGTAAGTGTTCTGATTACAAATCCAGTGCAAATTCCACTTCATTTTGCTGCTTTCACTTTTATAGTTGTTTGTTGTTGTCATTTTCTTCCTTTTAATTGGGTCCATGTGTGGATTTGGACTCATAATAAACTCTCAGTTAATACTTGGTAAATAAGAGAATGTTTGCCTTCCTTTATATTTCTTTTTGCTTTCATGGCACTCTATCATGATGAGAGGAAATGTTGTTTTCTAAAATGTGATGGGATTTTCCTGTGGCCATATCCGAAGTTAAACCTCTAGAGTCACTAAGGTTTTAGACCATATAATCAAAATATTCTAGGAATAATTGACAAAAATTTGTCAAGGCCCTGTGTCTGTATCAAAATCATAAGTGACACAATGATAAGAGCTTCTATTTATATGGTACTTAGACCTTACCACCCTATGACACAGGGATATAACATGTAACACAAGGAGAATTAACCATATTTTCTAGCTGAGGAAACTGAAATGACTTGTCTATGGTCACACATCCAATAGACAGAAGACTCGGGCCCAGCTATCAGTGTCATCTGATTGCAAGTTCACTTGTATTTCAAGATGTGATGAAAATTTTAAAATGTTTCACTATTTCCAAAGATGTTATTTCAGGAGTATGGGTTCTCCTTGCAGTCATACAGATTCTAGCCTTCTGTGATTTAGGATTTCATGAAGTGAAATAGAGGGAAAATAAATCACCAGGTTGTCTAACCTTAGAGAAGTACACTCTTTGCTTTTAGCAAGGCTGTTTTCAGAAGAAACACAGTTCACTGTTTAGTTACTTTTGAGCCCTTTGTACCCTGGTAGGGCCTGCTTTAGCTTATGCATCACCAGTACAACCTATAAAATAAGAAGCCAGAATTAATTTTATTTAAAAAATGTGTGAATAGAGAAGGACTTTATTGAAAGTTAAAACAAAAGACGATAGTATAGTAGAGTTTTCAGTCTGGAATGACAAATGCCAACAATGAATGTAGATTCCCCTTATGTTGATTATAGAGAAAAAAAGGTTTCATGTCCCACCAATCAATCAACAAGAGATTTTGTGACTGATTTTGCCTCTCAATGCCCCCAAATAAGATGGTGTTTAAAAGTGTTATAATATGTACTTGTACAGAGTATATATCAGTGCATATATGCATTAAACAATATATATATATTTGCATATGAAATATTTATATGTATTTTTGAAATATATGCATATTTTAAACAGTCTAATGTGGGCATGTTTGAAATGAATTATGATCAAGTAACAGTATCCCAAACTAAGTAATTCCATCATAGTATGGAGAAAAGCTAAAGTGAGAGTGAGGAGAATTGTACATTGTTTCTGTCTTCCAGACTTACAGTACCACTTTGTACAAGATATCAAACCTCTCTAGATATGGTATTCTCAGCTTCAAAATGAAAGGGAAGAATTAGATGAACCATAAGGTCAATTTCAACTAAAATCTAATCCTTGGCATTCTAATATTTCTGTTTTCTCTTTCCTTGGAATTTCTCTTGAAGCTATTTTTTCCCCTTTAATTGAAATAACTCTTAAAGTGTATTGGTTTCATTCCTCTGGTTTCACCATAACATAAGTATAAATATACTTAGTGATTTTCAGTTTTTCTTTTTCCTTTCTTAAAAAAAATGTTCTTTGGGGAAAAAAATGGTGCATGGAAGGAAATATATTCATTTATTTAACAAGATAAACTTTCTATTATATTTTTTGTTATATGTATTTTGGATATAATATTAGGAAATCCACATAGAATCCTTCCTTTTTTTCCTTTTCACAAGTAGATCCATTTCAAAACCTGTCTTTATATGGGCTATTGTATGGTGGAGGAGGAATACAATTGAAGTAAGAAAGATGGAGATGGATTATGAAAGCTTAGATTACACTGAAGTCAAAATCATTTAAAGAGCATCAGTGATGAAAAAGAAAATTGTTTGGATTTCAATGTAAGCAACCACTAGTGGTAATTCCTAAAATAAAATTTTCAGGGAGGGTTAGAGTGCATGTCCAGGTGAAACTCAACAGAGCAGTACAACATCAGATGTGGTGTTTTGGTTTTTATATGTATTTTCCTCCCTGTTTGTAGGATTAGCACCCTGCCTTTTGAACCTCTGGAAGAGATGGTGATAACTTTGCATGGCTGATGTATGTTCTCTAGATGTCAATATAGGTCAAAAGTCAATTACTTTATTTCTCTTGAGATAGAAGCTAGAGTACAGGAAAAAAAAATAGTCCCTGAAAACGTTGGCATAAATAACAGGTACAGTCTAGCAAAGACTTTGGGAACTGGGCCCACATTTCAGTCCCTATCTAAAGGATATAAAGTTATAGACACTAGAGTAAAATGCCTAATCATTGTCAGTACTCTAATTATTTCATTTTCTTTCCTTGTTCCTCTCCTTCTGTCCCCATCATTTCTCACTTTTGGTATGAAGTCCTAGAGATTGGTTTTCATGTGCAAGCATCTCTGAATGCCAAATTTTATTGGAAAGCTATTAAGTAAGTTCATTTAGGAAGTGATATAACTTACTTGAAAGTAGAAAGAATTATTCTTTTGTCTATTGTAAGTGTACTAATAGACATAAAAGAGATCATCTTTTATTTGGGATCATTACAACTTAATGACTGATCAATTCCAGCCTCTTAATTTTCACTGGAGAAAATAAAAGAATAATTTGTATCACCCTGATTATTGATTATCTTTTGGGATATTTGATGGAAAGTCAGAGATCAAGACTAATTTCAATCAGTGAAAATCCTAAAATGAAACATAATTATAGCATAATATTTTCTCATTTTTAAATATCACTTCTTTTGTTGATTTCTTATTTTTAAAAACCATAGAGGAGGCACAAAATGAATATTTTTTTCTTCTGATATAATTTCACCATTGAAGAGCAAAAAAAAAAAACCTTTGTAAAAACCATAAATTTGGGGTGTTAATATGTGCTCCTCTACTTACAAGCTATATCATAAATCAGGTCATTCCATCTTTCCTGGTATCATTTTCTTTAACTGCAAAATCAGCACCTAGAGGGTTCAGCGCATAAAGGGCTTGGCCTTGATTCAGGAAGACATCTTCAAATATTACCTCAGACACTTACTAGTTGTATGACCCTGGTCAAGTGACTTAATGCTATTTGATTCAATTCTTCACCTGTAAAATGAGCTGGAGAAAGAAATAGCAAATCACCCCAGCATTTGTGCCAAGAAAACCATGTGGTCCCCCAAAATCAGACAGGTCTGAACAATTACTGAACAACTAAAAATGGGAATGAAAACACTTTATTTACCTTTCATTTTTAAAATATATTTCCCCATTCACATATTAAACTTCTTATACATTTTCTGATGTTTTGAATTTCGAATTCTGTCACTCCCTTCTTCTCTCCCCTTCCCGTCCCTGAGATGGTAAGTAGTGAGATATAGATTATACATATTTCCATATTAGTCATTTGAACAAGACAACTAAAAAGAAAAAGAATGAATGAGTGAAAATGGCACACTTCAGTTCTATATTCAGACAATATCAGTTCTTTCTCCAGAGACAGATGGTAAGCTTCATCATTAGTTCTCTGCTGTTGTATTGCTGAGGATAACCAAGCCATTCAGTCTTTCATCATACAATATTATTACTGTGTACAACATTATCCTGGTCCTGCTAATTTTTTCTTGGAGGATGTTGGACCTTTGACTTTGTTATCTTCTTTGGAGTGTGTGTTTGAGTTTCCTTGTCACCATATTAACTTTTCATAGAGTTTTTTCTTTGCTTTTCTGTTGTTTGCTCATTTTCCCAACTTATTATTTGACTTTTAGCTCTTTGTTAAAATAGGGCTCTGCTTCCAGGGTAGAGGGTGCACTGTCCCTATCTTCAGGTGTTTTATGCAGCTGTTCTCTGAGATACTTCTAAGGACCTGTACATTTTCAGTTTTTTTTTTTTTTAAGATGGCATAATCTAAGGAGAGGTGTTTGCTCTCTCATCTTCTGATCTGTGCTCTGCTCTGTGAGGAATAATAAGTACTCTTTTCTGCCCTGGAGCTATGAGTAGGGTCCTCCATCCATGATGGCTACAATCTCCACTGTGCTAGTTCTCCTCCTCACCCCGGGACTGCCACCCAGGACCGTGACCCAGATCTGCATATGGGCAAAGCAATGGAGTCCTGCCTCAGTGTTAGCAATACATGCCCATGTAACCTCCTTCCGACTAATTTTTCTACCTCCTTTCCATCTGTGCATTGAGAGCTCAAGAAGTAGCCACAGTTGCCAATAATTTAGTCACTCTCAAGGGCTACTCCTGGTTTCCTAGGGCAGAGTCTGTGCTGTCATTGCCTTGCTGGATTGCATTTCCCCTTTCCCCCAAATCTTTCCTAATAAACTTCTAAGTCATCTTTGGTGTCTGTGGGTTGAGAGGGCTGGAAATCACCACTGCTTCACTTACCTTGAGGCTAGATCCTGGTTTGTTGGGGTGGGGGGGGTAATTTGGGACAAAGCTCATTCCAAGCTCATTCCATTCTGGAAGAATGAGTTCTACCTTGGCAAAGAGCTCACAAGCCAGGTAATTGACTGGTAACATGAGCAAGCAGAGGAAACATAATCAGACCATATATTCATTTGTGGGAGATAAAAAGGTTCAAAGCATGGAATGGGAGGAAGACAATAAAGTCAGAATTCCTGCATCAAAAGCTTCCAAGAAAAACATAAATTACTTACAGGCCATGGAGGAGCTCGAAAAGGATTTTGAAAATCAAGTAAGAGAAGGGAAGGAATAATTGGGAAGAAAAATGAGAATGATGCAAGAAAATCATGAAAATTGAGTCAACAGCCTGCTAAAGAAGACCCCAAAAAATCTGAAGAAAATAACACCTTAAAAAACAGAATAATTCAAATGTCAAAAGAGTCCCAAAAAGCCAATGAGGAGAAGAAAGCCTTAAAAATCTAAATTTGCCAGATGGAAAAGGAATTTCAAAAACACTGAGGAGAATAATTCCTTCAAAATTAGACTGGAGTAATTGGAAACTAATGACTGTATGAGAAATCAAGATACTATAAAACAGATCCAAACAAATGAAAAAATAGAAGGCAATGTGAAATAATTCATTGGAAAAACCAGTGACCTGGAAAATAGTTTCAAGAGACATAATTTAAAAATTATTGGACTACCTGAAATCCATGATCAAAAAAAGACCCTAGGCACCATCTTTCAAGAAATTAGAAACAAAATTGCCCTGATATTTTAGAACCAGAGGGCAAAATAAAAATTGAAAGAATTCATCAATTGCCTCTTGAAAAAGATCCTAAAAAGAAAACTCCTAGTAATATTATGCCCAAATTCCAGAGTTCCTAGGTCAAAGGGAAAATGCTGCTGCTTGCAGTGAGGAAGAAACAATTTGAGTATTGTGGAAACACAATCAGGATAACAAAAGACCTTACAGCTTCTATGTTAAGGGATCATAGGGCTTGGAATATGATATTCTGGAGGTCAAATGACCTAGATGAAAACCAAGAATCATCTATCCAGCAAAACTGAGTATAAAGTTTCAGTGGAAAATATGGTCATTCAATTAAATATAGGATTTTCAAGCATTCTTGATGAAAAAAAAGAACTAAACAGAAAATTTGACTTTCAAATACAAGAAGCAAGAGAAGCATAAGAAGTTAAACAGGAAAAAGAAATCATAAGGAACTAATTAAAGTGGAATTATTTATATTCCTCCATGGAAAAATGATACTTGTAACTCATAAGACTTTTCTCAGTAGAAGGATAGTTGAAGGGAATATATATGTATTCATAGGAGGGTGTATGTGTATATAAATATATATGGGAGTATGAGCACATGTATGTACATGTATACATAGAGTGCACAGGATAGTTGAATATGAAGGGATAATATCTAAAAAATAAAATTAAGAGGCGAGAGAGGAATTTATTGGGAGAAGGAGAAAGGGAGAGATAGATTAGGGTAAATTATCTCATGCAAGAGTAAACTGTTAAAATGGAGAGGAAGAGCAAGAAGTTGTAAGGTAATGGGACAACCTCACTCTCCTTGAATTTGGCTTGAGGAGGTAATAACATACATACTCAATTGTGTAACTTACCCTACAGGAAAATAGGGGGGAAGAAGATAAGAGGGGGGATGATAGAAAGGAGGGCAAATTGGGGGAGAGGGTAGTTAGAAGCAAACACTTCAGAAAAGGGATAACGTCAAAGGAGAAAATAAAACAATTGGGGGGCGGGATAGGATGGAGGGAAATATAGTTAGACTTTCACATTATAACAACTATGGAAATCTTTTGTGTAACTACACATGTACAACCTATATTGGGTTCCTTATCTTCCCAGTGGGGGGTGGGTGAGGAGGGAATAAGGGAAGAAAATCTGGAACTCAAAATTTTAAAAATAAATATTTATAAGAAATTTGTTTTTCACAAGCAACTGGGAAATAAGATATACAGGTACTGAATTTTAGAAATCCATCTTGATCTATTAGAAATTTAGGCAGATGATACAGGGAAAAACATAAGAGAGAACAGATTGAGGGAAGGGATATTCAGTAGAATTGTTATTTGGGAATGGGAGATAGGGGAAAGGTGGGGAAAAATATTTGTAACTGAAAATCTTGTGGAAATGAATATTGAAAAACTAAAAATAAATAAATAATTTGGAAAAAAATTATAGTGCCTGGGAGAAGGGAGGAGGCAGAGGAAATATGAGGGAAACTACCTTACATAAAAGAAGCACACAAGTAAGAACTTTTACAGTGGAGGGGAAAATGATGGGGCCAAGGGCCAAGTAATTCTTGAACCTCACATATAAATTGTTTTAAAGAGGAAAATATTTTTTTTCAGTGCTATACAAATCAAACTACCAAATAATTATTTTCCAGAGCTAGAAAAAAATAATAACAAAATTCATATGGAAGACCAAAATGTTAATATTATCAGGGAAACAATAGAAGAAAAAAAAATGTGAAGAGACAGTGGTTTAGCAGTTCCACATTTCAAACTATCATAAAATGTCAATCATCATAACAATCTGGTACTGGTTTAGAAATAGAGGGGTGGATTAGTGGAATAGATTCAATACCTGATACAAAGAAGTGAATGACAGTAGTAATCTATTTTGATCAACCCAAACATCCAAGCTTTTGGAGTAAGAACTCAGCATTTGACCAAAATTACTGGGAAAATGAAAAAGCAATTTGAAAGAAATGAGTCATAATTGAATATTTAACGCTGAATACCAAGATAAATTCAAAATGCATAAATGATATTTACATGAAGTGATATTATAAGTATATTAGAGAAACACAGAAACAATGTATCTATCACATGTATGAATAAAGATTTTATGACCAACATGAGAGAGAGAATCATGTGGAATAAAATAGATAACTGACACATCAAACTAAAAAAAAAAAAAAAAAAAAAAAGCTTTTCCACAAACAAAACTAATAAAACCAAAATTAAATGGAAAACAGGAAGTTTTGGATTTTTTTTTTCTGTAAGATTCCCTAATAAATGTCTCATTTCTCAAATATATGGGGAACTGAGACAAATTTATACATTAAAAAGCGTTATTCCTCTATTGATAAATGATCAAGGGTTATGAATATACAGTTTTCAGATGAATTAATAAAATCTAGTATTAGTCACAATAAAAAATACTCTAAATCACTACTAATTAGAAAAATGTAAATTAAAACAACTTTTAGTACCACCTTAAACCTATCAGATTGACTAACATGAAAGAAAGGGATAATGACCAATGGTGGAGGGGACTCAGAGACAAATAGGACACTAGTATACTGCTGGTGGAGTTATAAGCCAGTCCAACCATTCTGGACAATAATTTGGATCTACATCCAAAGAAATATAAAACTGCATACTCTTTAAATAGTTTGTAAAATTAATTTGTAAATCCATATGGATTAATACTTCCTCCCACACAGAAATTCTATTATGGTGTATTCAATGTTAATGACTAAAACTGAATCAGGTTCTCTAGCTCATGTTCTGATAATTTTGATATTTTATAATTTGTAAATAATTTTTTGATTCTTTATAATTTTATATGGAAAATTTGAATAATTCTTTTTTTTCATTTCTTATTAATTCTTTTTTGTGATTTTGCTTTATCCTTTTTTGTTATGTGTAGCAGTAAGCACACCAGCGTCTCCAGGGTGTCTGCCAACCCAGGTTCTTAGATCTGCTTTGATAAAGGAAAACAACTCAAAATGGGTTCACAAGCTTATTTTAATAAGTCAAATATGTATTGTTCACCTAGTTCAGGGGAAAAAGGTCAGCACCCTGAACTTCAGTATATACAGAAAGAATTATCAAGTCGGAGAAACAGATCAAGTTGACAGGTTTCCAAACTGTCCAACCATTACATCCATACCAAATCAACATCTGGGTTTTTCAAAGCCTGGGGAGGTGGGGGGGAAGCACTCAACAACCAATGGCTTCCCAGAGTCTCATATGATCAAATCACAGAACACTTCTCAAAGTGAGCCCCCAAAGCAAAGCTACACATCAGGGCTTATATAGCCTTCTCCTGGCTCAGAGAATGTAACAACCTTATTGACTCTGGCCAATCAAGAAGTATCTCCTGAAAAACAAGCCTCCCACCCCAGGCTCCAGGTGCACTTTAGCCTAGGGGCAGGGAAGATCTTTAAAATTTACATTCCCATTACAGTATGTTTACTTGATATTTTATTTTTTTCCCTTTTTTTGTTAATGTTGATTAAATGTTTAACAAATTCTATTCATCATTTTGGTGAAACAGCACTAAGTTTTTTGAACATTTCCAAATTTCTTTTTTCCTTTTTTTAAGTTATGTTTAGCTAAGTATTACTTTCTTGTTCTATTTAGGCAATTTAAGTTTTCAAAAACATGTCATAGCAAAGCAGTGCCCTATGGTAGGAGTCACTCTGTACCAAATCATGGAATGCAGGCCTACTTCTTGTTAAAGAGGTTCCAAGTGACTACTACATTATCCAATCGCTGGTTTTATATTTTGCTACTACCATAGGTCTTGGTTTTCCTCAGAGATTTATAGATCCCCTATCCTTTGATCGGATTTAGCTTTGGGAGATACAATATTTTCTTAGAAAAGGTGGTCCCCTAAAGTGCAAACTCTGCTTCCCCTAATTCTTTGTATATTTTCACTAATATTTTAAATAAATTTTATTTTTTATATATTTTCATCAATTATTTTATATATTTTACTGAGAACCCACACAAGGCACATGCTCACATCAAAGTCAGGAGAAGCAATACAAAGGTATCAATCAAGATTTCTCTGAAGAACTTTGATATCAATTGTGAGACAAGGAATATACTGGCACAGGATCACCCAGCATTGCATGCCCACATTAAAGAAGGTACTGTATCCTATGAGCAAAGCAAAATTCATGTAGCATTAAGGAAACATGAGATGCCAGAATCTAGAGACATCTTCATCCCAAATGTTAAATTGGACTATTTGTGCCTGACCTGTGGTAGAGCTTCCTGAGCTTATATTTCACTAGTCTGCCATAGTCAGACACATGTCCTTAGTCCTCTTCTAGTACAAAGGAGGAACAATGGCAACAAAAACAGTGTCCCCATATTTTTTCTACAGACATACACCTATATGTGAATTGTATTTAGTATAACCACTTTATATATTTATTTATATATAAATATGTATATTTATATAGTATAACCACTTTCTTTTCCAAAATAAAACTGCCTTTCTACTTCCTCACTTCCTACCAATTTAGTTTACTCTGTTTATTCTTTTTTTTAATTTTTATCCCATTCTCCCATTGATTTCATTGTCATAAAGGAAGGAAATTGCTACCTCTTCTCTATTCATCTGGGTACTGAGAGAAGGCATATCTCCAGTTAACCTCAAATTCCCCTTCTATATAATACTGAAAATCCAGTGGTTTCATTGTCCCACAAAATAGTTTCATTTAATTGTGGGGCATCATGGAATTTAAATTATGGAATTTTTTTCAGCTTTTTTTTTTTGGTCTCTTCAAGAATCTTTGTTTCTTTGAAGGTATAGTTCATCTTTCCAAGACCTCTATTTAAATATTATTTATTTCTTCTGTTGTTCTTGTTAAATTCCACACTAAGCCTTCTTATTTCTCGTTTAAATATATTCTTTATATCTTAATTTGTATGATTTACTTCTCTTCTAATTTGGGAAGATCATTGCCACCATATCATGATCTCTAGGGAATTTACAGCATTTTTCATGATTAGGTAATTTTAGTTTATTTTTTTTTTCCTTCATCAAATAATTTATATTCAAACTGAGGTTACTCTCATTGGGTTTGTACTTTTTTTTCTCCCTTCTGTCCTTATGAGCATATCTGTCCATTTATCAACTTGTGGATCTGAATTTTACTTAGGCTTTCTTGCTTTGATTTTTGATCTTTCAGTATTGATTTCGCATTCTCACTTTCTTGTCTCTACTTCCCATTCTCATTCTTATTCTGCATTTGTCTTGTTCCAAACGATGCATCTTTGGTCAAGGACAGCTCATGCCCTCAAGAAACTTTATGGGGCACATAACATGAAAACAAATATATGCAAAGCAAGGCAAATACATTATAAAGATGAAATAATAAAGAAAAGATGCTAAAACTATGGGATTTGTAATGATAAGGGAATTTGAAAATCCTCCCTGCCCCTTAATAGGCCTAAAGGATTTGAAAATCTTTCCTGCCCCTTAATAGGCCGAAAGGATTTGAAAATCTTTCCTGTCCCTTAATTGGCTTCACTTAGAGCCCAACAAGAGAAGCTTGCTTAGGGGAGGCTTGTTTTTCAGGAAGGCTACATCTTTTATTACTTTGTAATTATGAAGTGGGTCATGAAGGTTGTGATGCCATGTGACCCTGAAGAAGAGTGTATATCTTTACTCTGAGGTAAGGTTTGGCTTTGGGGCTCACTTATGGCAAATGTAGTGTGATTTGGCCAGATGGAGAACGTGGGTAAGCATTTAGACTCTCCCCTCCCAGGTTTGAAAAGCCAGATTGTTGGTGTTTCTCTCTCTGGTAACTATGAATGTATGTAATGGTCAGAGAGCTAGAAGCCATGTCAGTCTGTTGAATTGTGTTATTTTCTCTATTTTTTGTCTGCTTGTAATTTCTGTTTGTATTTTCTGAAGTTCAGAATGAACTTTTTCAGAGTTTCCTCTGAACTAAGTAAATGAAATATATGTTTGATTAATGTAAGATTATTAATCCTTTTTGAGTTACTTTCCTTTAGAAAAACAGATAAAAAAAATCTATCTAGTAGCCATTCTAGGTATGCTATTATGCTTGCTGTTCCAGGGGTTTGGGGAAGCTTATAAATAATCTTAAGAAAACTCACTTACTCTAGAATACTAGAAGTTTTTCTCAGGTAGGAAGAAAAAAACAGTAAACTTATTTTCAAAAGTGAGAAAGAACTTCTTTTTCAATACTCCACAGTTCAAATCACTTTCAGAACTCCTCTCTTCTCACTCTGGCCTCTGATTTAAGTAAACACTGAAGAGCTTACATTTTTGGCTCTTTCAAATTAAATTGTTTGTGATTTAAAATAATGCATGATTTATTGCCATTACTTATATTTTCTTGCAAGAACCAATTCTTTTCAGATTATATCACCTTAACCTTCTTGCTCTCCTCTATTTTTATTCCCTCTTATCTTCAGAAGCTCCATTCTTTCATATATCACCTATTTTAATAACTTGCTTAATCTTTGAAAGACTATTATAGGGAAGAGGAAGTAGACAATTTCTTGTCCTATGATTACAGATCAAAGATCAATAGTATAGCAAATCATATTTTGGGTCAATTTAAAGGAAATATTGGTTCCATATTGCAATGAGCTATAGTGAAAGTCTTAAAGGAAAGGATGAGTGATCACAAAATGGGAGAATTATAGTGGATACTCTTCCTTAAGGTTTGTGATAGAACCAGATATCCAAAATCAGGGGTGGGGAACCTATGGCCTAGATAGTCATAGGTTATTCATAGATTTTCAAAACTGAAAGTTAATGACCCCATTGGCCATCTGGTGACACCTGAGGACCCATTCTTAGAACACTATTTCTCAATATATAAACTAAAATGAATAGGAAGACTAAGCAAACTAACTTTATTGAAATAATTGTGCATTTTCCCCATCCAAATCCATGAACCCCTAAAATGCACCTATACACCCCTTGGAGATCAATTAGCCCCATATTAAGAATTACTCCTTTAGTCTAACTTGGGCCAGAGTAGAAACATCTTCTCTAAGGTTCTCATTAAGGGGTCATCTAGTTTTGTTTTGTTTTCTTTTGTATTTCCAAAGGCCTAGAACCTTTGAGTAGCAAGAGATAACTTTCTACCTCAGAGGAAGCCCCTTTACATTTCTGGACAGCAACAATTACTGTTATTTCCTCTTTTAAGTCAAACCACAATGTACCTTTTGAGAACTTTCTCTTATTTCTCCTATGTCTGTGATTTGAATATAAGGAAAACAAATCAGAGAACTGTTGATTCATAGAAGACAAAGGGACCTTAGAATGTATCATCTACAGCTGCTAATACATCAATGTTGTTCTCTTTCAATATCCTAGCCAAATGTTCTTCCATTTACTTCTTAGCTTCTTCCCTCCTAGTTTTTTTTTTTCCCAGTGATATCTCAGTTCTTTAAAGTACTCACTGCTAACATGACTTGTATTTATGTAAGCCTTAATAAGCTTCTTGAAAGTGGGTCATAAAATTTAATATTACAAATTAGTGGAAATCTCAGTGTAAGTACAGAAGAACAAAGCTTTTGTTCTGACAGTGTGGTATGATCCCCCCAATTATCAAACGAAACACTCAATTGTAGCCTATGAATAAAATGAAGGAAGAACAAGCCAGAGGACTGCACTTTAAACATTTTCTCAACAGAAACCCATATCTTTTGTTATATGTCTAATATAAAATCTATTTGATTTTATAACTAGCAATATTCAAAAATAGTCCCTTTATTACTTAGCCTGTTCGGCTAACAACTCAAAGGGGTTTGTAAAAATGAAGGCTCACAGGAGACAGGGGAAGAAAGAAGTAGGGGAAAAGCAAAGAAATAACTAGAAACCCTACAGGCTGCTTAATATGGGTTAAATGGTTCTACTGTTGCTTCAAGAAAAAATATACCAATGTATAAAATTAGTATATGATAATATATTATGGCTCTTACAACTATGAAGTTCTTCAACCTTATTGTAGATGCTGAACTTCACTACATCATACTAATTCTAAGTCTCACTTTCCTTTTCTGTGGGGTAACCCCAAAAGAGGAGCTGTAGATCAACTAGGTGAAGTCCCATTCCACAAAAGAGGAAGCTGAAAATCAGACAGATTATGTAATTTCAATCCCAAAGCCACTATGTGAGTGACGATGAATAAAAAGTTAACTGTCATGCATCAATGTCCAGTGATGGAAAATATTAACAGAGAAATACAAAGACAGAAAGAGAGAGAGAGAAAAAAAATAGAGACTGAGAAATAGATACAATAAGAGACAAAGTTGGAGAAAAAGACAGATATAATGCATTTATTAAGCAATTACTATGTACAATACTCTGTAAAAAGCACTGAGGATATAGATATAAATTCTTAAAAAGACAAAAAATTCATCCCTAACTTCAAGAATCTTATATTTTAAATAAAAAGATAGCACATAAAGGGAGATGGAAAGGGGGTTGGAGCAAGATTATTAGCAAAGAGATGCCAATGTCTTAAGATTGGAGAGTCAATCAAGGAGGGCAGTGAGCTTGACCTGGTTATGTCATAAAATAAGTCTAGGCTAGAAATTCAGTGTAGCAGGCCACAAGGAGACCTCCCTTTCAGCTCTGACATTCTATATTCTAACTACACTCCCTTTAAATTCTAACAATTTAATTTTGAGGTCACTTCAATACTGACATTCTATTTCTAAACTTTCTGTCACAAAATCCCTCTTTCTTCTCATTTTCTGTTTTGTTGTGCTCTAAAACTAACATGTTTATACTTCTAATTTTCTATATTCTCTTATCTTTTACCTCATTGTTTCAACCAACCTATGAATCTAAACAATATTTCAAGAAAACAAACTATATACTGAACATAAAATGAAATTTTATATTTTCCTGATACTATGGGAATACTTGAGTGGTATATAGTTTCTGCCTGACAAAAAGAAACAATTGCAATAAATAACTATTGCCAGTTTGTGACAGTAAAAAAAGACTAAACATATAATCTGAGCATATCTAAGTAAATTAAAGACATTGTCAAACTTGTAGGCCTTGTTATCTCTTCCATGATGGAATTTGGTCCTTAAGCCTAAGGGTGGCTTTCTTAAAGAAAAAAGATTACATCATTATGTACTGCATATACTATACCAAATATCCAGGGAAGGAATGTAATATTTGCAACAGGACTAAAGATAAGGTCATCAGGGTCTGCTTATAACATATGTGGAATATTTTAGTTTAATGTCTGTGTTACCCCACACTGGCTACCCAAGGATGTGTAGCCTAAAACCACTAAAAAGAAAAAATATTCATTAAGTACCCATTCTATGTCAGGGATTCTGATAGATGTTGGGGATATAAGAATTAAAAAAAAAATCTATCCCCACTTGTTTAGTTTATGTGCCAATGGAAGAAAAAATATATCATATATGTGTATATATATTGCATATGTATATACACACAAATGCACATATATGTATGTTTTATAAGTATTTATTTTTATATATACACATACATATACAGGTATATATGAAATGTAAAGATAATAAATATATGTATATATTTATCTTACCTTATAACTAGTATTTATTACATAGAGATAAAAATCAATATAAGTATATATATGTATATTTATATATTAATAGTCTCCACATCTATTATATAGGAAAAAACCTATATAATAATTAAATACAAAATTATTTGTGAGGGAAGACACTTGCAGTTGGGGTTCAGGAAAGTATTCATGGGAAAGATGGTGTTTTAGTTACATTTTAAAGGAAGAAAAGGACTCTATGTTATAGATAGGAAAGGTAAAAATGAAGTACATTCTAAGCATGGAGTATAAACTACAAAAAGGTGGAGTGTCATGGGTAATGAACACTGAGAAGCCCAGTTTGGCTATACAGAAAGACTAGGCTGAGAAATAATGTCCAGGAAGACTGGAAAGATAAATTAAGGCTAATTTTTATAGAGATTCAAAAGTCAAATGAATTTTGTCTTAGAGGTAAAA
>NW_027185771.1:23387276-23413026 GCF_028583685.1 Petaurus breviceps papuanus
AAGAAGAAGAAGAAGAAGAAGAAGAAGAAGAAGAAGAAGAAGAAGAAATTGCTTTGACCTGCGTCCTGGGGTGAGGAAGAGTGCTGTCATGGCAGAGCTTGTGGTGACTGTGGAGGGAATCTTCACAGTTCTGAGACAGAAAAGAGTGACTGTGGTCACTCACAGAACAGAGAACAGACAATGGTAGGAGTAAACACTTCTTTGATCATGTCACCTTAGAAGATCTGAACATTCACAACAGCCAAAAAGTACCTTGGACAACAGCTGGGGAAAACCCCAGAAATTTAGGACAAAGCCTTCTCCACTCTGGAAGCAGAGTCCTACTTTGACAAAGAGCTCAAAAGTCAAGTAATCGGCTGGAAAAAATGAGCAAATCGAGAAAAAACATGAGACTATGGAATCTTTCTTTGGTGACAAAGAAAAACATCATACAATCAGAAGAAGACAACAAAGTCAAAACTCCTACATCAAAAGCCTATAAGAAAAAGGTGATTTGGTCACAGGTCATGGAGGAACTCAAAAAGGATTTTGAAAATCAAGTAAGAGAAGTGGAGGAAAAATTGGGAAGAGAAATGATAGTGATGCAAGAAAATTGTGAAAAATGGGTCAACAGCATACTAAAGGAAACCCCCCAAAATAGTGAAGAAGATACCCTAAAAAATAGACTAAATCAAATGACAAAAAGGAGCTGAAAAAGACGATGTGGAGAAGTATGCCTAAAAAAGCAGAACTGGTCACATGGAAAAGGAGGCCCAAATGTTCACTGAAGAAAATAATACCTTCAAAATTAAAATGGAAGCTAATGACTAATAATAAAAAAATAAAAGAAATTGTGAAATATCTCATTGGAAAAACAACTGAACTGGAAAATAGATCCAGGAGATATAATTCTAAAAGTATTGGACCACCTGAAGGTCATGATCTAAAAAAGAGCCTAAACATGATCTTTCTAAAAGTTATCAAGAAAAACTGCCCTGATATTCTAGAACCATAGGGTAAAATAAAAATTGAAAGAATCCACTGAACATCTCTTTAAAAAGATCCCCAAAAGAAAACTAGTAATATTACAGCCAAATTCCAGAGTTCCCAGGTCAACGAGAAAACATTGCAAGTAGTCAGGAAGAAACAACTTGAATATTGCATAAACACAATCAGGATAACACAAGATCTATCAGTGTCTACATTAAGGGATCTAAGGGCTTGAATTGTGATATTCTGGAGGTGAAAGGAACTAGGATTAAAACCAAGAATCATCTACTCAGCAAAACTGAGTATACATTTCAGGAAAAATATAGATATTCAATAAAATAGGGGACTTTCAAGCATTCTTAAGGAAAACACCACAGCTGAACAAATAATTTGACTTTCAAATGCAAAAATCAAGAGAAACATGAAAAGATAAACAGGAAAGACAAATCACAAGGAACTTATTAAAGTTGAACTGTTTAAATTCGTACATGGAAAGATGATATTTGTAACTCATGAGACTTCTGTCAGTATTAGAACAGTTGAAGGGAATATTTATATCTATATGTGTACAAATATACATACAAATACATATATATATATATACAAATACATATGTGTATCTATGGATATATGTGTGTGGATGTGTGTTTGTGTATGTATATGTGTGTGAACAGAGGGCACAGATCAATTTGAATATGAAGGGATGATATCTAAAATATAAAATTAAAGAGTGAGAGGGGAATATATTGGAAGAAGGAGAAAGGGAGAGAAAGAATAGGGTAACTTAGGTCACCTAAAAGAGGCAAGAGACAGTAGGTACAATGGAGAGGAAGAGTAGGGAGGTGAAAGGGAATGAGTCAACCTTACTGTCATTGAATTTGGCTTAAGGAGGGAATAATATACACTCAATTGGGTATCTTACCCTACAGGAAAATAGGAGAGGAGGACATAGGAGGAGGGGGAAGTGACAGAAGAGAATGCAGATTGGGGAAGGTAATTGTCAGAAGCAAACACTTTTAAAAGGGAAAGAAAGTGTCAAAGAAGAAAATAGAATAAATGGGCTGGGATAGGATGGAGGAAAATATAGTTAAATCTTTCACAATATGACTACTATGAAAATGTTTTGCATAACTACACATGTATAACCTATATTGAATTGCTTGTCTTCTCAATGGGGGTGGGTGAGGAGTGAAGTAGGGGGAGAATCTGGAACTCCAAAGTTAAAAACAAATGTTAAAATATTGTTTTATGTGCAAGTGGGAAATAAGATATACAGGCAATGGGGTAAGATCTATCTTGCCCTATAGAAAGTAAAGGGAAAGGGAGTTAGGAGGAATAGGAGGGATAGAAGAGAGAAAAGCCTGGGGGAAGGAGTAATCAGTACGCTTGCCATCTCAGGCTAGGGGAAAGATTGTGTAGAAAATTTGGAATTCAAAATCTTGTCGATATGAATGTTGAAAACTACAAATAAATAATTCTGGCGGAAATTGTTATAAAGATTAAATGAGATATATTTAAAAAGAGTGTAATACAGTGCCTGGGATATAGTAGGTGCTTATTAAATGCTTATCCCCTTCTCCTTTTAATGGTGAAGCAATCCTGGTTGAAATTCTATTGCCAGGAAATGATGAATACTTAAGAGAAGGGATGGTTAATAATACAATCTATTGAAGAAACCTATTCTGCTCCCTTACCGCCACTGATTCTGTGGCATCAGATGTTGGTTATCTATGGGTCCAGAATTAATTCAGTAATGAAATGAAATATTGCTCAAAATATTATTTTTTGAATCTATGTTATACATACAGTATATAAGTCCCTAGCCCATCTGACTGGGTGTTCCTCTTTCTGACATGGTTCCGTGTATCTATGGATTCAAATATATGGTATGCTATGATATAGATTTTTGAACATAATAAAAATGGGAAGAAATAGGTGAAATTTGTATGTCTCTATATAACTCCAGACAGTATCTAAACCTCTATTAACACTTGGCCTCTAATATCTTTGGCAATAGTGGATAAGAGGGTAAGGGAATTTGCGAATCATCTGAATCTTCTTCAGATGACAGAAAGGGGGAAAAATCTGAAATTGATGAATGAATAAACATTTATTTATTAAGTTCATGCTAATTGCCTCATTTTAGAAACACATGTACAATGCAAAAACAAGACAGTCTTTGTCCTTAAGTATTTTATATCCTAAAACAAGAGTATGATATATTTAAGGAATCAAAGCCAAGCAAGGTTTTTCATTCTGGGGAATTATAGGGATGAGCTACAGCTGTGGAATATCTAATCATCACAACTTTTCTGGTTGCATTCATAGCATTAATTTTATTACTATTCCAAGGTTCAAGAAAATAAGTAGAAAGTTAATGTATGTGTAGCAGGTAGAGATGGCAATTGCCATATGCTCATTTTGATAAATCTGCATTTTCTTGTGAATGGATAGGTGAGATAGAAAGCATAACATGAACCTAGCTAGAAGTTTTATGTAAGATGGTATTTTCCTCTATCATCTACAATTCAGATAGTCTATTCCAGAGCAGTAATACCAAAATGAGGGGATCATCTCCCCAAAGGATGGGGGATCTTGCTCTCTAGATGTGTGGGTTCAGTATGCCAAGTTTGTAAGTCTAGAGAATAGTACAACATCCCAAATGGCAAGGTGCCTGTACTGGGCAGGCCATATCTTTTTTTTTTTAGTGTTTGGATGGGAAATAATCACATATTATAATGAGGAACAGCAGTGGGAAGAGTTGTGAGAAAAATCAGTCCCCTCTCTGACTCACCATCCTGACAAGCATGACAATAACTATCTGTCTTGGGAATTCTGATCTTCCATCTGCCGAACCTAGTCTTTTTCCTCTGGAAAAAAACTCAAAATTCCTCTACAGAGCTCACTTCCTACAATCAGTCAAAATCCAGGAAAGTGACTGCTCATGCCCATTGCTCACAAGGTGAACAATGAATTATTTAGCACTTGGGAGTTGCAGAACAAGTAAAAAAAAAGAAGCAGCCAATCATGTATAACCATGTAAATATCTCATAATCTTCTATCCAACTCATTTGTAGGGTATTTTCTCTGAGATTTCCAGTGAGCAGGAAGGTAAAATCTTATGTACAGTTTCTCTTTTCCAATTTATCATGGTCCTTGGATGATAATTAAGCTGAACCAAGAGCAGAGTAATTAGAAAATTCTAAAAGGGCAAAGCATGGCAGCAAGTTAGACATATGTTCCATCAGGGTACTGTGGGTGGATGTGGGTACTTGTATTACTAGAGAAAAGTACCTATAACCTGGACAAAAATTTTGGAGTGTTGTTGGGTTATAATTTAATGAATAGTGGTGGGGAGGGACACTCAATTTAGTTTTAATTCTTTGCACTAAAATGCCGATGCATTAAAAAGGTGGACAGTGAGAAAGTCATCAAAAAAAGTCTAAACTTTCTCCAGTCTTTATGGGTTTTTTCAAGATTGTTGGCTCCTTTCCTTTTATCCTATTAATAATATGGCAGAAAGGGTATCCTATTAATAATATGGCAGAAAGGGAGAATTTATTTCAGAATCAAAAGTATTTCAGATTAATTCCTTTAGGGAACAGAGGATGAAAGGAAATGCTTTTGTGTGTTGAAAAAGGGTAACTTGATGAATGTTTGTGTTATCTAATGCAGGCATTATTTATTTACCATTCTTGGTAGCCAACCAACTGCTTCTCAGTGCCAGTCTTTACTAGTGCTAATCTCAGTGGTGTTAGACAACATTCTCAGAAGATTTAATTGTTTGTCTTTCACCCATAGTCCTGTTCTCAAGCCAAGTCTTCTATTATTAAAGTATCACCAGGATAACCCAATAGAATGTCCGCAGTTGTCATTCATGACATTATTTATAATAATAATAATAATAATAATATCTTCTTCCATTTAAGTCCTACTGTTATAATCCACTGAAACCCAAAAATAGGCCTGGATTTTCAGAGCAAAGTATAAGCTCTGGCAGGAACTCTCATCTGAAAAAAATTCTGAAAATTGTCATAGTCATGCTTTGTATGTCTCTTCTCTGAGAAGTAGTATGGCTTAGTTCAGAGAAACTTACCACCAATGGTTTAATCACAAAAACTTTGCTTTTCCCCTCCAAGGTCATTATAGAGACCATCTATGAAGGCACACGGTAAGCACAACACATTAATGACAACAGGATTTTTATTTAATTATTGAGGGTAGAAAAAGTGAACACATTAATATATTTCTTTATAATCTAAAAAGTATACTCTTCACAATAAATGTATGAACTTAGATAATTCAGGTGTCATTTTATTAATTTTGCAGATAATCTCAGAGAAGTGAAATGACTTACCCGGACTCTTCTGGAATATAAACATCACACCAGTGATTCCAACTCAGGTCTTATGACTCCAAGGACAGGCTTCACCATACACCATACAGACATATACACCACCGTCATCAATTTTCCTTCTTTTACTCAGTGTAGATTTCACACAAACTACATCTTTGTAGACCCTGGCAAGATGAGAGAGCACAAGACAGATGATATATACATTTGGCCCATGTCCTTTAAAATATCCTTATCAGGAAGACATCTCAAGCAAGGTTGGTTATAAATTTCTCAACAATTTACAGCTGCTAGGAAAGAGGCAGGACGGCTTCGTGGTCAGCATACGGCTAACACTTTAAAGTAGGAAGAAATATGCCCCTTTTTACATATTCGGTTCAGGGATGATCTAATTGCCAAATCGATCAATGTCTAGCCATGGATGTTGCAATAAGAACAGACTGACGGTTCAGTGCAGTTTACTGCTCTTTAGAAATTGTCAGGCCTGTGAAGACCTTGTAAAAAAATTAGCACATTCATTTCTGGGAGCTATGCATGGTCAGCACCCAGGAGGTAGTGCGAATGAAAAAGTACATTCTAGTGGCCACAATCTACAACTAATCTCAAAATCTCCCCTAAAACTACTATGCTAATTTGTTATATTTCTATACTTTTAGAGGATTTTAATGCAGCATAAGGGTCTGAGTATGCTATATAAGGCACATGAAGGACCTTCTCCCACAAAGACATAAACCAATACAGTTCTAGAGTTGCAAAGTAATTCAACAATCAAACATCAGAGTTGGGAGACAGACAGCTTAGAAGAGAGAACATTAGAAGTGAAAAGGGCCTAAGAACATAGAATGTTGGAAGAGAGATTATTAAACTAGAAGGCACCTTAGGGGTCCTCCAGATCCAACTGTTCAGTTCAAATATGAAGAATTATTAACAAGCGGAATATAAATGCTTAAAATGTATCAGACACTGTGCAAAATGATGAGAATAATAATGTAAGAGTAAATTCCATTAGTCTTCTCTTATAATAATAACAACAACAAGAACAGGAATAGCAACAAAAATGACTTTTGTATAGTGCTTACTAATGCCTGGCACTGTGCTAAGAAATTTAAAAACATTATCTTATTTACTCCTCACAACAGGTCTGAGAGGTAGGTGCTATTATCATTCCCATTGCACCAAAGAGGAAACTGAGGTGAACAGAAGTTAAATGATTTGTCGAGGATCATACAGTTCATAAACATGTGCGACTGGATTTAAAGTCAAGTCTTCCTGATTCTAGGGCCATTGCTCTATATACTGCATCATATACTCACCTTTATTGTAGGACCCATCTCTTTGATGAAAAGGGGTATTTCTGAGTTTCCCTTATGTGATAGGAGGTTCAAGTTCTCCCTGAATACAGTTAAAATGCAGAACCAGATGAAGATACATCTGTTGTCACACTACTCCCTTTCCCTATGATTTCTTCTCACTTCATAAAGCTTACCCAGAAGTAAATAACATAGGATTCACCTCTCATATGTATCCTCATTTTCATTTAACTTCAAATTGGAATAAGATGACACTAAAGTTTTATTTCCACTCTTGCCCTGACACTCAATTGATATATTTCCTATGAGTTTAGGAGTTTGACAAACATAGTGATTTCCATCGCTTTTTTTCTCAAGATCCTTAACTTCATTAGATTATATAAATCATAGCATTATAGATTTCAAGCTAGAAGGGACCTTGGAGACCATGAAGTCGAAACCCATCGTTTTACTAATGAGAAAATTAAAAGAAGAGAAATTAAATGGTTTGCATGAGTAATGTAAGTATCTGAAGTGAGATTTCAACTAAGGATTTTCTTACTCAACTCTAATGCTCTATCCAATACACCATGCTACTTCAAAGCTTTGCTATATGGGAGAGAAATCACCTGCTGGAGACCACAAATGGAGATAAATCAGGAACAGTCTGAGTCAAGTCAGGAAGAAAGGAGAGGAAATAAAAAGAATTGTAGGTGAAGAATTGTTCTTTGGTGCTGGAAATTAAAATAAAAGGAACATGATTTAATTCTGAGGAAAGAAGTTAATGTCTGGTTTTGAGGGGCGCAGAATTCTAGGATCAGGAGTTCATGTTTTATTCATTTGAAAATAGGGACTTAATTCAACTAAGCAAACATGCTTAGTTTCAGAAGGCCAAAAAAAAAAAGTTAATGTAATGTAGCTTCACTATCAACCATTACTAATACATTGTTAACCAATACTATTTGGAAATACCTGTTAATGGACAATTTACCTTTAAACACACACACACACACACACACACACACACACACGCACACAATGTACTTATAACTCACTTGTACATGACACAGTGCTTCATTAAGCATTAGGATTTCCAACCAGAGAAGTATATTCTGTAAGGCAGTGGTGTCAAACTCAAAATAGAAAGAGAATAAGCCACACTAAATTGTGCATAAGGATCCTTGTAGGCCACAAATTGACTTAGTTTTAAAATGTAAATTTTATCTATTTTTACTTATTTTGTTAAATATTTCCAAATTAGATTTTAATCTGACTCAGATTGCATTCCAGAGTGTTGAAAGTCTCATGGGGACCACAGAAATGTATTTATTACCTTGGTATAAGGTATACCTGTATATTGGTATCTAGAAAGCATGTAGAAATATTTTCAAATTAAAGGGGCTATTCAGTCAAGATCCTTTTATAACTGAGTCTGTCCCAATAATCTTTTCCTCAGTAGAAAGTACTGTTCTTTCCATGCCTCAGTTAATAGTTTAAGGTACTTACATATGAATGTATAAATTTGTGGGAAGAGAAATTTGGAACATACAAAAAGAAATGTGAATTAAATCATATTTTATTAGCTATGTGACTTTGGGCAAGTCATTTACCTTTTTAGTCTCATTTTCCTTCCCTGTAAAATAGGAATAATAATAACACTTATCTCACAGAATTCTTGTAAGGAGCAAATGAGATAACACATATAAATTATTTTGTAATTATTATTACATTTCAAGAGCTATAGCTAAAGAAATTCATGTGCCTGTATGCATGCACATGTGTGTGCATACACACACACAGAGAGGCAATGAAACTTTTATCTCAGTAACCAACCCTTCCAATATTTGCTGAATTTACCTCAGTTGCTCCTCTGATCAGGCCTACATTCCAATGTAAGATCATTCTGAAAATTTTTCTAATCTGGAAGAATCTGCTATTGTTAGTACTTTTCTGACATACCCTTTGATAGTCTTTTTTGACCCCCAATTACATGACAAGAAAATTTTTAGTATTCATTTTTACAAAATTTTGAGTTACAATTTTTTTCTCCTTTCTTCCCTTGCTCCCCATCTTCCTAAAGTGGCAGGTGATTTAATATAGATTATAAATGTGTTATCATTTAAAACGTATTTCCACATAAGTGGCATTTGTAAAAGAAGAAACAGATCAAAGGAAAAAAAACAGAAAAAAAATAATTAATTGGAAAAAAGTTTACTTCAATCTGCATTCAGAATCCATCAGTTCTCTATTGGATGTGGATAGCATTTTCCTTCTTGAGTTCTTTGTATTTGTCTTGGATCATTGTTTTGTTGAAAAGAGCTGACTCATTCATAGATATTCACACAATGTTGCTTAAGGGGTTTTGTGAAGTTGTTTTCATAGAGACTTATAAGGATCTTTAAGTTTAAAGTTGTTCTAAGTTACTATGAACTAAAGAGAGGAGCATTTACTACTTTCCAGGACTGTGCTCTGGTCTGCAAGTGAACATAGGCACTCTTTACTGCCCTAGAATATATGCCAAGGATCCTTGCTCCATTGTGACCACAACCTCTGGTGTGCTAGTATTTTTCCTCACCCTGGGATTGCCACCCATACAATAACTCAGATTCATGTATGGGCAAAGCAAGAGTCCTGCCCTCAGTGTTAGCAAAGAGAACCCTGTGATCTCCTTCTGAGCATCTGTGGGCTGAGAGCTCTGGAACCTTGCTGCCACAGATGATTCAGTGGCTCCCAAGGCCTCTCTACTGGTTTGCTGGGTCTGGGTCTATGTAGACTCTAGCTGTGCCCTGCTGTGCTCCACTCTCACCCAGGTGCAATAGATCTTTCCTGCTAAACTTCTAATTTTCTTTGGCTGGAAAATTATTTCACCCCAATATTTTTTGGGTTCTGCTGCTCCGGGAATTGTTTTTTTAATATTATTTAAAGGTGTTTTGAGGGCTTTTGGGGAGACCACAAGTGGGTTGCTTGTCTTTTATCTGCCATCTTTGCAATTCTCCTTTTTAAGTAGATGTTTTCTTTTTCTGAGCTATTGACTCTTTTTTCCGTAATTCTCTTACATACCTCTCATTTCTTTTCCCATTTTTTCTTCTACCTCTCTTATTTGACTTTTAAACTCCTTTATGAGCTCTTTCAAAAAGTCTTTTTGTGCTTGGGGCCAATTCATATTTCCCTTTCAGGTTTCAGATGTAGATATATTGATAATGTCCCTTTTTGTGTTTTTTTGTGCTTTGATTTTTCCTGTCTCTGTCCCCAATAATTCTCTATGGTCAGTGTTCTTTTCTGCTTTTTGATCAATGTGTTTGCCTATTTCCTGACTTTTAAAATTGAGCTTTCCTGCTGGAGCACAGGAGGCACTGTCCCAAGCTTCCTGTACTAGGGGATAGAAGCCTGGTCACTAGCTTTCTGAGTAGAGGCCTCAAATACATGGAGGTTGCCCAGTATTTTGGGGTGGCCTGGTCTAGTTGTGCCTGTTGTTCCAGTGTTTCAGGGCTTGCAAGTTAATTTCTGTACTGAGGCTAGAGGCCTCATAGCTGTGTTGTTGTGCCAATAGATTGCTGAAACAGGAGTAATCGACCTAGTTTTTGATCTCTGCTGTGACTAAGAGAGTCCTGCTCCTTTGCCTGGACCGCATCTGTGCTAGGGTTGTACTCCCCTTTTATCTAAGCAACACAGACCTTTCTTGAAGTTCTTTTAAGTTATCTCATTGGGAAATAGTTTCAATCCAACTTTTTGTGGGTTCTGTTACTCCAGAATGCATTTAGACATTTGACTTACCATTGTTTCCTGAGGGAATGGAGAGAGCTTCGGTAACTTCTTAACTTCTCTCTACCATCTTGGCTCAAACTTCAATTTCCTCTTCTTTAAAATGAGAGACTAACACAGTCGGTCAATATGATCCTTTCCCAGTTTTTATTTATTATGAAGTTATAGGTGCTTTAGTACACTATCCTCATTCCTTGCACTTGTAGCATCATTGCTACAAAATACCATGAAAAAATTTAATATGTGAAAATACTAGGCCATCTTTCAAAAGATATCAATGTCTAATGAAGAAATAGTGTGTCAGAGCCCTGTGATTCTCCCACTTTCTAGTTGCATTATCATGGGTGGATCATTCTACATCTTTGAAATTCAAGCCCCTCATCTTTTCAGTAGGGATGATAATAAATACACAATTTCCCTGGTAGGGTGGATGGAAAGAAAGTGCTTTAGAAATTGAAACATACGATAGGAAGGTGAGTTATTATTATAGAAAGCTCAGAAGTACAAATTAGTATAGCTGTTTTCTAGTCTTAGCTTTGCCACTAATTCACAGTAACATTTGGCCAATTACTTCCCCTCCTTTGGCTTAATTGAGAGCAAAAAGCTGATGTTAGATGATTTCAGTGTCATTTCAATTGTATAAAAAGTTTTCTTCTACCCAAATTAATTTACTTATTGAGTGCCATACTAATCATATGGCCAAAAACTATTTTATAGAGCTAGAAAAAAATAATAACATTCGTTTGGAAGAACAAAAGGTTCAGAATAACCAGGGAATTAATGAAAAGAAAGATAAGGGAAGGTGGCCCAGCACCACCATACCTCAAATTGTATTATAAAGCAGCAATCATCAAAACTAGTTGGTACTGGCTAAGAAATAGAGTGGTAGATGAGTGGAATAGGTTAGGTACATAATACATAGTGGCCAATGACTATAATAATAATCTGCTGTTTGATAAACCCAAAGAATCCAGCATCTGGTATAAGAACTCACTATTTGACACAAACTGCTGGGAAAGGTGGAAAATAGTATGGCAGAAACTAGACATAGATCAACAACTTACACTGTATACCAAAAGAAAGTCAAAATGGGTACATACTTTCAATATAAAGGCTGATACTATAATCAAATTGGGAGAGCAAGGAATACTTTATTTGTCAGATTTATAGAGAAGGGAAGAATTTATGACCAAACAAGAGATAGAGAACATTGTGAAATGAAAAATGGATAATTTTGATTACATTAAATTCAAAAGTTTTTGCACAAAGCCAATGCAGCCAAGATTAGGAGGGAAGTAGAAAACTAGGAAAGAATTTTTATGACCAGTGTCTCTGAAAAAGGTCTCATTTATAAAATATGTAGAGAACTGAGTCAAATTTGTAAGAATACAAGTCAATAATCAGTTGATAAAAGGTCAAAGGCTATGAACAGGCAGTTTTTGGATGAAGAAATTAAAACTATCAACAGTCACATAAAATGCTCAAAATCACTATTGATTAGAGAAATGCAAATCAAAACAGCTCTGAGGTGCCACATCAAACCTATCAGATTGGCTAACATTACAAAACAGGAAAATTATAAATGCTAGAGAAGATGTGGGAAAATTGGAACATTGACACATTGTTGGTGGAGTTATGAACTGATCCAATCATTCTAGAGAACAATTTAGAATTATGGGCTAAGGGTTACAAAACTGTGCATACCCTTTGACATAGTAATATCACTTTTAGGTCTGTATCCTAAAGAGATCATAAAAACAGAAAAAAGGGACATATGCAAAAATATTTATAGCAGCTCTTTTTTGGTGGCAATGAATTGGAAATTGGGGAGATGCCCATCAATTGCAGAACAACTGAACAAGTTGTGGTATGTGAATGTAGTGGAATACTATTGTGTTATAAGAAATGATGAGCCAGTGACTTCAGAAAAGCCAGGAAAGAATTCCATGAACTGATACTGAGTGAAAAGAGCAGAACCAGAACACTGAACATATTAATAACCACATTATATGATGACTGGCTTTGATAGGCTTAGCTCTTCTCAGAAATGCAAGGATTTAAGGCAACTCCAAAACACTCACGATGGAAAATGCTATCCACATCCAGAGAAAGAACTTTGGAGACCGAATGTGGATGGACGTATATAATTTGCTCTCTTCTTCTTACATAGTTTTGTTTTGCTTCTTCTTCCTTGCGGTTCCTCCCATTAGTTCCAATTCTTTCTACATCATGATTAATGTGAAAATACATTTAATATGAATGCATAAGTAGAGCCTATAACAGCTTGCTTTCTGTCTTGGGAAGGAGTTAGGAGAGGGAGGGGAAAAATTTGGAGCCTCAAAATCTTATGAAAGTGAATGTTGAAACATAAAAATTAATTAATTAAAAAATATAATTGTAAAAGTTAAATATATATATATATATATATTATATATGTATATATATCCCCTGCAATTTAGTATCCAGGAATGCTGTGTACAAACTTATACAGAATTCACTATTATATCATTAGAAAATTAAACCTTTCTAATGGAAGAGGAAAATGATGCCAGAAAAAAAGGTAACCATTTTACCTTGAGAAGTTATTTCCTTTTCCCTGAGTTAATGGTATTCTCTGCTGAAGTAGCATCCTTCAAAACACTTGATGTAAACTTTAAATGGTATGTGTCCTGAGATCCTTTGTCCAAAGTAGCCTTTTACCTGCGAAATGATAGCTAAGCTAAAAATACTTCATGATTGGCAGGACTCAAGTTACCCTTGTTGTTTTATCTACAAATATAATATCTCACAAGGTTTGTAACATTTTTACATATGTTATTCATTTTTATAGCAACATATTAACCAGTGACTCTTGTTATCTCCATTTTATGAATGAGTAAAGTGGGCCTCAGAGAGGTGATTTGTTTAAGATTACCTGTAGAGGTGATCAGTGTTATTTAAAGATATTAATTTATTTTAAACCCCAGTATAGAGAGTTCTTACATTATTGATCTAATTAATTTCCTCTCTGTGCATATGCATATAAATATGTGTATACATTTATATATGTACACACACATATATATTTATACTGTTTAAATATTCTTCAATAAACTAGGGTTTTATATTTTTATCATCATGTGATCTTCCAATAGAGACAGCAAAAATACATATACACACATATATATATAATACATGTATATACATATACACATATATAATCTATGTGTATACATACATACACATACATACTGCCCTATATTTTTCATATATTTATATTACACATGTTTCAACAAGCATTTATGAAATACTGACTATGTACCAGGCACTATTTTAAGACAATATAATAAAAAGGATAAAAGTAAAATGAGTAGCCCCTTCCCTCATGGACCTTACGATCACTATCGAGAGACAACAGATAGGCATAGAAAGATGGACAGAATATACTTTAAAATATATAAGATGGTGAGAGGGCACTTTTAACTAAGGGATCATATAAGGTTTCCTACAGAAGGTGAAATCTAACCTGAGATATGGAGGAAACTAAGAATTCCATGAGGAATAGATATAAATAAAATGTTTTTGAGGTATAGGGGCAGCAGTAAAAAAGGCACACAGATGGGAGGAGATGCCCTGTCAAGTGATCGATGGTAAGAAGATGAGTTGAGCTAATCTGTGGAGTACATAAAGAGTAGTAACATTAATTAAATCAAAAAATATATTTTGAAGTGAATTTGTAAAGAAAAATAAATGTGTTTAGAGCTGGCTACCTTGAATACTAACTACTTCCTATTAGGTCTTTTTCCTTAAGACCTAATGCTGTTTTGGAGGAAGAACCAGTTAATAACTTTAGGTGAGATGCACCTGCAATCAGTTCTACTAGAAAATATCCCATTGAGCAAAAGCAGTCTCTTAAAATTATTTTAAGATAAGATCTTTTAATATAATACTCTATCTGCCAATAAAGCACTAAGTTTTTCATTTACTATTAAAAGCTGAATCCAAGATTTCACACTCAGAAGAACAAAGTACATCAAATGAAACCATTACTGCATTTTTTTTCTGAATGTGGTAAAATATTGTAAAAGAGAAGGGAGAAGGAGATAGAAATATTGACTTAGAAAAATAGACAGAAACATATTAGGGCCAACGTCAAATGGAAGCTTACTTACTTAGGAAAGTACCAGCAATCAACATTAAAAAAAACAAAACAAAACAAAAACACATCATAGACCCATAGATTTTATAATCTGAAGAAGCCCAACCTAACACAATTCCTTTTGAATCTTAATGAACATATGTGATCTCATTACTCCAAAATTTAGAAATCTCTAATTAATCCCACTACCTACTACATTAAGTCAAAACACCTTCCTTTGACCTTCTAAATAATCCAGTACCAGTTGACTTTTGCATCCTCAATCTGAGCATATTTTCCTAGCCTATTGTGTGCAGTCATTCAGATATTTCACCCCAAGCCTCATTCCACTCCACTGCTTTAGTGTCTTGCTGGGCCTCAGGTTTCTTTTCTTTTTTTTTTTTGAGAGGGGGAGGTAGGGCAATTTGGGTTAAGTGACTTGCCCAAGGTCACAAGACTAGTTTTATGTAGTGTCTGCAGATATATTTGAACTCAGGTCCTCCTGACTCCAGGGCCAATGCTCTATTCACTGTGCCACCTGACCACCCCAGGGTCTAAGCTTTCCAAATAATGAAAAATAAAGCAACAAGATTAACTATTATTTTGTTCATTAATAGATTATATACACTGTTCTAGCTTTCAGTTTTCTAATGCCCTTTCCATTATAGACATACTAAATACTAAGAATCGTTTTTACTAAAAAATGTTCTACTATAAGGTCCCTATCAGATATTATATGTGCCTCTACTCTGTGTTCTAAGATTCTGCTGATTAGTGTTAATAGGGAGTCACCTAAAGTAGGTGAATTATCTCAATCATACTAAATATTTCCACTGGATTAGAGACAATTATCAAATATAGCATAATTATAACTTCAAATGGTATGAATTCAAATACCTTTGACTACCTAAGAAAATTGACTATCCTCATTAATTGGGACCTAGCTCTACATATATCTGTAAATATATGTGGTACTTCCCCCTCAAACCAAGACTAGTTTGCAATGATATTGGTTGACAAAAAAAGAAACATAAAAGATTGATCTACCAGGGACCATATTATTTCTTTGACTTTGATCAGATTGACTTCTAAGACTTGTTCAGAGTAGGATAATGATCCTAATAAGGAAAGAAAGAAGTGTGATTACTTTAGTTAATAGAAATATCTCAAATTTACTTCTGAAAAGGAAGAAAAGACAACCCGTAAAGGGCATGGTGAAGGAAGAATTGAATATCTTTACAAAAAAAGTATTCCTCAAAGTCCTGTCAAAAGTTAATTAACTTGTTGTTTGATGAATTAAAATGTTAACTGAAAAATAAACAAAAAATCAAATGCATTGAGTTAGATGATTTCTATGGTGCCTACTTTTTCTATTACCTAGGATACTGAGATCTTATGAACTCCCTTTTTACTGTTGAGGTTCCTCATGTTCCTCATCACCAAGGCAGGAAACAATTGACTTCTTCCATCTTCTCACCCCAAATATCTAACCAATTGCCAAGGCATGTTGATTTTACGTCCATAACATCTCACTCATATACCCTCTTCTTTCCACTAACAGTACACCCACTCTGATAAAGAACTGTATTACCTTATACCTGAACTATCAGGATTGACAGTCGTTCATCTTTCCTGCCACTAGTCTCTCTCCACTTCCATCCAACTGTCAAACTGATCTTCCTGAAGCCCAGGTCTGGCCAAATCATCCCTTCCCCATTGCCATTCAATAAACTCCAGGAGCTTCCTTTCATCTCCAGAATCAAATAAAAATCCTTTGTCTGGAGTTCAAAGCCATTCAGAATCTGACCCCACACATACACTGTTGCAGTCTTCTTAAATCTTTTACTCCAATTCAACCCACAATATAATTTGGGATCCAGTGATACCAGGCTCTTTACTCTTACCCAAGCAAAATATTTCATCTCTCCACTCCAGGCATTTGTACCCCATGACTGGAGTTCTCTTCTTCCTACCTCTACCTCTTGACTTTCCTGATTTCTACCAAATCCCGACTAAAATCTCACCTTTTACAGAAAGCTTTTCCTTATTTCCCTTTATTTCTAGCTATTCTGTTGATTACTCATTTGACAGGTGAGGAAATTGGATTAAGTGACTGGCTCAGGGTCACATAGCTGACTGTTTCTTTTTGGCCAGCAACCCTGAGAGTTTTCCCCTCCCTGTTTGATTTTTTTTTTAATAAAAAAATCATCCCTTGACTCACTTCTTAAAGAGGTCTATTCATTGAATGGGTATTACCTCTCTAAAAGTGAGATCCTGAAAAGATTTTATTCTAAAAGGGTTAGAGTCTCCCATTGCATCCTGGGTCATCTCCAGTCATCCTGATGAATATTTGGACACTGGTGACATCTATTTGACAATAGATAACTCTGGAGGAGAAAGTGAGGCAGGACTCCACTCAAAGCAAAGTCAACTGCAAGTCTTGTCATCATCTCCCTGATGTCATGGACTTTCGACAAATACAATCTCCAATTTATCCTATACACACAGTTCTTCCTTTATGGAAATTTATAAATTCAACATCATGTGAAGAATTCTGAAAGAAATCCTCATTCTAAACAAAACAAACAAAAACAAAACAAAAAAAAAAAAACCCAGCCCACTTAAGTTAACTTTACTTTACAGTACAATACCCCTTTCTTTATCTCTACTGCTGCCAATCCTATGCCGTGGCACCTCCCCCCCCCAAAAAAAAGGTAAAAAAAAACCCACCTCTTTCAAGTAAAAGGGATATGAGGAAAAGACAACCACTGATCAATAACTACAGGATGGGGGTTTGGCTTGAGACTTCATATACTCAGAGAAGAGGCCTTTGACCTGATCCATACATGTCTGTTGTCGTTCATCTGCACTCAAATATCATGCATCTTTCCCTGTGCCTCCTTTTTCATTTAGGTTCTGACCCTGTTACCACATATTACTCCTCTTGTATTTTGTCCTTTGTCCCCAGCCCTGACATGTTCTTGAACCATGTAATAGCCTCTATCTCCATGGGTTTTCAGCTCCCTTCTTCCTTCCTTCCTTCCTTCCTTCCTTCCTTCCTTCCTTCCTTCCTTCCTTCCTTCCTTCCTTCCTTTCTTTCTTTCTTTCTTTCTTCTTTTCCCTTCCCCACATTTGTAAATTGGATTACCTAAAAATTTCTTTATATAGAGGTCTTTGGAATGGTCCACTCACATAAAGTGACAACTGTTAGTATATGATTTGTTTTTACATAATTGCTTTGTATGTCATAGCCTCCACTAGATTGTGAGATCTTTAAAAGCCATTCATTGTGTCTCTCATGATTAGCACAATGCCTAGTATGGAGTAAGTACTTAATAAATATTCACTGACTGTCTCAACCTCAGAATGAGAAAACAAAAGTTATATAATTTGATTTAATTGGGTGGATAATGCGTTAGAACGATTTATTGGGTGATAGTTTCCACCCCCACGTCCCAGCTATGTAGCCTTTGACAACTTGGAAAAACCCAGACCAACTAAGTGATAACTTAATAAAATTAGGCATTTATTCAGTGTTGAATAATTGCAATTTGGGAAAACGCATTGCCTGATTCAGGCAGGGATGCCTGGGGAGAAAGGGATTCTTATAGAGCATAGTTGTGAGGAATAGAAAGAGGGTCCAGAGTTTGAACACTTAGAAGAGTTGAACTGTAGGAAGGGAGTGTTTAAGACATTGAGACATTACACAAACAAGGTCACAGAAATTTGCTTAGAACTATTTCTGCCCAGGATAAGGAGCAGTTACAAATTTCTGCAGTATAGGGGGGTATATTTCTGGGGACAGTTAGAATCTGCTAGTCAGAGAAGAGTAAATAATGGCTTAGAGTCAGGGATTGACATTCCCTTCTTTTGGTGAAGATGGACCGGGAGTCCTCAAGGCTTTGGATCAATTCCAAGTGATGTTGAACCATGATAGTATTAATACACTGATCTCAGTAAGAGAAGTGGGGATTTTCTTGGAGGCAGTTAGATACCTCTGGTCAGAGCAGGTTGGAGGCCCAGAGTTTGCCAGGATTTGATACCTTTCAAATTCTTTCCAATTCTGAGTATTATATAACATTAAAATCAGATTCTCTTGATATTTAGGCTATAATATTATGGAATTTAAAACACTGCAAGACTGAAGACAGTGACCGGTACGTAATACAAAGCTTTTTCCTCCTTTGAATACTTATGTGAGAGTAGGTATCACAGATCCTTCCACCCTAATGCCATTTGTTTAAACCTCAGCTGCCCCATACAATAATCCCTCCATCATCCACTCTCCTGTCCCTAAGGTCCCCTTACTTGGCATCATTCTTCTTCCCACCCCACCACTATCCAGACCAAGCTTTTCATCATCTAGGAAATATATTGCTTCCTCTGCCATCATGACTACAATGCCTCTGGTCAGACTACTCCCCCAAAGGACTATTTTTTAAAGGCCTATCTTTCTAGTACTGTGTCTTCTAAGGCACCACTACCCATTTTCAATTTCCCTAGGTGAAAAATTATTCCAAGTTATAATTCTTTACTTCATAAAGCAGCTAAAACATTATGAATACTCAAAAATTTTAGAAAAATCCTCTGGAATGTGAATAGCTTTCTTTTAATAGATTTGTTATGGACTGAGTTTCCTGGTCCCTCCTAATATTTATTCTCTTTCAGTTTCTCCTTTTACTTCCAAAAAGATTTCTATATTTGTAAATTCACATCAAGATTCTCTTCCTGCATGTTCCCTGAGGAATTGGATCTGACTGGACTGGGTGACAAGCCCTTCTTAAAATTCAAATGGCTTTCAAGTATGATTGAAGATACAACATTTCTATGTTTGTTCTTGAACAACAAAAATAAGAACAAAGAAATAATTTTGCCCTTTAAAGAAAGAAGTTCATCAGGGTTAGAAAAGTCAGACCTTGGCTTGTCTTCATGGATATTCAAATAATATCTGAAACATTTCTTCCACCTTCTCCTTATTATGGCATCTATCACCTAAAAATTCAATCCTTATACATTGATATTGTAAAGTCATTGAAAATGGTTTATTATAAAACAGAAATCTTAGGCATCCACATATAATGAGCATGCTATTTCCACAGAAGACAGAGATAAAGCAGAAAAAACAATGAATTTAGATGGAGAAGACTTTTGCTTATACCTCTTAGCCTTGAAACTTACTGGTGTACAATGTAAGGGTAAGTCACTGAAGCTCTTTAATCAATTTTCATATCTGCAAAATGAATATAATATATTTGTTTGACCTGACCCAAAAATTATTTCAATGCTTTCAGTAGTTAAGATATGTAAAGTATTTTATGAACTTATATTCCTAAATAAACTATTGTTATTATAGTAGTATGCAATGGTTTCCAACTTGCATATCACTTTTATAGATTTTAAAACTGTAAATGGTCAGTTCTTTCACTATCTCTCTTAATGTCTTTATCTCATTGATCAGTAAAGTAAAGACCAAAAAGGACATGGAATTACTCAAAGCTACAATGTTGTAAATAGTTGAGTCCGTATTCAAACCCTTATCTAATGATAATGGTAGCTATTAATAACAATAATATTGATATGATGCACACCATGTGTCGGGAAGATACTAAACACTTTAAAAATAATAAATCATTTGATACCCACAACAACCCTGGTATGTAGGTGTTGATATTATCCTCATTTTATAGATGAGAAAACTGAGGCAAATAGGTTAAGTGTCTTGCCAAAGGGCAGTTAATTGGCACAACTGATAGAGCACTGGACTTGAAGTCAAGAAGAATCATATTCATGAGTTAAAATCCAGCCTTATACATTTACTAGCTGTGTGAAGGTGGGCCAGTTATTTAAACCTGTTTTCTTCAGTTTTGTCATCTGTAAAATGAGCTGAAGAAGGAAATGACAAACCACTTAAAATCTCTGCCAAGTAAACCTCAAATTAGGTCATAAAGACTCAGACAATGGGGTGGCTAGGTGGCCCAGTGAATAGAACACCAGCCCTGGAGTCAGGAGGACCTGAGTTCAAATACGGCCTCAGATACTTGATATACTTACTAGCCATGTTACTTTGGGCAAGTCACTTAACCACTATTGCCCCCCAAAAAGCAAAAGAAAAATCCTCAGACAGAATTAAAATTAATGAACAACAACAACAGTAACCTTGGCTAGGGTTGCAAAGCTAGTAAGTGTCTAAGGTCAAATTTGAACTCAAGTCTTCCTCACTCCAGGTCCAGCACTCTACCTGAGAGTTCATCTCACCAAAGTCACATCGCCTTTATAATATTCCTGAAAAGTGGTCATTTAGCCCTTACTTCAAAAATTATAGTGATGAGGAATAACCTCCCAAGAGAGCACTTTCTATAACAGGAAAGCTAGAATTCTTAGGGTGAGGGAAGCTAGGTGGATAGAGTGTTGGGCCTAGAATTGGAAAGATTCATTTTTCTGAGTTTAAATCTGGCCTCAGACACTTACTAGCTGTATAACCCTAGGCAAGTCACTTCCCTGCTTGCCTCAGTTTCCTTATCTGCAAAATGAACTAGAGAATGAAATGACAAATCCCTCCATTACATAAGCCAAGAAAACTCCTATTAGGGTCATGAAGAGTAGACAGGACTGATATGACTGAAAAACAACAACAAAATTAAACCCAGAAGAGAGCTTAGAGATTGACTTCACCAAAGTCTTCATTTCACAGGGGAACTAGGTAGTTTAGTTGATAAAAATACCAGCTCTGGAATCTGGAGGACCTCAGTTAAAATCCAGCATTAGATACTTAGTGGCTGTGTGACTTTGGGCAAGTTATTTTACCCTGTTTGCTTCAGTTCCTCATTTGTATAAAGAACTGGAGAAGGAAATGGCAAAGCACTCCAGTATCTTTGCCAAAAAAAACAACCAAACCCAAATGGAGTCATGAAGAGTCAGATGCAACTGAAATGATTAAACAATAAGAGTTGTTAGGATATTTTGTTTTCCTTACAGTGAACTTAAATCCACCTTTTCTGTCATGTAGAATAATTGCTCCAGATTTGAGATCAGAAAAACAAGTCCAAGAAGAACACCTAAAGATATTTTAACTCTAAAAATGCATCATGCTTATAATATCACTGTGTACTGCCATTAATGAAAGTATAACTATGCAAGAGACCCTTTAGATGTTGAATTGAGAAAATATGGAAATAGGTTGAGATGGAGATTGAATAAGAGTAAAGAATTAAAGATAATGCCTAAATTGAGAACCAGGATGTCAGTAAGAATAGTGGTGAACTTGACAGAAAATGGTAAATTTAGACAAATAAGTTTGGGGGAAAATATATTGAGCTTTGTTTGGGCAGTATGAGTTTGAGATACCTATGAAATATTCAGGTGAAGATGCCTAGGATGCTACTCATAATGCAAAACTATAGCTCAGGAGAGAAATTAGGGTTAAATGAATGAATGAAAAAAAATTAAATGTTCACTATGTTCTAGGCACTATACAAGTGCTTGAGATAAAAAAGCAAAGTGGAGAGAATATCTGACTTCAAAGAACATATGTTCTAATAGGGGAAGAAACAATATATTAGATGATATCAGCTGGGGAAAGATGTTTTGGTATGGGAAGTCAGAGGGGTGGTGAGTAGTCATAAAACACCCAGTGCACACAATTTCCAGAACCAACAATAATTTGTATTTTATTACTATTCTTGAAACTAGAGATCTAAATCATGGGTGAGAGAATTCTCTACTGTGTTATGGAAGTAAGATGGCAGGGTAGACAAGCTAGCCCTATCTAGATAATAATGAATTCATGCCAATCAAGGTATGCAGATTTGGAAATCAAGGAAGTAGAAATGATAAATGGATCCCTGTGTCCTTTTGAGATTACAAAGAAGCAGAGTGCAGACAAAAAACAGAAACCTTAGAAAGGTGCCCTATCACCCATATCATCTTAGGAGAAATATCATCCTTAAGAGAAAAGGTAAGGAGCCTAAAGGTGTGGGGGGGCAATGTAAAGGAACCATTGCCAGATGAAAGAAGAGCACAAGAGGTAGGGTTGTCACAAAAGAACAATACAAGTATATCCTACCAAAGAGGATAAGGAGTTTAACAGAAAACTCAAAAAAAAATTGGAGACAGTGCTTATGAGCATCAGAGAAAAACCTATTAAGTAAGAAAAATGGAAATTTTCAGGAATGTTAGAAGGGAGGGGAAAGAAACCAAGAGAGATATTGAGATAATGAGAGAGGTGTTGAGGAGCAAGTTCTTAGAGGAGATCAGCAATGAGACCAAGAATACAAAGAAAGGGCTGGTCTTGACAAAGAGAAGAAGACTCATCTTTACAAGAGACTACAGGTAAGTGCTGGACAATCAGGGATGATATTGAGAATAGGTAAGATTCATTGTTGTTGTTTGTCCTTTGTTCACAAAGAGCACTAATGACATCAGGATGTTAGGTCTTGACTTCCAAGTGAATTGGATTTAAGGGAGACAGAACTGTGCAAAGACTTTAGCTTCACTCTCTCCTCCAGAGTCATTTGAGTGGGATGACAAGATATAGACCAGCATGACTGGGGCTGACCCCATAAGCACAATTGCATGAAAAAGATGCTTACCTTTGACATCCTATGTTGTTTTATTTTTCAGTAAATTCTGAAGCAAATTCACCTATCAAGAGAGAGGAGGTGAAGTAGGTGGCTTGAGGAGAGGAGTGAGGAATGCATTATAGTGTCAACAAAAGAATAAAAGGGTGATAATGCAACACTAAAGGTTTATTTGAGATTACATAACAGATTTCTAATGAATCCAGATAGGATACTCCTATGATCTTTTCCTCAATGTTTAGAAGCACATAAATAGGACTGAAGATGGTTTTTAATAAGGGCAACCTAAGATTAGTTTTTTGAAAAGTATTGACATTAATAGGACTAGGGGATGTTAGGTTAGAGGATAGTATATAGTTAAACTGAATAACAATAGCACCAAAGATGTGGGCAGAGAGAGACAGAGACAGAGACACAGGGAGCAGAACAAGGGTAAAGAATTTGGGAGAACAGAAAACCCTGGAGCAACTGGAGGTCATATAAAAGATAAAGAAAAGGTCTGAAGAAGTGAGGGCAAAGTATAAGACTATGATTTTCAGAATTTGGATAACAGTTCTGAGGGATAATAATGTGAAGGCATGATTATCCCATTATATAATAGAGGTTGAATGAAAATGAAGGTCATGAGGATTCAGCAACAAGATGAACAGAGAGTGTGTGTGAGCAGATATCAACATGCATGTGGAAGATCCCAAATTTCATCACAGATGAAATATTCTGAATACATAATACTTTGAATAATGATGGCGAGGCATGTTTTTGGTTGTGTGTGTGTGTGTGTGTGTGTGTTTTTGCTGTATTTCGGTCAGTTGTGTCTGACCCTTTGTGATCCCACTTGGGATTTTCTTAGAAAAGATACTGGAGTGGTTTGCCATTTCCTTCTCCAGATCACTTTATAGATGAGGAACTGAGTAAAATAGGACTAAGTGATTTGCCCAGGGTCACTCAGCTAATTAGTGTCTAAGGCTGGATTTTAACTAGGGAAGATGAGTCTTCCTAACTCCAAATTCAGTGCTCTATCCACTACACCACTTAGACATCTATAAGCATGCTTATTGAGCCTACTGTGTTCTAGGCACTGTCCTAATAACTTTTACAAATATTATTTAATTTGATCCCCACAACAATCCTGAGAAATAGATACTATTATTAGCCATTTTTACAGGTCAGGATCCAAGAACCAGTAAGAGTCTAAGGAACGATTTGAGTTCAGGTCTTCCTGACTTCATCACAGCACCCTATCTACTGCATAATCAGCTACTGTCATATCTTTTTTTAATGGTATTTTTCCCTGATTGCAAGTAAAGACAATTTCTATCATTCATTTCTGCATAAGATTTTGAATTCCAAATTTTTCTCCCTCTCTCCTCCCCCAGACAGCAGACAACTTGATATAGGTTATATATGTGCAATCATGCAAAACATCTCCATATTAGTAATGTTGTGAAAGAAGAAACAGAATAAAAGGGGAAAAAAGATGAAAAAGAAAGTGAAAATAGCATGCCACTATCTGTGTTCAGACCCCATTAGTGCTTTCTCTGAATGTAGATAGCATTTTTCACAATGAGTCTTTTGAAATTGTTTTGGATCATTGTACTGCTAAAAAGAGCTAAGTCTAACGTAATTGATCATCAAACAATGTTTTGTTTACTGTATAAATGTTCTGCTTCTCACTTCATGCAGAATCAATTCATGTAAGTCTTTATAGGTGCTTTATTTCTGAAGTCCACATGCTCATTATTTCTAATATCATAATAATATTCCATGACACACATATAAAATTGTTCAGTCATTCCCCAATCAATGGCATTCCCTCAATTTCCTACTCTTTGTCATCACAAAAAGAATTGCTATACATATTTTTTGTACATGTAGATCCTATTTTTCCTTTTGTATTGGGATAAAGACTTAGTTGTGGTATTTCTGGATCAAAGGGTACTCTCTGTCTTTTTGAAGAAAGTCTATTCATCATATTTTCTGAATCAATGATCCAGTGGTGAACTCTTTTATCAGTAGAAATCTTTAAATAGAACTTGATGACCACATTTTGGTATGTTTCACATTGATGTAACCTCCAGAGTTTTCATTTACTGTCATTCTGTGATTTAATGGCCTTCAAGTAAAATGTTTATATGTGTATACATATATTGTAGATATATACATATATGAGTATATATTTTACCTCTAAAATACTTCCTTTCATGTGGGTGATAAATTATTTAATAGTCACTTTTCAAGCATATGGTACATTTCACTAAAAATGGAATTAATTTTTACTTCTAACTTTTTCACTTTACTTTTACAACTTCTTCCCATTGGCACATGTCCAAAAGCCAATGTGTTTAAAAATGTTGCTTTTAAATGTTATCCCTGTGAATGTCTTTAATAATTTATGAATGGGGAAAATACATACAGTTTTCAATCCACATCGAACATTCACATGGGGAACATTTCATTCACTATCTAAATCTGTGTATTTTCTTTTTTCAATATTCACAAATTGCTTTGTTGACTTGTTTTTCCTCAAAGAGGAATAAAAAGAAATTAACTTGATATTATTAATGAAGTATTAAATATATCTATATATCTAAATCTATCTATCTCTATCTGTCTATCTATCCATCTATCTATCTATCTATCTATCTATCTATCTATCTATCTATCTATCTATCTATCTATCTAT
>NW_027185771.1:23413036-23416119 GCF_028583685.1 Petaurus breviceps papuanus
TATCTATCTATCTATCTATCTATCTATCTATCTATCTATCTATCTATTTCTGCCACTGAGTGACCTATAAATGGAAATTTATCCCACCTCAGTCCATGTTGATGTTTGAAAGGAGAGGATATAAGAAAAAATAAAAAGTAAAACAACTAGAATGAAGATAAGTACATCAAATAAAAGATTCCTAGAAGGACTTAATTTCACTTGATAATAGTTGTATCATCTTGACCACTTTAAGGTTATGTGTATGTACAGGGAATAGGGAATAAAACACTGATAAGAAAAAGTGCTGTGCATATGTAATTACTTAGAATGCTTAGAATATATTTTTAAAAGTTCAAAATATATGTTGGAAGTAAAAACAAGGACTCTAAAATCTGGCCTGATTATAGTTTTATATTTAAAACAAAATAAATAAAACAAACAAACAAAAAAGAAAACCAAAATTTCTGGGTTCTAGTTCTGACCCTTTCATAAACAAAGAAAACCAACTTAGCTATTATCTCTGAGCCTCAGTTTTCTCATCCATTCCTTTATGAGTTTCAGTAATTGCAGCATAAAAAAAAAAACTTTGATAATTAGAATTGCATAATCTGATTTGGAAGAGATCCCAGAGACAATTCAGCTCAACAAGTACCTGCAAAACCAAGCACAAGCAGGTTTCCAAAGGACTGCTTCTGTGAACAGCTTTAAGGTTAACATAGTTATTGCATAGTATAGTGAACTCTCTATTTATTCAGCCATAAATTAAAGCAAAACATTCACAGAAACTAAAGTACAACATTCACAATGTTATGACATAACAATTTATCACTAAAGTGGCCAAACATTTTACACAAAAGACATCATTCAGTAAGTTCTTAAATCAGTCATCCTTAAGGAGCAAGTCTCCTTAAGGGACACAAAGCACAAAGATTAAATTTCTCCACCCCTAGGTCACATTGTCTTAATCTCTCAGTCAAAAAGTCTTCTTTCTTCTTGATTGGAGATTAATTTCCAATAATCCTTAACCTAGTTATCCTTAAAAGGTACAAGGTACAGAGTACAAGGTTCTCCCATACCTAGGCCACAGCAAATCATGGTCTTCTCTGTCAGCTTTAAGTACCCAAGAAGAAAGCTTTTCATCTTGACTGGAGGCAGACTCTCAGATTCTATGGTTCCTCTTCCATGGTCCCAGCTTCTGCCTGAATCTACCCAACTGTCACCTGGATTCAAAAATAGGCAGCTCTCAGATACTCATCAAGCTCCTCATCCAGCTCCTTATCCAGTTCCTTGTCCAGTTCCCATTCCATATTGAAGCTCACGGTATCCAGTTAACCTCAAGTCCTTCACAGTAAGGATGGGATCGCAAAATATAAGACCTCTTATTGGAGACAGGTGGAGACAGTTGGGGACAGAGGAGCTTAGGCAAGGAGATAGTGAGCTTTGTGAGTAAATATTGATCTTGTAATGGTTTGTGGGAAGGCTAAAGGATGCTGTGGCTCTCAGCATTATTATGGCTTTTGAATATCTTTGGTACTATGATGGAATCGGCTTACTGGTTTTGGGATTTGGTGTTCTGGTGTGTAAATAAATACTTCAGTTTTCCCTCTACCTAGAAAGTTTGGCATATTTTGTACAAAGCTTAACAGAGCCAAAACAACATTAATTCACATTGCTGACACCATCATCAATTCACTATCTGCCTGTGAAATCAACACAGACACATGTACAAGGTCTGACAACTCATCACAAATTGTCAGTAGAGTCCCAGGATATGCAAATCAATCCTCTAGGACTTCTGCAAACAGACAAAAAGAAAACCATCTTTCAGGGCTTCCATTAAGGTCCCAGTGCTTCTGTACAAAGTATCACAAACAAAAATCAACACAAACAGAACAGACAAACAGAGTACCTGGTCACCACAAAATTCCCCTTCTCAATTCTGCCACCACAAGTGCTCTCTTCTCAGTTCTGCCCTTTCCCAGCTTTGGCTTCTCTTTATATATTGTCATTAGCTCCTCCCTGTTGCATCAGAAAGTTCCTCCCACTGTGGGTTCCTAAGTTCTGTTTCTTAACAAAGACTTGATATAATCAGGGCAAGGATCAAAGACACTTGAACTCAAACAAGGTGATAAATATTTAAGTAGCTGAAAAAAGATGCTAAGTTCTTCTTTGCTCGCCATTACAGTACCTGAGCAGGAATTCTATCAACCCATATTCAATTAATTCCACTGGCTTCCTGTCATCCAGTGATATTGGTCTCTTTTTTGTCCCATGAATAAAACACTGCATCTCCTGACTCCTCACATTTTTTTGTGATTTCCTCATGCCTAAGATTCTCTCTCACTCTTTGCTTCCTGACCTCCTTGACTTCCTTCAAGTCCCAGTTAAAATACTACCCTGTATCGAAAGCTTTTCTTCATGCCCTTAATTTTAGTGTCCTTTGTTGATTATTTTCAATTTATCCTGTATATATCCAGTTTGTATTTAATTGTCTGGATATTTACTTTACCCATTAGACGGCGAGCTTGTTGGGGTCTTTGACTTTCTTTTAACTTTCTTTGTATCCCCCAATTCTAAGCACAGTGCCCAGAAAATAGAAGGTACTTAATAAACACTTACTGAGTGACTCACTCTACATTTCCACTTGCATTAAGTGAAAGAGTAGAAATATGAATACAAAGATATTGTGTATGTGTGTTTTGAGGGATAGCTATGCCCAGCATTACAAGTTCCGAATTAAATCTGTTAGTGATAGGAAATTCTCTACTTCCCAAAGTAGGCATTCCAATTTTGAACAGCTCCAATGGATTGTTTTTATTCTAATAGAAAATATTTTTTCTCATTGATACATGATTATCAGTAATGATTCTATTCTCTAGACCTATCAATCATTCCATAAATATTTATGTTAACTATTATGCACAAAACACTACTGATGCCTTGGGATACAAATACAAAACTATCATGGTCCTTGCCTTCAAGTATCTTTCATTGTACTTGGGGCTAAAAGAATGTTCACAGATAAGTAAATACAGGCTTTATATTAAAATTACCATAGTAGTAGTAACACAACATTTACCACTATTACTGCTGCTGCTCTG
>NW_027185771.1:23416129-23417407 GCF_028583685.1 Petaurus breviceps papuanus
TCATAACAACAGCTGGAAGGATAAGGAAATATCTCTTAATGGTGATGAAACTTGGTAAAATTATTCATGCAGATTTGACTGAAATCTATAGTACTTGAGGGAGAGTAATGTGATATACAGATGGGAAATCAGGCTGGCAAAAGATTGTAAAATGATTTACATAATAAAAATTGAACATTTGCATTTTAACTTGAAGGTCATGGAGAACACAGAGGCTTCCTGAGTAGATGATTCACATGATTAAAGTGATGATTTCAATATGCATTTTACAGGCTAGAAGAGAGACTAGAAGAAGTGAGATTAATTAGGAGACTATAACAATATTTCAGAAAGGAGGTAATGAGGGTCTGAATGTTGGGTGGTCAAGGTGGTAAAGACAGAAGAAGATATGTATAAGAGATGATAATAAAATGGAATGAACTGAAATTGGCAAATTAGTGCAAATCAGTAGGGTTGAAGGGAGATGTTAGTTCAGATTCAAGAATGACTTTTAGGTTGTGATACTTGTCAACTAGATGAATCATATCCAAAATAGAAACATGGCCACTAAGGAGCATGGGAAGAAAAGAAAATATAAAGATAATGAGTTATATTTTGAACGTATATTTTGGACAGGTTGACTACCTACAGAACATCTAAGTAAAGCTGTCAAGTAGGAAAGATGGAGATACAGGCCTAGTACTCAGAAGAAACATTTGACCAGATTTTAGATCTGGGAGGCATCTGCATAGAGATGATAATTGAATCGATGGGAGTTGAAGACAAAAACAAAATCAAATATCTAAAGAAGAGTCCTAGAGTACATTAACTTATTAGGAGTGAGGAATGCATGATGATCCTAATGGATACTAAGAAGTATCAATATAAACATTAAGAATAGAACCCTAACAAAGTGGTATCTGTACCCTTCTCTAACCCTTTCCCTGCTGCACCCCACAATAAAAAGGGACAGAGCATGTGCAAGACAGAAGGAGGTCAAGACTGACAAATACCACAGAGAGTTAACGAATCAGCACTAAGCAAAAACATTTGAATTTATTAATAGATGATTTATGACCTTACGGAAAATAGTTTCTGTTAAATGATTGGGATAGAGGTCATCTTTCAAGAGGTGAAAAAGCAAGGCATGAGAAAAGTAGAGAACACAAGAAATATAGATAATTTTCTTAAGGAGATTTTTTTTAATGCTGAATACATTAGAATACTGACAGATAAATAAATAGATAGATAGATAGATAGATAGATAGATAGATAGATAGATAGATAGATAGATAGATA
>NW_027185771.1:23417417-23470809 GCF_028583685.1 Petaurus breviceps papuanus
ATAGATAGATAGATAGATAGATAGATAGATAGATAGATAGATAGATAAGAAGATAGATAGAAAGAAAGACAGAGCAATTAAAGAATTCACAATGGTCCATGCATTATATTAAGTGCTGGGGATACAAATACTGCACAACAAACAAAATAACTGGCCCACAAGAATCTCTCATTTTAATTGGGGAGGATTATACATTAAGAGAGAACTGGGAAGCATGGTAAAAGATTGTTGGAAATTTAGAAAAGTGAGGTGAGATAGAAATGAGCATGTCTGGAAACCCATCCAGGAGCAGAGCTTTATCCAAGGTGGAAAAGTGTCTGTTGAGGTTGAAGAAATTATGGAAGATGAGTAAATGAGTAAATGTAGATAATTTTTGAAAGACATGATAATTGTTAGGTATGGGTTCCTAGAGAACATGGATAAAAGTGGTATCAAGGGTTCTAATACATGACCTGCAATTGACCCATCTGTTCCTGATCTGAGATCAGATCAAATGCAGAGAGTATAATGAATGACAGTGAGGTAAGTTTAAGAGTGAATTTAGGGAGAACTTGTATTCTTGTAAGAGATTGCTTTACTTTTTTTAAAAAAGGAAATACTATATGAAGTCTTCTTCTGAGAGTTGGGATTAAAGCTATCATTAGGTTCTGGACCCTAGAGAAGTATTGGAACATTGATTCTGTCAAATAGGATAGAGAGTTAATCAAAGTATTATACTTCTATTAACACAGCCTAATGTTTTTTTTAATTAAATTTTATGTTTATTTTTAGCTTACCTCAATCATTTTTGCAAGATTTTGAGTTACAAATTTTCTCCCTGTCTTTCCCTTACCCACCACCCTAAAACAGTGATCCTATTGTATACCCCCTCCTCCAATCTGTTCTCTCCTATATCCTCCCCCATACTCCCTCCAACTTTCTAGTAGGGCATGATGGATCTCTATACCCCAGAGCCTGTATATTTTATTTCCCAGTTGCATGTAAATACATATATATATTTTAAACATTTGATTTTAAAACTTTTAATTATAGATTCTTTCCCTTCCACCCTTGTCACCCACCCTTACTTGGAAGATAGGTAATTCAATATATGTTGTATATGTGTAGCTACACAAACCATTTCCATAGTGGATATATTATAAAAGACTGATTATATTTCCCTCCATCCTATCCCACCACGTTTTCTCTTCTCTACTTTGACACTGTCCCTTTTCAAAAGTATGTGCTTCTAACTTCCCTTCCCCCCAACATGCCCTCCCCTTCATCATCCCTCCTTTCATCCCCTCTCCCCCTAATCTCCTGTAGGGTGAGATACCCTATTGAGTGTATCTGCCATTCCCTCACTCAGCCAAATCCAACGAGAGAAAGGTTGACCATTTCCCTTTTGCCTTCCTGTACTTCCCCTCAATTGTAACAGTTTCCCCTTACCTCTTCTATATGAGATAATTTACCCGATTCTGTCTATTCCCATCTCCTCTCATTATATTCCTATTTCACCTCTCAATTTCACCTTTTAAGTATCATTCCTCCCTATTCAATTGGTTATCTACCTTCTATCTATGTATACCTGTACACATATATACACACACTCACTCACATATGTATTCATACGTGCATATACCCTCCTATATAGACATATATATATGTGTGCACACACATACATTTATATTCTCTTCAACTATTCTCATACTGAAAAAAGTTTCATAAGTTATAATTATCTTTTTTCCATGTAGTATTGTAAATAGTTAAACTTTGATTTCCTTATGATTTTTTTCCCTGCTTAACTTTTCATGCTTCTCTTGCTTCTTGTATCAGAAAGTCAAATTTTTTATTCAACTCTGTTTTTTTCATCAAGAATGCTTGAAATTGTTCTATTTCATTGAATGACCATTGTAGCGTACAAATTTGACATACACCAGGAGATATACCAGGTATATATTGAAGGTCTATTTACTTTGTTTCTTTGTCTAAACCTGTCATTTAATTTATGAAGAGAGCTCCTTCATTCAATGCTCAGTTGCAACTCATAGTCTTGGGAACTCCCTGGAGTACAGAGAACTTTGGATGACTTTCTGAGTGTCACACAGCTAGCATGTGCCAGAGACAGGATTAAAAATAAAGTCTTCTTCAGGTGTGTAGGAAGCATAGAAAAAAGGGCACCTGTCCTGGAGTCAGGAGGACCTGAGTTCAAATTTGAGCTGACACTTAACACTTACTAGATCTTGGTCAAGTCACTTAAATCTATTTGCCCTGCCTTCCCCCCTCTGAAAATAAAAAAAAGGCAAAAGAAAGAAAGAAAGTATTTTTCATGCCAAAAACAGACTTTTATCGACTATAAAATGTTACCTGTTACAAATATGATACAAAATATAAGGCAAAGGGGAAAATGGAATATTATAGTTCACAAAAGGTCAGAGAAAAGACTTTTCCATGGCGTTGGAAATGGAGTAAGCAGGAAAGATTTCATTAAAAATATATCTCAGATGGCCCTTGAAGAAATATTTTTTTTCATTTTTTTTAATATTTTATTTTATTTTTCTAATTACATGTAAACAATAACCTTTTCTTTTTACAGTTTTGAGTTCAAAATTCTTTCTGACTTTTTCCCCTTCCCCCTCACTGAGAAAGGAAAGCCAAGCAATTTGATCAAAGTTATATATGTGCAGTCATGCAAAGCTTTTACATATTAGCCATATTGTAAAAGAAAACAGAAACAAAAAAAAAAACATAGTTAAAAAAAAGATGATTCAATCTGCAATCAGATTCCATCATTCTTTCTCTATAAAACATTTTTTTTTGGTCAGAGTTTCTTGAGTATTATGGTGTAATGCAAAGAGTTTTGAATTGGAGTTCAAATACTTGTTTTCAAATAAGATGTTGGACAAATTCCTTGAGCTTCCTGTATCTCTTTCCCTTTATTTAAAAAACCGGGGAGTTCTGTTTCCAAAGATAATTAGGGAAAAATGAAAAGAGCTTAAATATTCAAAATATTTATAATTGTATTATTTTGGTGGCAAAGAACTAGAAATTCAGGATACCTGACAATTGGGGAATGGCTGAACAAGTTGAGGTACATGATCATGATGGAATACTACTGTGCTATAAGAAATATTGAGTTCAATGATCTTAGAAAAAACACAGATACAGTTGCATGAAATGATGAAGAATGAAATGAATAGAAGCAATAACACATTGTATACAGTAACAATACTTTTTTAAGAACAATTTTGTATTACTAAATCATTTTGACTATTATAAATACCCATATTAGCTACAAATACCCATATACACTAGTCTTCATCCAGAGAAAGAACTGATAAAGAGAAGTATGAAACTATACATATGTGTGTGTGTGTATATATATATATATATATATATATATATATATATATATATGTATTTAATGGTAGCCATCTCAAAGTCAAGAAGGGAAGAAAAAGAAAGTTATGTGATACTTTTATTACATATTTTAAAGGAATAGCAAGTTGTACATAATAGATTTACTGTTTAATGTAGAATCTTTTTTTCTATTCTACTATGTTATGGAAATGATTAGTTTATTAAGTTCAGAATAAAATCAATGAAATTTTAAAAAGAAAAAGAAAAACCTTGTAGTTAAGCTAGATGTATTCCAAAGATTTACTGTCTGCTCCAGTTTCTATGAATAAGTAGAGATAAAAAAGATATCTTTAGACTAGTGACTTTTATTTCTCTTCCAGTTCTGAGATTCTTTAAATCAATGAATGCACCAAATATTATTTCAAAGAGCCATTTTTAAAAGGTTCTGCATATCTCTGAAATAAATGCATGGCCTACAAAGGGTGCTATTTTAAGGAAACTATATGAATTTGCATCTGTAAATTATGGGCTGTTGCCTGAAGTAGCACAGCCAGTATATATTAGAGGTTTGAAATCCACTTAGGTGTTCTTGGCTTTGATACAAGCTATCCAACCACAACACTCAATGTTTCTGTTTTTGTTTATTTGTTTTAAACTTAAATACAAAAACTTAATACATAACAAAAAAGAAAAAAAGAAATATATTATAACCTTAAATATTAAAGCTTAAATCCAAAAGAAGATAAAGAAAATAAACGCATTGCCGTGTGCACAGCAGAACTTAAGAGGATTCAAAATATAAAGCAATAAATGTCCATTTCATAAAAGCTTATATAATAAATGTTACTTGTGTTCAGAGCTGTTAATCTTTTATTTTCCTCCTTCCTCCCCCTCCCAAGATAATACACACATATGCACATGCATATACACACATACATAGATGTGTAACTATGTGTATGTATGTATTGTATATGTCTATAGTATGCTGTGAATATGTGGCTTGCATACACATTTGAATAAATTGTGTGTATAAATATGTGCACATATGTTTATGTAAGCATACATACACATTGTATGCATGTGCATACATGAATACATGTACCCATACATATACACACTGTAATGGCAAGCAAAATGGTACATAGCTCCTTGTTTCAGGTATTCAAGTGTCTTTGAACCCCAGCTGTGATTTAGAGGTGGGAGGAACTTGCTGATGCAACAGGAAGGCTGGAACAGGAAGAAGATGAACCATATAAAAGCAGGAGCAAAAACTGGAACCAAGCAGAACTGAGAGGGAGAACACTTGTGCTGTTGGCACTCTGTCTTTCTGTTTTGTGTTGATTTGTGTTTGATTTGTATATTTTGTCAGACAGAAGCATTTTATCTGTTGAATTGTGTGATTTTGTCAGACAGAAGCACCCTGTACGTTTACTTGTGTTGATTTCACAGACAGAAAGTGAATTGAGATGATAGCACTGACAATGTGTGTGAATATTGTTGTAACTCTGCTAAGCTTGATGTGTGTAGATGCTGTTGTAGTTCTCTTAAGCTTTGTCTTCCTAGAAACAGAAACTGTGAAGGGCTTGAGGTGGACCAGTCACCCTGAGTCTTAATATGGAACGGGAACCGGGACAGGAACTGGAACAGGAGCTGAGAACTGTGAATTCAGGTGACAATTGGGTGACTTCAGGAAAAAAAAAAAACTGGTAGTGTGGAAGAGGAAACATGAAGTTTGGGGGTGAACTTCAAGTCAAGATGAAAGGACCTATCCTTGGGTACTTAGTAATGATAGAAAAGATGAAGACTCCATGACTTGGGGGTGGGAGACCTTTATACTTTATACACCTAAGGAAGATTTGCTTCTTAAGGATGATTCAGTTAATCTCCAATAAAGACAAAAGAAGACTTTAGATGAGTACTTTATATAAATTGAATCAGCTTGTGACTTACTTAATACATTTTGTTTAAGAATATGTGGCCACTTCAGTAATATGTTGTTATATTGCCTTGAATGTGTTGATTTAGTTTATTGCTGAATCACTAGAGAGTTCTCCTATTATGTGATCAGAACCTTAAATTTATTCACAGTAGCTATCCTCAGGACAGATGCTTGTACTTGACTTTACACACATAAACAAACATATATATATATAGATATATATAGATATATACATAGATATACACAAATATATACACATACATTGTATGCTTACATACACATACATATTCTTAGATATCTATACTCATATAAAGACTTAGACATTCACATGTATCTCTGCAAGACTATATGATACTTATTTGTCCTCTATTTCTCTGAAGGCTGACAACCTCTTCTTTCATATGTTTGAGTCTTTCCATATTTTTCCGTCTATCAACTCATCATTTCCTCCACCACAGAAATATTTCATCTCTATACTAACAAGTTATTTTAAATAGGCTAAAACAATATCGATTACTATGGCTGACATATTGTGTAGTTTCCCTATTTTTCTCTTATGATTACATCTGTTTTAGCTTTAACTTTGTATAGATCATGATTACAATCCTTTTTTTTCCAAATGAATACTACTCCTGATTTTTATTTTATGTTTGTGTCTCTTATTCCTGTTCCTCCTGACTCTTCTTTATTTATAACCACTACCTTGCCCCCCTATTATTCCACTTACCCTGCTCCAATGATCTCTCCCTTACCCTCCCATTCCTATTAATCTAAATACCCTTCTATTACCACCCCTTCTCCTCCCTTTTAGAGAGCCCTGCTTTATCCTCTCCCCCCTCCTTATCCCCTTAGCCTTTTTTTTCTGAAGTTAGAGGACTTTTATATATCTCTACCTACTGAAACCCATTCCTGATGAAGGTAGCGTTCCAAAAATACTAGCCCTCCTCCCCTATCTAATTATTCTGTGTCACTTCTTCCTCTCAGACCTCAGTTGTATAAAATAATTGCTCTTTTTGTCTCTTCCTAAATGGTTGTACTTTTTAAAATCATATCATATTCAGGTCGACCCCCATTATTTCTTACAAACTATGAAATTACTATTAAGAACATTAGACATACCTTTTACATTTCCCCTTATAAAAAGAAGGAAATCTGTCTTTATTGAGTCCCTCATAATTAGTGTTTGATATGCACATTATATTCATCTTGTTTCTTGTATGTCAAATCTTCTGTTATGTTCAGTTTTTTCTTAAACAAAATTCTGTATGTCTGAAAATGAATTAAATGTCCTTTTTTTCCTCATTCACTATTGTTTAACATTACTCAGTATAATATTTTTGCTCACAATCCCAGTTCTTTTGCTCTTATATACCAAGTGTTCCAAGACATGCCTTTCTGTTTAGTGTAGTCACTGCTAGGTCTTATGTGATTCTAACTGTAGCACCACAATATTTATTTTTCATTGTTGTTGTTGCCTGTAATATTTTCTCCTTGAGCTGTTCATTTTGGAATTTGACAACAATATTTGCATAGGTTCTCCTCATGGAGGAGAATCACTCTTTCAGGTGTTGATCAGTGGATTTTTTTTTTTCAATTTCTAATTTCCCCTCTTTTTCTAATGCTTCAGAAAATATTTCTTTGATTATTTCTTGTATTATTGAATGTAGCTTTCAGGTGATCTTATTATTCTTATGTTTTCTTTTCTTAATCTGTTCTCCAGACCACTGCTTTCCTTATAAGATGTTTAACATTCTCTTTCACTTTTTTACATTCTTTAAATTTTGTTTTATTGTTTCTTGGTCTCATAACTTTGATGGTTTCCCCTTGCCCAATTCTAATTTTCAATGAATTGTTTTCTTCCTTAAGATTCTGTATTTCCTTTTCTGGTTGGTTAACTTTCTTTTCATAGTCTCCTTTTGTTCTTGGATTATTTTTGTTTTAAAAAAATTCCCTCAATTGTTCTCACTTGATTTTTAAAGTCTTTTTTTAAGTTCTTCTATGAATTCTTTTTGGGCAGATGACCAATTGATGTTCTTTGGTGTAGGGGAAGTTTCTTTTGTTTTGTTATCCTCTTTAGAAGACAATCCCCAGTCTTCTCTTTTCCCATAGTAACTATCTATGATTAGATTCTTTCTCCTTTGCCTGCTCTTTTTTTTTTTTTAATTTGTAGTAGCTTATTTGTTGTAATCACCTCTAATCCTAGTGATGAGGTATGGCCTCTGGGAGTCCCTTCCAGCTCTCCTTGAGTCCTTGAGGTACAGCCTCTGGGAACCTCCCTTGGACTCTTGATTGAATCGTCCCATTTGATGTGGCAAGTCTGTTGCTAGACTTCCCAAACTTGAACTGGCCTAGTCTGTAGCCTCCAGCTACTTCCCACCCTTAATCACTCATTGACCTGTTAACTCCTCCTGAAGACCCTCCATGGGCTCCTCCTCTGGACCACCCCTGGATTCCTCCCAGAACCTTCTGTATATAAGACCCTATCTGGTCTTCGTGTTTGTGAGAGTGCCATAGAATAGTGAAAGCACCATAGAATGCAATTAAAGAGTGAGAGTACCATAGAGTGACCTAGCTCTTACTAGGTCTTACTTACTCTGTGTCTAATGCAAGCAAAATTTTAATAAATTTTACTTTTCTTTGGCTGAGAAGAATCGAGTCTAATTCATTCAGCAGGACCTGGCATGTTGGTATTTTGGGGTCTCCAGAGCAACCTAACCCTCTTAGTGAGTACCCTCTTCACTAGAGTATGAAGAATGGTGCTTCTGGTTTCAGTTTCTCTTTTAGTTCTCCCCTTTAGCTTGGAAATGGAATCAAGAATTCTTCCTTCCTGTAAGTGCCCACCCTTAGCAGCATCCCTACCCAACTGCTTCTAGACTCACCTAGTGTGCTGCTTCCTTCAGTCCCATGGCCATGTCTCTATAGCACAGATCCTCCTGCTGGCATTTCTTATCAGCAGAGGTTCCCTTAATCTTTCTCCCATCCCCACTGAAAAGCAACTCCCTGCCTGGGAACTAGAAAATTCCTGTGGCTGAGGTTACCTCCCAAACCAGCTAGCCCCAGGGCTCCCTGCTTACTGTTTAAGTAGAACTTGCCTGGAGGTGTTTACTCTTCACAGGGACCAAACCTTGCTCCTGGGATTTTTCTTCAGAACTTCTCTGATTTTCTCAGGAGGATCAGTGTTCTGCCCTAACTCCTGCTCATTTTTAGCTCTTTATGATTGCCCTGAGGTGATATTTTGTCTTGTTTGTGAGGGAAATCTGGACAGAGTGGAATTTTCTGACCATCTTACCAGAATCCTCTCAATGCCTTTCTTATATAAGTAAATAGAAATAATTTCACAAAATGTATGAAGAGTGCTACTACTACTGACACTTGTGAAGCATTGTAGAGCTTGAAGGTTTCTGATATACTTTATACCAGTGCTTCTTAAACTGTGGGTCTCAACCCAAAATTTGACAACATTACAAGGTTTCTGAACACACAATGACCAAAAATTGTTTAAAAATAAAATGTATGATGAACCTGAAGTGTTTCTGGCAGCACTTGCCATTGTTGCATCATACAACTAAACTGCAGCCTTGGTTCTGAGCACATGACATAAGGACTGTGTATTGTGCATGGCATCTTGACCATGCAGTACCAATGAACACTGCTGAAATGCAAAAAGGGATTGCTAGCAGAAAAAGTTTAAGAAGCCCTTCTTAATAAAACTTTCTTCCTTCCTTCCTCCCTTCTTTCCATTCTTTCTTTTTTTTTCCTTTTTTCTTCTTTCTTTCTGATTGGGTCTTCCTATCCAACCCAGGCCAGGAGTGCAGCAAACACTTATTGACTTAGTAACAGGGTCTAATTGTATTAATGACAATCAATGCTGACAAGCAAACCTTCTGTCCACTGAGCTCTGCTCTCTAAACTGAAGAGATTCATGCACCTCAGTCACCCTGCAGGAGCTGATGCTAGTATGTGCCACTATACTTAGCATGTTTTCTCCAATGATTCATCAATAATCCAGTGAGAAGAAAGATCCTATTATTATCTACATTTTACATTTGATAGATCTGAGGCAGAGAGAAATGAAGTGGCTTTCCTAAATAACATAACTAGCCAGTGTCTGTAGTTGGATTGAAATATATGTCTTTCTGATTCCATGTCTGGAGATATGACCACTATAACACCTAACTACCACATTAATTAGCATCCTTCAAAACAAAGCACTATGTGAGGTTTTTAGGGAAGACATCTTTTTTTTTTCTTTTTGGAGGGCAATTGGGGTTAAGTAACTTGCTCAAGGTTACACAGCTAGCTTTTTTTTGTGTGTGTGGGTGTTAAGTGTCTGAGGCAGGAACCGAACGGGTCCTCCTGATACTGGGGCCTCACTGTGCCACCTAGCCACCCTGCAGACAGCTTTGTTTGTTTTTCTGATTTGAGGAAGGCAAGTAAATTGGGGTTAAGTGACTTGCCCAAGGTCACATGCCTAGTAAATGTTAAGTGTCTGAAATAGGATTTGAACTCATGCCCTCATGATTCTAGGGCCCATGCTCTATTCACTATGCCACCTAGTTTTTAATCAGAGGATAGAAAAGAAACATAGGAACTGGAAGGGACTTCAAGAGTCATTTGGTAGAGCTGGCATTTTAGCTGGACTATAAAAGAACACAAGAAATTCAATAGGCAAAGAGTGAGGAGGGAATTACACATAGATAATAAGATGGTGAGATCAAATGAGATAAGGAATATAATGGTTTATTCAGCTACATTGTAGCTGCTAAAGCACCATGCCTGTATGTGTATGTATGTATATATATATATATATATACACATGTATACAAAAGGCACACATATGTCTATGTGTGCATGTATAAATATATATACACATGCATAGATATGTGAGTTTATATGCATATACACATATCTATATTTATGCACAAATATTTATAAACCTATAGAGTATACATAGAGATGATATATAAAGATGGTATGTAAAGACATAAAGATAAAGAGATGATTGAGTATTTGTATGTATATGCATATATCTGTGTGTTGATGTGTTTATCTATGTATCTACATACTATTTATATACCAAAGATACCTAAAATTGCAAGTGTTGGAACACTACATTGACAACTATATGATCATTTTATTATCAATATGCTTAATGATACATCTTATATTAACTCTTTGCAAGCAATGTCACTCTTGATATATCTCAATTATTTTTCCCTATTTAGAACAATTCTCCAGTTAATCTCAGACAGAAGCATCCTGCAGGGCTTCCACCAAGGATCTGTGTTCTTATAGTTTTACAGATGATGGAATCAGTCTCCTTTGAATCAAGTGTCTAAGTGTGTACACAAATGTTCCCTTGCCATAAATCTTTAATACAAATAAAATATAGAGGTTCTTTTAAAGTAAAGCTCTTCTTGAAGTCAGTAGGAATTCAGCTTGGGTAATACTGGGGGAAATTTGAATTCAGACAGCTGCAATTTCTAGGAGAAAATTTCTTTTCTTAAAATTTATATCTTGAGCAGAGTAGCTAAGGTAAATTGGAAGGCAGATCAAAGCCTGAGATCTTATATAAAATGAATGACTTTGGAATAACTATAAAGTGCATTGATATTTAATATTTCACAGATGCATGTATTCTATTTGTGTGTGCTATTACTTGAACAGAAGCATTTGATGAAATTCCTCCTTCAATGTCTGCAGGGTTTTTTAAATTTTCATGTTACAATGAATTTCTGAGATCAAATGAATGCTTTCATGGAGGGGGGAGAGGGAAGCAACTACAATGGAGGTTTTTCTCATCTAGTATGGAAGTCAATGATTTCTCTTTCCAAATAGCTGAGTGCCAATGCTCACTACATACAAGTGTTTAAAGGTCAAACTGTAATTTCAAAGGTTGGAGGTCAAAAATATTATACAGGGGTGGCTAGGTGGCTCAGTGAGTAGAATGCCAGCCCTGGAGTCAGGAGGACCTGAGTTCAGATCTGGCCTCAGACACTTAACACACACACACACACACACACACACACACACGAACCCTAGCCATGTGACCTTGGGCAAGTTACTTAACCCCAATTACCCTCCAAAAGGCAAAAAAAAATATATTATATAATGGGAAAAATGATGGCAGTGTAATCACAGAACTCGGTTTGAATCTCAGGCTAACGTATTGCTACCTGTGTGACACTGAGTGAGTCACTTGAACTCTCTGATCCTCAGTTTCTCCATATGTAAAATGAAGACACTAGATTAATTGACCATGAAGATCCTATCTAGGCCTTGAGCTTATGAGTCAAAGCAGGAGTTTTGGTCTAAAAAAAAATGACGACTTCAGTTCTTGAATGAACAACATATGATTGAGAAAAACGAGTGTGGTTCAAACTAAACTCCTAATGCTTTACAACTACTTAAATGATCTTACTTTCTTAGAGCAGGGGTAGAGGTTTCAGAAACATAATCTCAGATTTTAGTCTAATGACATGAGTTCTGATGAGTGGTCATTATCCCAAGAATTCTGACAAATTTGGAAAACAAACTAAAATAAACTCTCCAATCCCTGTTCCCACTCACAGCTAGATATGGGTTACTGAATCATTCCATCACAGATCTATTCTCTCTCAGACCCAGTGGAAATGAGACCCATATCCTATGGGTCTGTCTCAGAAGTAAGATAATCATCTATACCTTGGGGAAAACTTGGCCCAAACACAAAATACCACAGAGTAATTGTAGTGAATTTGAAATTCATGTACTTGCTCTGATCTTTTTAAACATCTAAGTAAAGCAGGAGGTTCTCAGTAATACTTATGTTAATTTCACCCAGTGTGACATTTCCAGACCCATGAGAGAACAAGAAGATGAAATTATATCTTTGCAAAAAATAAATAAATAAATAAATAAATAAGAGGACTTTATGAATATCATTTCACTTTTGCCCTCTGATTTAGAACATAGAATTCACTTTCAAAAATTCATGGAGCAAAAGGGAAAGTAGAAGCTCTTTTCCTCACATTTGGTAAACCCTAAGTACTTTAAATTCATTCACAAAGACACTGAATTCTTATATTTCCTTTAGGGAAGACATGAGTATAAAAACAAAATGTTCTTATATTCATAGGATATCAGTGGATTGTGGAAAATAGGTCTCCAAGTCACTTGATTCAACCTCTCTATGTAGAGCTCATAGCTATAACAAATCTGTGATATTCCTGTGTTTCTTTTATTCAATCCCAAATTAATTTGCAAGGTTCTTACTATTTGATTAAAAAAATAGTTACATTCACACAGACATTGAAAATGTGTCTACACTAGTTTTGAGATTTCCTGGGAACCAGGTATTTTCTATTGCATGTATGACATAGTATCTAATAGAAATTCCCATTAGCATCTGAAAAAACATCTAACACCATGATAATGTTGTAACTAAACTATTAGAATAATAGAAATTTATTTATACATCTGTGATGCTCTCTGAGCACCCAAATACATATATGTGACAACTATTTGCTAGTTCCATCAATCCAGTTATAGACCATATACTTTCTCTGTTTCTGTCCTTGCGAGAACACTTAGATAACACAAGAAGCCATGTGGTATAGAGTCATATATTCCTATAAAATTAACAAAGTATGTTCATATTAATTTTCTCATTTTATCCTCATATCAGGTTAATGTATAATATTTTCACAAATTAAGATTTGTTTTGTACAAGTATTGGAGTTGTCAAGTAAATGGGGACACAGTAAAGGAGATTAATGGAGTGAACAATCCCACAAGGCTCAGAGAAGAAGCTGTGATCAGAATGTTATTTGACTTTAATTGAGCATTTTATGCTAAGAATTATTTGTGCAAAGTGGGGGTGCAATAAAGGAAGAAAAAGTGGGTTAATGTAGAGGGCAAACACAGATAATGCAAGCAAGAATAAAATGTATATTGGTACTAGGTAAAAGTTAGAGCACTTTGTTGGTGTTTTATATGCTAAGCTTGCCTGAATCTCTTCATTCTTGTGCCACCTACCCCAAAAATTTTAACTGATGGACCCTACGAACTCTGGCCCATTACAGATTCATGTTTAATTAATGGAGATATGACTTATTGTTTTTTTTTTGCCTCTACCCAATTAGAAAACCAGTGACTTCAGTTCTTGATATGGTATTGCATGCAAATTGACATAGAAAATGATTAACACTGAAAGAGTAAAACATATATTTGAGAAAGAAATCAAGAGTAACAGAATACAATCTCAAAACATGCATACACACACACACACACACACACATCTCAAAGTATTCATTTCTCCCCATCTTGGTTTAGGAAATGAGTAACTCCAAGAAATCACTTGAATAGAGAAAGTACAGCCAAATTCCCTCTATAACCAGAATGAGGTGTCAAAAAACAGATAGAGTTAGAGACAGAGAGGTAGAGGCGTTTGTAGATAAATATGAATAGAGATAGAGATAGCCTCACACAATAGGAAAAAAAAAAACTTCATTAAAATCTATTGTCCCATAAGTCTTTTTGCTACTCCTCAACTCTACCACGGACACACAGCCTCATGGAAAATATATAACTTATTCTTCTTTATGAGTTTTTGGGCTCTATTTCTAGACATGATGGGAAAAAAAAATTCCTACATGTCTATCATGCCTTCTATTTTCTTTATAATTTTAGGCAATTTTCTTCTTTGTTCTGAAAGTCCATTTCCTTCTCTGAGAAATGAAGAGTTTGAACTAAATGGATTCTAATATCCCTTTAAGTTAAAACAAAACATCCTTTATTTTATAATTCTATATTCAAATATCTCTTCTACCTCTAACAATGTGTTTCTTTCACTCCCATGCAAAGTGTCAAAATATGTGTTGTAATAATGTAGTAATGAAAAAACAAGTTTCTTATGAATTATAAATCTTTAAATTAGTAAATAAAATACCCTATGTTTACTACAATAGTAATAACAATAAAACATTTTTTTCAGGATACACTCAGGATTAGGGAGTTACAGAGAGCCGTGACTCTAGCTGATCACTTTCTTTTTCATGACTGATCTAATGTAAAATGCGAAGAGCAGTCAATCATGAAGTATGATTGGATTTAAGAAGTTAATCAATATAAAATTCATTAGTAATACCAGTGACACTTTATGTGCCAAGTAACAAAAAAAGAAAAAGCTGACAGTATTTTAAATGCATAGCTACAATCCAGAACCAGGACTGTTGGGAAAAACTCAGAAAATTAGCCATGCAACAAGTGACAGACTGATAACATCACAGCCAGAAAAGAAGGGTTCAAGTTTCATGCTCTCCAGGGTATTTTGCAAAGCCAGTATCATCCTAAATGCTTACTGGATAAAATGTGATTATTTCTTTCTAGCCCCCAATCTAATCAATGTGCTAGTGTAAAACTCATCTTGAAAATAGGAATACCTAATTTTCAGGGTGTGTGATGTGAAAAAAACATTAATAAATTTAAATTGTTATATGAATGTGAGACTGTCAATTTCATTAGAATTATAGAACTGGAACTCATAAATAAACTAAGAGAAAAATTTTGGTTCTGATATTTATTACTATTAATAGACATTTATGTGTAGCACTGTGAGAAGCTGAGTGGCATAGTGAAGAATGGATAAAATTTGCACCCAGGGGAGTGAAAGCTGGGAATTACCGAGCTCTCCCATAATTTTCTTCAGGTACCACTAAAAAGTGAATCTGAACCAATTTTAGAGTGGCATAACCCACTAGGAGACAGAGTGCGGCAGATTTCTAGCACAGGACAACACAGAAAGTCAACAGGAAAGATTTATTGGGTGGGGGTTGTGGGGTGGAGTGGCAAAGTGCAGAGCACACAGGCTACAGCAGCACCTGATGATAGAGGAATGGGAGCTGTCCCTTGTGAACTGAATCACACCCACGGCAGTGACAATTCCCAAACCTCTCAGCACAAGACAAGGGTCTGTGGGAGGTGGGTAAGAGACAAGCACAGGGTCTGAGGCAGTGGCAGCAGCTACTCCTGGGACTATCAGCACAATCGACTAAAGGTTTGAAAATCACCTACTTGAACTTCCAGGAAGCCAGGATTGTGGAGAAAACTGTAAGTGCTCTTATCCCACCTTGTTGACTTTAAAAAACCCAGAGAATATTGCCCCAGGAAAATTCCTGAAATAGAGGAAAACAGCAGCAAAAGCAGTCTTTTAGCTCATTAGGCTAAGGAGATGGACAGGAAGGGTCCCTCTTGCCATGGCTGAACAGGACCAGTGCAGGATGGGACGCATCTCAGCAAGCCTGATCTCAGTGAACAAGCAGGAGATCCTGAGTCCCAGGGGGGGTGGAGCTGTCAAGCACCAACACCAGTACCCCAGGCATGCTTTTGCACAGCCAGGAGAATTGGCAGACACCAGCACAGACAGGTGTCAACCAGCAGCTGAGCCTGCCTGAACTATAGCCAAGGGTTAGGGAGGGAGAGACTTGAAGTGACCAGACCACCCCTCCCCCACACCTCACACTGTGAGGTTCAGTGTAACCCCAGGGGATCCCATAAAGCCCTGGACTCAGCCTTGGTCTTGGCACACACCAGCCAGTTCCATCTCAGCATCAGGTGAGAAGCTGCATTATATAGCTTTTAACTGACAGAACCAGAGGCCACAGCACACAAAGCAAGTAACCAAGTCCCTAATTTCCAGCACATGAAGCAGGGGACAGAACCCCCTGTGCCCCAGAAGCAGAGAACCAATTTACCAGGAAATAGGCAATTAAAATGGGTAAAAAAAAATTGGAAAAGCAATGAGCATTAGAATCTTACATTGGAGAAAGGCAAGATCAAAATGCAAATTCAGAAAATGACAGCATTGGTAATATACCCACATTTGAAATCTCAAAAATGCATGTGAACTGTTCTCAAGCCCAAAAAGCATTCTTGGAATAGCTCAAGGAGGATTTAAAAGCCAAATTAGAGAGATAGAAGAAAAACTGACCAATTGTTTTAAAAATACAATTGACAAAATGTAAAAATAAAATCACTGAAGAGAACAATTCCTTAAAAAATAAAATTGACCAAATTAATCAGGAGGTATAAAACCTAACTGGAGAAAATAAAACCCTAAAAGAAAAAAGTGGTCAAATAGAAAAGGAGGCATAAATAGAAAAGGAGCATAAATAAAGGAGGCATAAATGAAGAAAAGAATCTGTTAAAATTAGAGTTGGACAAATAGAAGCTAATAGACTCTATGAGGCATCAAGAATCAGTCAAACAAAATGTAAAGAATGAAAAAATAGACGGAAATGTAAAATATCTCATTGGAAAAACAACTGACTGGGAAAAGAGATCCGGGAGAGATAAACAAAGAATTATAGGTCTACCAGAAAGCCATGATAAAAGAAACAGAATAGACAGTATCATCCAAAAAAACATTGAGGAAAACTGCACCCTCCCCCGCCCCACACAGGTCCTAGAACCAGAGGGTAAGACAGTCATAGAAAAAATCCACCAATCACCTCCTTAAAAAAAATCACAAATTGAAAATGCCAAGGAATATTGCAGCCAAACTCCAGAATTGTTGGGTCAAGAGGAAAATATTGCAAGTATCCAGAAAGAAACAATTCAAATATCACAGAACTACAGATAGGATCAAACAAGATCTTAGAACTTCTACGGTAAATTATCTGAGAGATTGGAATATAATATTTTGTGATGTAAAGGTGCTAGGAAAACTACTAAGGATCAACTACCCAGAAAAATTAAGCATGTTCTTTCAGCAAGGAGATTGATACTCAATGAAATAAGAGACTTCTAGTCCTTCCTGATGAAAAGGCCAGAGCTTAATGGAAAATTTGATCTTTCAATATAAAACTCAATAGAGATATAAAAAGAAAAACAGGGGAAACAAAGAAGAAGAAAAACCTTGTTTTTTCAATGAGGTGAAGTTGTTTACATCCCTATATGAGAGGATGATACTTGTTAATGTTGAGAATTGTATATTTATTATGACATTTAAAAGGCATGTTGAGAAATAGAGGGTATGGGTATAATTTAACTGATGTGATTATAAAAATATGGTAATTAAGGGGTACAAAGGGATTGTAATGGGAGAAGAGGAAAAGAGGAGGCAGAAATGGGTAAATTAAATCACTTGAAGAGGCACAAAAACAAAATATATTAGAGGGAAAGAAGGGAGGGAGATGAGCTTTGTTTGAGCTTTACTTACATCAGATTTGGTTCAAGGAGGGAATAACATACTCATTTAAATATGGAAATCCAATTTGCCATGGAGGCAGTAGGAGGAGAAAAGAGAAATAAAAGAGAAGGGGGGGTTATAAGGGGTGGAAAAACTAGTAATAGAAAAGGAAAAGAAAAGATAAGGGGACAGATAGAAAGGAGGAAAGATTGAGGGAAGTGGTCAGTCAAAAGCAAAACTATTTTGAGTAGGGTAATGGGGAAATAAAAACCTAAATGATGGTGAAATAGGATGAAGAGAAAGACACAGATAGTGGTCATAACTGTGAATGTGGTTTTGATATCTAAACAGGGAAGATCCAAAACAGAGAAAGAAAATTATAGGCCAATTACCCTAATGAATATAGATGCAAACATTTTAAATAAAATGTTAGCAAAAAAGATTACTACAATTTATCACAAGGATAATACACTTTGATCAGGTAATATTTATACCAGGAATACAAGTCTGGTTTCAGCATAATTGATCATTTAAACAACAAACCTAGCAATATCGTATGTTTATCTCAATAGATGAAGAAATAGCTTTTGACCAAATAGAACAACCATTTCCATTGAAAATATTGGGGAGCATAGGAATAAATGGAGCCTTCCTTAAAATGATAAGTAGCATCTACCTAAAACCATCAGGAATCATTATGTGTACTAGGGATAAGCTAGATTGCATTTCCAGTATGATAGGGGGGTAGAACAAAGATATCCATTATCTCCACTGTTATTCAATATGGTACTAGAAATGTTAGCTTTAGAAATAAGAGGGGAGGGGCAGCCAGGTAGCACAGAGAGTAAGAGCACTGGCCCCAGAGTCAGGATGACCTGGGATTGAATCCAGGCTCAGACACGTAGCACCCACCCAGAAACACCTAGCCATGTAACCTTGAGCAAGTTACTTAACCCCAATTGCTTAGGGGCAGCCAGGTGGCTCAGTGAGTAAGAGCACCGGCCCCAGAGTCAGGATGACCTGGAATCGAATCCGGGCTCTGATACTTAGCACCACACCCAGAAACAACTGGCTGTGTAACCTTGAACAAGTTACTTAACCCCAATTGCTTTAAAAAGGGGGGTGGATAAATAGAAGGAATTAGAATAGGCAAGAGATAAACTATAACTCTTTGCAGACAATATGATGATATATGTTAGATTAAAGAATCTTAGATAATCATGTAAAAAACTACTTGAAATAATAAACAGATTTTGCAGGATGTAAAATAAACCTACATAAATCATCTGCATTTGTATGTATTACTGAAAAAGTCCAAAAGCTAGAGATAGAAAGAGAAATTCCAACTAAAGTCACTATAGACATTATAAAATATTTGGGAGTCTATCTGCCAAAATAAACCCAAGGACTATATGAACACAATTATAAAACAGATTTCACAAAAATAAAATTAAATTGAAATAATTGGGGAAAAAAATCCAGTTGCTCACAGTTAGGCCAAGCTAATATAATAAATGTGACAATTCTACTTAAATTAATTTACGTATTCAGTGCTATATGAAACTACCAAAGAATTATTTTATAGAGGTAGAAAAAAATAAAATCATAGTTCATTTGGAAGAACAAAAGGTTCAGATTGTCAAGGTGATTAATGAAAAGAAATGCAAAGGAAGGTGACCTAGCCCTACTAGATCTTAAATTGTATTATAAAGCAACAATCATCAAGATCACTTGCCTAAGAAATAGAAGGGTAGATCAGTGGAAAAGGTTAGGTGCATAGGACACAGTAGTCAATGATTATAAAAATCAACTGTTTGATAAACCGAAAGACACCAGTTTATTGGATAAGTCACTATTTGACAAAAACTGTTGTGAAAACTGGAAAATAGTATGTCTGAAACTGTGCATAGATCAATATTTTACACCATATACCAAAATAAAGTCCAAATGGTTGCACAATCTAGGTATTAAGGCTGATACTGTAAGCAATCTAGCACAGTAAGGAATAGTTTACCTGTCAGATTTATTGAGAAGGGGAGATTTTATGACCAACCAAGAGTTAGAGAGCATCATGAAATGCAAAATGAATAATTTTGATCACATTGAATTGAAAAATGTTCTGTACAAATAGAGCCAATGAAACCAAGATTAAGAAGGAAGTGGAAAATTGGGAAAGAATTTTTACAACCACTATGTCTGATAAAGGTCTTATTTCTAACTAAAATATACAGAAAACTGAATCAAATCTGTAAGAATACAAGTTATTCCCCAGTTGATAAATGGTCAAAAGACATGAACATGCAGTTTTCAGAGGAAGAAATTAAATATATCTATAAGCATATGAAAAATGCTCTAAATCACTATTGATTAGAGAAATGCAAATCAAAACAATTTTGAGGTAGCACATCTCACCTGGTCATATTGGCTAAGATGATAAAACTGGAAAATGACAAATGCTAGAGAGGATATGGAAAAATTGGAACACTAATGCATTATTGGTGGAGTTGTGAGTTTATTCAACCATTCTGGATAGCAATCCGGAACTATGCCCAAGGGGCTATAAAAATGTACATATCCTTTGACCCAGTCATACTACTTCTAGGGTTGTATCCCAAAGAGATCATACAAGTGGAAGGAAGATCTGTATGTACAAAAATATTTATAGCAGCTCTTTATGGTGGCAAAGAATTGGAAATGAAGGGGATACCCATCATTTGGGGAATGGCTAAACAATTTGTGGTAGATTAATGTAATGGAATATTATCATGCTAAAAGAAATGAGCAGCTGACAGACTTCATAATAACCTTTAGAGATTATATAAACTCATGCTGAGTGAGGAGAGGAGAACCAGGAGAACTTTGTACACAATTACAGACATATAGTATGTGTGACAACTAAGTTTGATAGAATGGGATCCTCTCAGCAATGCAAGGTTATAAGACATCTCCAAAAGAGTCATGATGGAAAGGGATATCCACATCCCATGAAAGAACTGCATAGTCTGAATGCAGATTGAAACAAACTACTTGCTCTCTTTCTTTTTTCATTTTGTTTCTCCTTTCTCTTGTTCACTCCATTGGTTATAATCCTTCTTTACAACTTGATTAATGTTTAATGTGAAGGTGTTTGTAGATCCTATACTTGATTCCATGCTGCCTGATAGATTAAACCCAAGTATGTCCTGGTTAATCTGAAAATATGGGATTGTAAATTACAAAATCAGCACAGATTAGAGGTGAAAGGGATTTATACCTTTTCATATTTCATAGAAAACCCAGTTACTCGTAATTGTTTTATATTTCAAACATTTATCAATATATGCTTAGAAGTCTCTACTGTTTAAATCATTTAATTTGTGATGGCAGAAATAAATAGCTATCCAACACCAGATATCTACTTCACATTCTCAGTACTTTTGCTAGAAGGGACTTTACTACCCTACTCTGAGGAAATCGTTAGACATGAGCTATAGGCAAGCTTTGTTTAAGAAATATTTCCCAGAACTCTAGAAAGGTGGGATAATGAGTCAGACAGCATAAGAAAAAGTCTCAGGGTCACTATCTCAGTTCATGTGAGTCCAGAGCAAGCATTATTTTTGTAGGAGAGGATTCTTCAACTGTTGAAGACTCAGCATTCTATATTCTATGTTCTCTGTCACTGTTGATATTGTGTGAATTTTGCATTCCATCGTTTTAAATGGAACAATCAATTTCACTTGGGATATGTATTTGGGAAGGGGGAGAGAATGAAGGATTTATGGAGAAGGTAGTAACTGAATTCAGTCTTGATGAAAGATATGGAAATCAAGAAATTCTAAGTACTAATTTTTGGCATGGGTAGTGGTCCTAAATTCACAGAGTTAGGAGAAGGAAAAATAAGGTTCAAGAACAGTTAATGGCTCAATGTGAATGGAAAAGTGTATATGAAGAAAGGTAGAGTTAAAAGACTGTAATAGTCAACTGAATGAAGATTATAGGCACCCTGGAATTCCAGATTAAGGGGGATGATTTTATTATTTTAGGCAATAGGTAATCACTTAAGATTTTCTAGAAGGATAGTGAAATGAGAGTAGTAGTAATAGGCACCATAGTAGTACTAACTTCTCAGATTTATGTATCAGAAGGACTTTAAGGACTTAAAGATTGTAAAACTTTAAGGATTGTGAAACAGTTAACAATACCTTATCTCATTTTGTCCTCTTAAAAACTAACCAAGTAGGTATTATTTGATCTCCATACTAGAAAGGAGGAAATGTCTCAATATGATGAAATAATATAGAATCACAGATTCATGGCCTGAACAAACAGTTAAAATCATTTAGTCTGATGTCTTAAATTTACAAATGAGTAAACCAAAGATGACAGAGGTTAAATGACTTGCTCAAGATCACATAGCCAATCTGAACTTAGGTATAGGCCCTGTACTCTATCTGCCACACCATCTAGCTAATCAGGGTCACACTGATCAGACGATTGCTTTCAGAGGAAGATTTTCTCTGCAACTTTGAATAGCATAGACTGGAAAGAAGGAAGAATTAAGAAAGGTATATTACTTGAGAAGCTATTTTAAAAACCTGAAAAAATGATGAGCACGTAGCATGGTGGTAGGATGAGAAAATTAAAAAGAACAGTTGTATTGTAGATGTATATTCAGCAAGATTTCACAAATTGTTGTAAGTAAGTATGGGATGCTGAAGAGGGAATAGTGAAAAACCTAGATTATTAGGTTGACAGTGGTGTCATAAATAGAAATAGGCAAGTTGGGGATAAGGACAGATTTGGGAGGAAATTTGCTGAGTTTACTTTAAGACATATTGAGCCTGAGTTGACATCCAGAAATCATTTGAAAATGTCCATCAGTCAGTTATAAATGCAGGATTTGAGTCTGGGGGAAAAAGCTGAAATTGGGTATATAGGATTTGCAAATCATCTGCACAAGTCATATCTGTAGTATTAGGAACCCATGAAATGACTGAGACAGGAGGTCTGAAGACAGAGCTTTCTGGGGACATATCTAATGACAGAACAACATGAGAACATCTGCTTCTTATGTAGCCACATGAAATTATGTGAAAATAAAATGTATTATTACAGGGATCATTATTATGCCTGTTTTTGAAGTAGACATGTAAAACAGTGCTTTAAAAATATACATATACACACATATACACACCTTACACATAGTTCTAAATAATCCCCAAATACATAAATCCTAATATCATATACAATGACTTTGAAATACATTTCTTGAAGAAAAAACAAATTATATGTTTCTTTGTTTTTTGCTTTTAGGTTCAACCTTATTCTGAGAATGCTTTCATGAATGGACATGTGATTTTCTGGTGGTAGCCCTTGTTTTTGGTCCTCATTGAGAGTGAGTCTTTCTGCTTTCTAACATGGTGGAAGTCTACTGACACCACTAGATGTCCTTGTAGAATAGAGAGATCATTTGACCAAGAGTGAAAAGACCTGAGGTCCTGTTCTGCCTCTGATACTTAATGGCTTTGTAATATATAACAAAGCAATTAACCTTGCTGAGCTCTTTGTGTGTTTGTTTTTAATCTTTCAAATGTGAATAGTAAATTCCTACCCTATCTTGACTTCCCTTGCTTCACATGCCCAAAAAGGTTATTGACATCATTGAATACCCTAATAGCACTAGCCCTTTGCCTATTCTTTATACCTGACACTCCATCTCCCAACTTCATGTCATTTCACAGGTTGCTTTCCATGACTGAAACATTCTCCCTCTTCTCTCCAAATTCTAGATTCTCTCTCTTCCTTCAAGACTGAGGGAAAATCCTATTATTATTATTATTGTTTTTTTTTTTGCTGGAGGCCTTTTGTAATCTTTTCTCTCTCCCAATTTTTAGATCCTTTCCTATGAGTACACATCTCATTTACAATGTATATGTTTATATAAATAGTTGTGTGCCTTCTGGTTCCCTCATTAGAATCAGAGGTCCCTGAAAGCAGAAAACATATTTTCCTTTCATCATATCCCTAGAATTTAACCTAGGACTGATAAGTAGAAAGTGTTTCATAAATATCAATCAACTGACTCAATTAGTAACACATGACATAACTGTAAGCTATTATTATAACTTCTCCAATAAAATAATCCTTCGTTGCCTCATGTATTACATGGATATGACTATGGGTTCTGTAAGATGATTCTATTGGAACAAAGGTGATAGAATATCATACAAAACTAGAAATGCCTTACATATTGATCTATAGTTAGATATTTTTGTCCATCATTCAAGAATTAAAATTGCTAAAGGCATAGAGGCTCATTATTGAGAGTTGACAGTCAAGGGATGAGATTTATTGAGGGGAAAGACAATGTGGAATGTGCCATAGTGTTATTGCAAACTGATGAGAAATGTTATTTTTTAAGGAATTGAATGACTATGGTGTGAATTAAATGAAGGTACTCCAACTTTGAGGAAGAGGAGGGTTTTTGAAACGTTGGAATAAGCATTTTAATGGCAGAATATTTCTTATTTACCTACATTATATTGAATGGCACATCTTTGTCTCTAGAATCAGAGTTTTGTGAAGATCAACTAAAAATGCACCTAGAAGAGTTTTGCAAACTGTAGCAATATTAAACACTATTGATATAATTACTTTTGTCATTGAATTTTCATATAGGGGCTGTGTAGGGTCAAAGCCAAGATGGCAGGATAGAGAAAACACTTAGCTCAATGCTCCCAATATTTCCCTCCAAACAATTTCAAAATAATTTCTCAAATCAAATTTTTGAGTGACAGAGAAAACAAAAGGCCAGAGTGAGCCATTCCTCAAACCCAAGACAACATAAGAGGTTAGAAAGAGAGATCTATGACATGGGTGTGGAGGTTGGACCAGAGCCTACATGAATGAAACACCAATGGTAGGACTACATGATTGAAACAGAAGTAGAAGCAGCATTGAGAGCTCTCAAGAAAGAGATGTAGGGACCTGACAACTAGTCAGAAAGACTTATATGAACTCTTGTGCAAAGTGATGCAAGAAGTAACAGCAATATTGTAAGGATGACCAACTCTGAATGACTTTGCTATTCTAATCAGTACAATGATCAAAGACAATTCCAAAGGATCCATGATTAAAAATACTATCTTCCTCCAGAGAGAGAACTGATGAACTCTGAATGTTGAATGAAGCATTGTTTTTTTTCTTCTGTTTTTCTTTCTTTTATCTGTGTTTTCTTTTGCAACGTGGCTAATTGGAAATATATTTTTCATGACATCACAGGTAAAACAATATCAAATTGTCTGCCTTCTCAAGGAGTGGGGGAGAAGTGAGTGGGAGGAGGGGCATTATTTGGTATTCAAACTATTTAAAAATGAATTTTTTTACATGCAATTGCAAATTATTTAATAAAATAGATAAAATATTTTTGAAAATGAGTTTTATATGGCTAGGAGAACCTTCAGTAAATTGCATTACTGGTTTGTTGCAAAAAATCTTTTTATAACATAGTCATATGCAATTATTTAGCATATTGTCATCATATCATCATTTGGCTTTGCAGACCCTCAGAAAAAGGTAGTGTTTGTGTATTTTCAGCATTCACAGATACAAATCAAGCCAACTCTCTCTATGGTTAGGAAGGAACAAGTGAAAATATCCTAAATGCTGATCTCAGAGCATAAAGTATTTTCATCAAATTCATTGTATTTATACTATGGTTTCAACAAGGTCTCCAGTCAGAAAGTATGAGGTAATATAAATCACACTGGTTTTGACATCTGAAATTCTAAGGTTGAACTGTTGGCTGTTACTCAGTCTGTGACCCTGTATAAGTCACTTAAGTTCACTGAGTTATAGTTTTGCCAGTTGTCACATGGTGGGTTTAGACAAGAATCTAGACAAGGGGTTCTTAGCTATTTTGTGTGTCATAGATTTCATTGGCCATCTTAAAAGTCATACAGACCCTTTTCCCCAAGATGGTGCTGAAGATGAAGAAGGAACCCATTGTCCCCACCAAGACAGAAGTCAAGTTCAAGGTCTTGAAGGCTGAGAAGGTGGTACTGATGGGTGTCCCTAGCCACAAAAAAGATAAAGATCTGAACATCCCCCACCTTCCAGCAACCCAGAACACTAAGACTTTGAAGGCAAACCAAATACCCTTGGAAAAGTGACCCTCAGAGAAACAAGTTTGATCACTATGACATCATTAAATTTCCTTTGACCACTGAGTCAGCTCTGAAGAAGACTGAGGACAACAAAACAATAGTCTTCACTTTGGATGTCAAGGCCAACAAGCATCAGATAAAGAAGGTTGTGAAGAAGTTGTATGACATCACATAGCCAAGGTCACCACACTGATCTAGCCTGATGGAGAGAAGAAGAACTATGTCTAACTTGCTACAGACTATGATGCCTTAGATGTTGCTAACAAAATTGGAATCATCTTACCTGTGTCCAGCTGTCCGACTCCACTTACAGTAAAAAGTATTCCAGTAAAAAAAAAAGAATTTTTCTCAGTATAATATACAGATATTTCCTCAGTATAATATTTTTGAATAGCTAAAATTTTAATTTTCACTTAGAATTTAGTGGAAGCAAATATTTAATTTTTCTCATGAAAGTTTGGAGATACCTCACAATCTATCCATCAACCCCTTGGGCTTCAATTTAAGAACCCCTGGACTGCATATCCTCTAAAGTCCTTTTTGTCCTATGAGTTTATATTTCAGTTGAGCTTGCCTTATATGACTATTTAAAAGAAGTAGTAGTTTCATTCTTGTACTAATGATATCTTTAATCTTATTCTCATGGCATGTAATATTTCTGAGTGATACAATACAGTTCTTGAACACAATTAAAATGAATATGCCTGCAGGAAGGAAACTATTGCTGTTACAGTAACTGATGTTACCACAAAACTTAATTTTCATTTATGTTCAATCTCAAAGGGAATTTGAGTGGCTATCTTATCTGTTCATCTACCTTTAAAATGTTGTACTAAATTATTCTTTTCCATGCATAACCTATTCAAAATCAAAACAATTTATTATTTGGAATTAGGGATTGTTTTATCCCCTTAAACAAACTAGAATTTGCATATTTGCAGTAGTTCCCAAGAGAGGGCATACACTCATTACAACCATACTGCCATTGTTGAAATGTGTTTCAAATTCTTCTTTTGAAATTGCCTTTATAGTCAGTTTATGTATCACAAGAGACAAATTAGAATAGTATACAACATTAGAACTGGGCAAGACTTTAGAATACAGCCTATTAAAATAGAGAATATACATGTTAAAACTAAAGGAACTTTAGAACATAGAATATTAGAACACAAAATAAAATGTTAAAATAGGAAGCGATCTTAGCACTTAATCAAAATTCCTCATTTTACAGCTCAAGTCAACTGATTCTGAGAGGGGAGATGATTCACAAGAGGCTACTAAAGTTAAGTAGCTGATGATTGAACTGGGATTATAACTAGGTGTCCTGATTCCCAGCCAAGGGCATTTTTTCCTACAAGTTGTGGTATTTTATTTTGACCACAAACAGAATTAGCTAATAGGATCTATATCCTTTTCCTTGTGCCCTCACTGTAAAATAACACTGTTCTGATAATAGAAATGAACTCCATCCTTGATGTTTATTATAAGTTAATTTTAAAACAATTTCATTAACAGTTACTATACACTTTACATTGCACAATTTCCTAGAGAAGGTTTAAAAAATCTAAATATTGCATGACCATATAAAGTCTATGGTTTAAAAGGTAGATAAAGAAAAGTATAATGCATCTTAAACTATAAATATGCAGAAAAAATCAAACAAACATGAGACATTCATAGAGGATAGAATCTTGTCTAGCTGAGAAAAACTGGGAAGCTCTCATGAAGATAATCTGGGTCTGGAAGAGAGAAAAGAACTTAGATAGGCGTGAATGAAGGTGATTCTTGAAAAATGCTTAACACAAAAAACAAAATAAAACATGATAAATGTTTAAAGGAGTTCAATACCAAATATTATTCAAGCTTTGAAAAATCATAGTTCATTTTCAAATTAGATAGATTACAGATGAATACACATTTTTCACTAAGGTTTTTTTTTTAATTGGGGTTAAGTAGCTTGCTCAAGGTTACATGGCCAGTTATTTCTGGTTGAATGGTGCTAAGTATCAGAGCCTGGTCAATCCTAAGTCAAAACAACTCTGGGGCCGGTGCTCTTACTCACTGAGCCACTTGGCCACCCTGAAGCAATTGGGGTTAAGTAACTTGCTCAAGGTTACATGACCAGGTGTTTCTGGGTGGGTGCTAAGTGTCTGAGCCCGGATTCGATCCCGGGTTAGGATGACCTGGGGAGCGGTGTTCTTACTCGCTGTGCTACCTAGCTGCCCTCACTAAGGTACTAAAGTATGGGTAAGCAAGTCAATAGGGAGGTACTGAGAAAGCGCAATGGTTCCAGGCACAGGCAAAGAAGAGATAAAAGAAACAGGAGAAGGAAATATCATATATGTATAATAAAAGAACTGACTACTGACCACTTCTGAGGTTGTGCAGTGTGTTTATTCAGTTCATGAAATAGCCACATGGACTTTGGAGTATGAGCAGACATTCTGCAATTGGTCTGACTGTGTAAACCCTGTGATGAAGAGCATCCTTTTTGATTAAGTATGGAGCTAGAACTAGGATACATGTAAAAGGCATAAATATCTAGGGTGAACCTCTCTGTTCTGGTTCTCTCTGGACTAGCTGCTGGAGGGGAAGGAAAAGAAGATTCTGTGGACCTTTGGATTGTGGGAGGAGACTTATTCTATCAAATGAGGCTAGCATGAAGACAAAGCACATGCTGCAACGGTGATTCTGTTTCTCTTCTATCTGTTTTTATAGCTTTTTTAAGTTAAAGAGATTGTAAATGATCCTGACCTTATGAGCTTCCAAAGGGCAGGAGAGGAAAGCCTCCTTAATTCTTGTGTAGTATATGCTGGGAATAGCTAAAACTTAGACAGTTAAAGGATGAATTCCCTAGAGTCCTACTCAAATTCATCAATAGAGTTGGGTTTATGGTTATTTATGGTTCATAAATTATCTATCATACATTTAGAAGTGAACTAGGCAGAGCAAATGCTATCTAAAAATTATGTTTGAACTGTTTAAACTAACTTTCCCCTGAAATTGTTGTGTCATAGAGGAGAGTATTCCCTAAGATATGGAGCTAGGAATTTTTTTAACTTCTGTTCTTGCTACATCTTTTCAACAAATATTCTTTTTTTTAAGTTTATTGATATTAATTGTTTAAATGGAATTATGGTACTAATCACTAGGGATTAACAGTGAGTGGAATGCTCTGGAACAAGTGTTCAAACTGATCTATTAGATAAAGATGCCCTTAACCTCTCAGCATATGGTGACAGAGTGATGTTATAGACCAGTGACCTCGAGGTCAAATAGAAACAGATCTGTGCTGCCTGAATACTAACTTAGAGAACCACAAATTAACATCCTCTATGCTATATTGTGTTTGTTTTTATTTTGTTAAATATTTACTAATTATATTTTACATTTTAATCTGCTTTTGTTAATTGTTAATCTTCCAGATTTTCTAGATCTAAAACAAGGTATGATGTGAGGTTTGGCTGGAAGTTCAGGATATAATAGACTGTAGGGTGCTTTGAATGCTAAGCTACATAGTTTTACTTTTATCATTAGGGAAAAAGGGAGCTGTAGAAGGGTTTTGAGCAGGGGAATAATAAAATTCAGAGCTGTACATACAGATGATTGGCCGGGTAGTTTTTACAAGATAGATTTTTTTTGGGGGGGGGGAGTATGTTGTGTGGGGACAGAAAATCAAAGTCCCATCATACTATCTGGTTACTCAACAGCTTAGGAAGCAGAGTCTGTGACAAACTCAGGCTGCTCTTAATTTAGAAGGGAAGGACTTATTAATGGATAGATTCTCAAGAGTATACAACCCCTCCTCTTTATATATATATATATATATATATATAAAATATACCTCCTGTGCATACTCACGGTCATATTGATTCACATTGAAGTCACAGTTGTTAAGAAACCTCTCCTCATTGCCCCTTTTTATTGTTCCAGGTCCACATTCTGTCTTTTCTGCCTTTGGACAGCTGGTGTTTGGATAGAACAATTCTTGGCTACGGACTTGATTTTGTTGTAAGAACACAATGAGTAAAGCCTACTTATGGGTATAGGAAGTCACATGTATTAAAACCATGCTTTCATTTCTATGGTCTCATGGTATTACATAATGCCCTTCTTCCTTATTTATTATTTCAGTGCCTTAGTATTTACCTTTATGCTCATTGCGTAATCTCTTGGTTGACTGGAAACAAGTAGATCATAATGGAATAGATACACAGCTAGTTTCCCACCATTCCCTGACCATTTCAGGGCTGGCTAACTTGCCAAAAAAGGGTTAGCATCCCTTTCTGAAGTGTAACCTTTACATGATAATGAGGATACCCTCATGGTATAGCCAAAAGAAGTGGCATGGCTTTGGATATAGGTGATATGATTCCATATATGAATGATAAGAAAATTAAGATCTGGAAAAGGTGAGTTACCCAAGGTCACACAGTGGCAAAGTTAGGACTCAAACCACTTTCTCTTAATTTCCAGTCCATTTTTCTATTGCAGAGGCATTTAAGTGTAATAATGAATAGAGCACTGAAACTGAAGTCAGTAAGACCTGAGTTCAAATCCAGGGGCACAGACAGCCTATGTAACTCTGGGAAAGTCACTTTGCCTCAGTTACCTCATCTATAAAGTAGGTATAATAATGGTACCTACTCTCAGAGTTGTTGTGAGAATCATGTGAGATAATATTTATAAAGGATTTTTCAAACTTTAAAACTCTCTATAGATGCTAGCTATTATTATTATCCTCATTAATTTCAAGAGACTTTAGGTCCCCAAATCAATTATTATCCTTTTTTTCATTTTTTTTTTGGTCCAGCCCTAGGTATTCGTCAATGTGGGAATCCCCTCCAAAAAGCTTATAAAAAATCCATCCATCATTTAAATCAAATTCTGGCCTTAATCATTGAAAGGTGAAGAACAATCACACTAAATGTAGGTAACAGAGGTACAATTGGAATATAGATCATCTGGCCTACATGATTGGACCTCTAGCTAATATTACATACTTCCTCAACTAGAAGTTTCCTTCTATTATTTATCACTATCATCATCATTCAATCAACAATCATTTATTAAGCAACTATCCCATAATGGTCACTGTTATAGGCTGTAAAATTACAAATTTAGAAATTATAAGAGCCCCAAAATTTTAGGTTTTTTATAGACAATACTTCTCCAGATGCTAATGCCTGGTACCCCCTGCAATTTACTTTATATTTTATTTCTATAATTTGTATATTATATATGTATATATATAATCACTCACATATACATGTATACACATGTGTGTATATACACACCCAGATGTGGGTGGATACATACATAATATCAACACCCACATACATATATGCATATGTGTATATGGTATATCCATAATTCATATGCATTGTTTCTCCCAAAATAATTTAAGTTTCTTTTGGTTACTGATTGCTCCATTTTTGTCTTAACCTCTAACTTGATACCTGGCATTTATAAGCATTTATTAAATACTTGTTAATGAATAGTAAAATGCATATATTCAAAGTATGTACAAGGTAATTGGAAGGGGGTGGGTAGCGCCTATGAGATCAGGAAAGGTCTAATGAAGAATGCATCATTTGAGTTAAGAATTTTTTGAGGGAAACTAGTGAGAGAGATAGCAAAATGGAGAGAAAGGGGGGAAGGAGGAGGGTTTAAGGGATCAATGGAGGAAGGGAATGAGTGGGAGAGATAGAGAAACAGAGTCAGAGATAGAGATGGAGAAAGGGAGAGAGAGGAAGGGAAGAAAAAGAGAAGGGAGGGAGGGAAGGGGGGCAACCAGACAGACAGAGACAAGGACACGCAGAGAGAGAGAGAGAGAGAGAGAGAGAGAGAGAGAGAGAGAGAGAGAGAGAGAGAGAGAGAGAATATAGACCTTAGAATCTGCCAAATATTGTGATAAATGTTGGAGACATAAATAGGGTGAAAAAGCAAACCCTAAACCCAGGGACCTTATATTCTATTGTTTTAGAACAATGCTTAAAGTGAGCTAAAAGGTAGAGATGAGGATGCAGGAAAGGTGAATAAGGCCAGAGTGCCAGTAGTGCTGGGAGAGAAACGAGCATGAACCAATAAGAACACTGCAACTAGGGGCTAAGCCCTCAAATGGAAGACTTCCCTAGGGTCAAAACATAATGAGTGAGGCTGTGGAACTGTTCCAAGACTGAGAAATGGATATGGGAGCGATGATGACTAATGCAACAAGCATAACTGATCACTTTCAGTAGCATTTGCAGGTTTACAAAGCAATTTTCTGACAATAAACTTTCAAGGTTCCCTGTGCAGATGTTTGTAAAGGTACAAGTAAAATTCATGGTAAGGATCCTACAAACAATTAAAGAACCTGCCTAATATTTATAAATTGTTTTTTTGGATTTCTACCTGTCTGAAAAATTTAGAAATTTTGTCATTTGCCCTAGCTGTCCTCTATTGAGACAAACATTAAAAGCAATATTATTATTATTGTTCAAAGCAGAATGCAGTACGCATTGTAGATGCTTATCAATTGAATATTGGTATTGGGGAACGGAAATGTTTTTACCTGTATAGGCCTCAGTTTTATTTTCTGTGAAATAAATATAATTAATATTTGCTCATTCTACCTCCAAGAGGTTTTCTGAGGATAAAATAAGGTTATATAAATGAGTTCTATATAAAATCCTAGCTATATAAATATCAATTATTACATTAATACTTATTTACAGATGGATTGTAGTTGCCTTCTACATTCTAGAAATTTATTGATAGACTACACTGTTACTTAGCAAATAATGGAAGCACCAATGAGATGAACAAGTCTACTTCATTGAGTGGGTCCTGTATGAAATATATAGACATGATCTTCTAGAATCAAAAGACAATAGGGGAGTGTACACTCTCCTTGAGGGAGAAGTTAGATGCTGTGGAGATAACTTTCTTTGTTTTTACAATTGTTATTAATAGCTGTTTGTGTTATTATAGGATCTTGGTTCAAATTCTGCCTCTGACACTTTCACCTCTCTGACTTTGGTAAGTTACTTAACTTCAATGTGCCTCATTCTCCTCATTTCTAAAAGGAGGTGATTAGATCACATGAACTCTGAGATATTTACTATGTCTATGATCCTACCATGAGAACTCAGATTTATCTAAAAATATACCACACACACCCCAGTACCTGTACTCAAAGAGCTTATGCTCTAAATGGGGAAGATAGTATATAAAAGGAACTGAAAGACATTTTGGAGAAAGGTACCCAACGAAGGATATAGTGGAGATGTCCAAGTACAATCAGGTGAGGTAGCTGTTCTGGGCTTCCTCCTTAACTGTTTTGGAAGTACCAATCCAATCAGAGGGAGGGGACTTCAGGTCTGAGAATACTTCAAAGGACTTTGAAGATGTAAATTCCAAGTATGAATTGATCTCCCAGGCCAAAGATGTTTCTAGGTATAGTGGAAAATTATGAAGTATAGCCTGGGAGAACAGAAGTAAAGAGAAGAAGAGAGGATACCATATTGTTATGCACGTCATATCAAATTATATGATATTAAACATCATATCATGTTTAATATATCATATCATATCGTATCTTAGTGTAGATCTTTGCTGATCATTTTCCCATTTTAATAGTACAATTTTTTTATCAGTGTTCAATGACTTTCAGCATTTCCTTTGGTCCTCTTAAATCAACATCTGTAGTGGAATGAATTACTGTTTGTTGTTCAAGGTCATACAAGCAGTTGGTGGGAAAGACATTCATTGAGCCCTGACCTACTGCCTCTAAAGTCATCATATTGTCCATTACAATATAAAAAAAAATCTCACAGTGGAAGTTTCTCCTTCTTATTCAACCCCTAATTGACACAATCTTCTTACTCTATTCCCTTTGCTTCTTTTTGCAGCCATAGAGGCTCTTCTACCTGCAGGAGGAGAAAGGGGGGGTGGGCTAACTGTGCTGGAGAATGATCAACCACTTCCTTTCTTGAAGGGGAAAGAAAGGGAAAAAATGAATCACTTTGAAACTTTGGAGAAACTTTCATCTAAGGTTCACCTTTTGTTGAGAAACTTGAGAAGAGTCAGGGAGGATAAGGGAATGAATATAAAACAGAAAGTAAGATAGCCAGCTGAATAGACAAGAATAGCCAGTAGAAATGTGTGTTATGTGCAAAACAGATACTTAGACCAAGATGTCAGAAACTCAAAAAAAGCTATTATTAACTACTTAGTATAAACAAATTGTTTGTTAAAAGTATTTTTTTTTTTGCATTAAGCTGAGAAGTTGTCCCTTGTGGCATCAATTAAAAGTGTAGAATTCTGTTTAGATTTTTAAAGTAATTTATGTCAACTAAAAATTTAAACTATCTTTGGATTGAGAATCAAGAAACTTGGCACCCTGCCTCACTCCCACCCACCCACCACCCCCATCATTTAATCCTGGAATATATGTTGCATTAATCCCTAGTTATAAGATTAATCCTCCCTTGTTCATTTATTTTAATCATGCATGGGATTTAGGGAGCTATAGGTTAATAGAATGCCAGAGTTGGAAGAGATTCTTCCCAAATCTTGAGCCTCCAGCTACTGAATTTCCTCACTTGTCTCATGCTCCAACTCATCTGCACCTCTTCCTAAAAGGCTTTTTAATATCCACTTTACACTCCCCCTTTCCCACCACCATAAGATCATGAATGTTATCTCTCTCTCTGCCTCTGTCCCTGTCCGTGTGACCCTCTCTCTCTCTCCCTCTGTCTCTCTCCTCTCCTGAAATTATTTATCCTAAGATATTACTTTGCATTTATTTTAGACTCCAATATCATTCGTCTTTCTATCTCATCAGATTAGAAAAACTGGAATTTATTATTTTATTCCCAGTATCTACAACAGCACTCTACACAAATCTAGATAAACATAAAGATATGTTATTTCCTTAATTACCTCCCCACCAACAGAGATCAATGATCTTTCTTGTTGGTGTTAAAGAAATATATTTTTATGACAGGAAAAAGTTAGATGATACAGACGTGCCAAGCCTTTGATAAGGCCCAATACTATCCTACAACTCTTTTCTGATCCCAACCCTTTGTGTGTCCAGGAGTAGCACTTTCCAAAGGTGTACAGACTGATTCAATGGAAATTTTGCAACTATTTGGTTTAATCAAGGGAACGTGTGTTTTTCATGCACTTTGTTTTTATGATTTAGATGGCTAAAGGGATTTACATAGGCTTGTATTCATAAAAATATATATTTGAAATGAATTTATCTTAATGATAAAAGCTGGCATTCGAACACAAAATGAGTAAGTACTTAATAAATTAGTTTTCCTTCCTCCCTTCCACTCTCTTTCATTCTATTCCTTCCTACCTTTCTTTTCTTCTTATTTTTTAAATTTTTCTTCACCTGATCCATTACTGTTTTAAATCTTCTGGTAGCACTATATGAGAGAATCTCTTCACAAATATTAGGACTGAGTGAAATATTACCTACTCAGTTTAACTGTCATAAGTGGTTTAAAAAAAAGGTCTTCTACTAATGTTTGGGAGATAATAAGGCTGACTACAACTTTGATGCAATCAATAAGATTGGTTAGTTTGCAGACTGACATTCAGACCAAGGAATTCCTCCAGAGCAGAGAATAATATCATTATCTTAAAATGAGTCTGTTTGTGTATTTTCTGGTACACTGGTGAGACAGAAGTTAGGGAGCAGTGTATTATTCCTGAGTTACTCTCACTCACAAGTAAAGAAATCTTATATCATATCATTGTGTATGATGACTTCATTCACCCTCCCAGCTAGGTGTCAGTTCTGTTGTAAAGGTGAATGTAATGAAAAGACCATTCACATAATCTTTAAGCAGCCTTTCTAATACAGATATTTCCCAAGAATGTGTTTGATATATAACATATAACATGCAATAATTATACTATGACTAATAAAATGTCATTACACATAATCCCTTGCCCATAAGGAAATTAAAGTCTAGTAAAAGAATAAAATACATTGAAAGACAAACCTTGATAAGAAATGTATTGTAACAAGTACAGTAGAGAGGTTTAAAATGTATTGCAAAGGGAAACACAAAGATGTGAATTTTAGCTTCAATATCTCAGATACAATCCATTCTTATTCTCTTTGCTTTGACTTTTCTCTACTGATAGCAATCAAAATTCTGGCTAATCAAAGCATGGATAATTTTCATTAAACAGAGTTCTTCCTCACATAGTCACTGGTTAATCCTAAACAAATTAGATAGGAGTACACTGAAGACAGTGTGTTATAACTAAATCAAGGGACCTAAGTATCTGATTTTCTAAAAGGAAACTCTCTCTCTCTCTCTCTCTCTCTCTCTCTCTCTCTCTCTCTCTCTCCACACACACACACACACACACACACACACACACACCTCTAACTGGTCATCCTTTATCACCAGGACAACAAGAGAAGGACTGATGGTGTTATTCACACTGAAGAAGACAGGATTTTATGGAAGGAAGAGGATTAATATTTGTTCTCTGATAAAAGGCTGTTGTATTGTAAGGAAGACAGATTAGACTTGCTTTTGCTTGTATCCCAAAAGGTCAGTTGAGCATAATTGATGGAAATCACAGCAAGCAGATTTTGGTTCAATATAAGAAAAAAGTAAAAAAACAAACAAACAAAAACCAACTTCTTAAAAATCAAAACTACCCATCAATAGAATGAGTTGCTTTGGAAAGTAGTAGTGATTCTCTCCTTCACTGTATATCTTATAATACAATAGTATCAAGCTCAAATTAAAATTAATCCACATGAGTCCTACATCAATTTAGAAAATGAAAATTATTGTTATCTATGTTATTTTGTCTATTTTGCTAAACATTTCCCAATTACATTTTAACCTAGTTCCAGCCTTGAATTTGACTCTTCTTCAATCTACTGGACATTTCATAACCTCTTATTAGATATTTTGTCAAGAGGGTTCTTTTTCTTATAAGGGTTGGAATACATGCCCCCATCAGCCATTTCAACAATTCATTTCTTTAAATATATGAATGAAGTCACCCTGCATTAAGCTCAATGAGTTTGACAGAACTGGGAGTCTTCAAGCAGGCACTAGATCACCTTGTGTACGAAATGGTTTAGAGGGGATTCCTGTCCCTTTACAAGAGGCCCCAATAGCCCTTTGTGGCTCAAAAATATTACAAAATTGTTTTGACTCAGTGGGTTTCCAGTATGACTAAGCAGGATGTCTTTAGTCTTTCCCAAGCAAGTCAGCACAGAGAAAAAGCCCTCAGAAGTCCAAGTGTTTTTTTTTAATGAGACCCACCCTCCCCTACATTTTTCTCTCTTTTTTAGAAAACTTCTAAATACCTGAAAATAGGATCTTAAAAATGAATATACCTTCTCAACCATAAGAGAAGCTCCACATCCTCAACACTCCAGTGAGAGCTTGTAGTTAACAGTCATACAGATTTCTCAAGACACGCAAGACATAAGTAATTGGGTTTATGAAGGAAACCTGCACCAGCTATAGCTACAGCTGAGAGACCTGTGCTTGCCCGCTGACCTTTGTCAGTAATGCCAGGGGCGCTCTCCTGTGCTGCTGCTAGTTGTCATTAGTAACAGTGGCCATGAATTTCTCCCTGTCATCAGGACCAGGCCTCAGGAGGAAGGTGTTTTTTTTTTTTGGGGGGGGGGGGCAGTGAAGAAGTTTGGGGAGGAGACTGTTCAAAGAAGCTTACTAGCTCTCGCTCTCATCAAGCAGCAAGCTTGGTGATTAAAAGAGGCAGGCGAGAAGACAGGCAAATGGTACTGCCAGGATTTTTAGGAACAGAGGCAACTAAGAACTAGACTCTGAGAGCAGGAAATCAAATAAACTATTGATCGGAGAACAGGAGATCTTGAAGAAGAAGTGTGTGTGGGGGGGAAGGATGTTATTTTGTCCTCCTCTCTCATCACAGAAACAAATTAAATTTTACCATGTCGCACCAAATATTCTTAGGTATTGATTTTGGAATCTATGCTTGACATTTGAGATGAGAGAGAAGATTCATCCCTGAGTCCAAATTTGGGGTTGGGAAAAGGATGGAAAGATGGAGGCAAGTGATGCAATATAAGTTATAAAATCCCTTTTTTTTTTTTTTCAGGTCTATAGAATGGGAGGGGAAGGAACATTTACAATTACATATTTTTGAGGCTCTCAATGGAGGGTTTCAAATATGCTACTCACAAGCTTTGGAAGCTCTCAGGAGGGGCTGCTCTGTCATTACAGCCCCAAGACAGGTTGTCCACTTACAGAAAAAGAAATATAGCAGGCTATAATGTGTGTTGTTAGAGCGCCCTCTACTGTTCTTGATTCTTAACTGTCTCCATGGAAAATTGACACAAAGCTTAGACTAGTTTTAGGTGGAATGTAATTGGTGCATCATCAAAATGCCAATAAAGTAAGAAAATGGGACTGCTGATGAATCCAACTGTTGTTTTCTAGATCATGTGTAATCTTGTGTGCGTATATTTTATGCACTTGTGTGAGCGTGTGTTTGCATATTCTCAGGAACTCTTAAGAGGGGGAGCAGGTAGAGGGGCTGTCAGAGTCAGAAAACTTGGACTCAAATGTGACATATATTGGTTGTTTGACACTATTCAAGGCAGTCATCTTCAAGGCCTAAGGGAATTTCTTTTTTTTTTTCCACTTAAGTAATAAAAATTTATTGAGAATTCCTGGGATAGCTGTTATCTCCTCCTAGTCTTGGAGGGAAACCAGCTAGAGAGAAAATCACTGAGAAATCACACAGTCCTTCTACCCCAGGCCTCCAGCAAAATATGGGGTGGGGGTTAGGGAAAGGAACATCTGTAAGTCTTCGTTCATCCAGCGAGTGCGGAAGAGAAGATGTGATGGTGGAGGAAAGTCACATGATGGTGGGGTGAGGGAGGTGGACCCATGTGCCGGCTCATCCAAGACTAACTCGGAGGAAGATAACAGCTTTCTCTTGACGTGAGGAGGACGTCTCTATTTCTTGCCTTGATGAGGCTTTCACTTCCTCGAGTGAAGCTTTCATCCTGCACGTTCAGCACAAGGTTGTCAGCTGTGAGATAGATTCGGTTCTGAGATGTGGCGGTGGTTTTGGAGATGTTTAGGGCAGCTCGGATCATCCGAAGTCTGATGTAGCCAGGGTTCCTGCTCAGAGCTTCCCCGATCATCTTGGCAGCCTCAGCTTCGACGATTTTTGCCGCTGCTCCTGTTTTGCCTTTTCCACCAGAAACTGAGCCCTCTGGGCCTCCTGCTGGGCTACTTGCTTGGCCTCCGCCGCAGCTGTTACTCTCTGCTGAAGGTCAGTTCTGTGATGGCCACATCGTCCAGAATGAGGATGAAATTCTTGGCCCGCTCTGTCAGCTCCCGCCGGATCAACAAAGACACTGGGCCCGCTATGTGATCAGCTGTGACCCATTAAACTTGGCCAGCACACTTTTGAGCACCTCGTTGACGATAGAGGGCAACACAAGGTCCTCATAGTCCAACCCTACGCGCACGTACGCGCTGGGCAGCTCCAGGGCATTGGGTCGCGAGAGCTCTCAAAGGGAGATGTTCACCACCTGGTCTTCGGAGCCTGTGGGAGAAGAGATCTTGCAGGGCGGGGCACGAATGTCATAGATGATAGGGTACTGGAACCAGGGGATCCAGATTATGTAGTCCTTCTGCGAGGATGGTGTCCTGCTGTACACCCCCAATTAAAGAAAATGGTTAAAGAAAATGGCTGTTTGCCCACCTTCCACAGTGAACAGGGACTCTCGGACTCCGTAGGCCACGCCCAAGCAATAGCTTCAGTGCTGTTCCCGTGTCTCGGGGCCCCTCGGGCAGCCGCCCTGCAAAGTCTTTCAGGTTCTGGGCCTTGTCTGCTCCCTGGCACCGCGGCGGGGAAGGCGGGGAAACTAGTCCAGGATGCCGACCGCTTCTCCCCTTGCCCTTCCGCAGTCCCCGACCCAGGCCCTGGCCAGTGCTGCCTCTCCCGGTTCCGCACCCCTCACACGAAGCTCAGCTACCTGCTCGGCTCCTCCCAAAAGAAAGGGCACCGGCCCTAAGGTAATTTCTAAGACAAGAGTTCTTAAAATCACGTGTGTGTGAATGTGTCTGTGCAGAGTTGGAATAGCATACAAGATCTTTAAATGTATAAAGCAAAATGCATAGGATTACAAAGGAAACAAATTATATCAAAATAATTATTTAAAAAATTAAATTCATAGTCCCCAAGTTAAAAACCTGTACTCTGAGACTACAGAGAGATTGTAAATATGTAGTAGCAGAGGGAGATCCTGGATCAGAAATTGCTGAAGCTGATGTAAGTACAGTTCTGGGAACAAGAAGAGCATCCCCATGGGGTGGCTAGGTGGCACAGTAAATAGAGCACCATTCCTGAAGTCAGGTGGACCTGAGTTCAAATCTGGCCTCAGACACTTAACAACTAACCTTATGACCTTGGGCAAGTCACTTAATCCCATAATTGCCTGACATTTCCCCCTCCAAAAAAGCAAAAAAATAAAAAAGAGGATCCCCAACAACAAATAAACAACCATAACTACAGTAGTAGCAATAATCTTGAGACTAAAGCTGTTTTCTGAATTGTCATTGACTAATAATAAACATAAAGATATCGTTATTGTTCAATAGTAAAATCTTTTTAACTTAAAGGAAATATGTTTGTATGTGTGTGTATTTGTGTGACTGAGTACATGTTTGTTAATCAGAGTCACAGGACACACTTTTTGGGGATGGGATGCAAATGGAAGAAAAAAATCTCATAGGGTAGTGGAGCTATTGCCTCAGGTTGGGGCACTGGGGAGGAAGCTTACCATTTGTTTGCTTCCCATGTTAATGATTATTACTGTTAAGTAGATTCTAGGTTCATTGGTTTCTGTCCTGATCAAGGACAAGTGTTGTTAGCAACCCCTAAATTTTGATTTCCTAAGGAAGAAGCTATGGTTTCCTACTTACATTTTTTGTTTGTTTGTTTAAATGAAATTCAGATATCCAAATTTCTTTAGTGGACAGGTTCTAGAATAGATGAGGAAACATGGTGTAGGAGAACACTTGGAAAGGTCATTTTGAGACCTGAGATCTAGTCTGTATTATCTATAAATTAGAAAGTATTTGATAAGTTATATGACCGGTCTGGGAATCATTATTACCAACGGCAGAAGGAGAAAATTGGAGTAGATGCATGAATTTTAAAAATATGTATCAAGTACCTACTATGTATCAGTCACTCTGTCAAATGTTAGGAATACAAAGGCAAACATGAGATAGTCCCTGACCTCAAGACGTTTATATTCTAATAGGGGAAGAAAACACAAATCCTTTTGAGTATATCAGAATATTTACAAAATGAGCATGAGGTCTTTTAAGGAAGTACAGCACTAGCAGCTTGGGGATTAGGAAAAAGTTCATGTAAAAGGTAGCACTTGAGTTGAGAGCTCAAGGGGAACAAGGAATTCATTCCATAAATGTGGGATATTCTATGAAAAGTCAGAGATAGTAGGTTGGAGAACTGGAGGGAAAAGAAGGGGGAAGTCAAGAAACTATCTCCATGTGTCTAAAGGGTTGTCACATAGAACAGGAATTAAATTTATTGTTCTTCTTTGCGGGACAAAAAAGTAGCCACATTTGGTGAGAAATTACAGTGAAGCAGAATACCAGGAGGTACAACATAAGGAAAACTTCCTGTTTACAAGAGCTATCCAAAAGTAGAATGAAAGTTCTCATTAAACAGCAAGTTTCTCACTATTGGAGATGTGCAAGTACAGTCCTGAATGACCAAGTATAAATGATATTAGAAAAGTTATTCTTGTTCAATAAAGTAGTGCACTAGATAACCCTGAGGTCACAAGTCACCTCTCACCCTTGATTAATGGATTGTATAGGTTTTCTTTTGTGATAGCTTCCTAATTTGCCTAGTTACCTTGAACTACTCCTTACTTCAATCTGTCTTTCATGAGGTCAACAAAATAAGTTTTGCTAGCGAGTAGATATGATCATGCCATCCATTTCCCTTGTCAATAACCTTCAATGATTTCCTATTATTTTTACAATAAAACATAAACTCTTCTATTTGGTTTTTAAAGATATATATGTGTTTAGATACTTGTGTGTATATATATATGCATATATATACATACATACGTATGTATGCATGCATATACATACATATTGGTATATATACATACAAACAGATACATATATGTATATGTATTATATGTGTGTGCATGCATAAACACACATTTATTTTCCCTCAGGTACTTTTTATTTCTGGCCATATTTATTATCCTCTCTGCCCACATTGTAATCTATCTCCCAACTCTATGACTTTGCACTGGATTTTTCCCACATCTGGAATACTCTCCCTTCTACCTCAACCTCAAAACATCATTGGTTGATTTTTTAAATCAGCAGAAACAAAACGTTGAGGCCAAGAACTTTTGTTTTTACTTTTTCTTTGTATCTACATCACTAATAAATGTTTGTTTATTGATGGATTGTTTGATCTTCATATATTGTGTCATCCATATATCTGTCACCATCCATGCTACTCTGTACTGGTTTTTCAGTTTATCATTGTCCCTCCTAAATCGTGATGCTTAGAATTTAGGATTCCCTAATTGTTAGCAAATGCCCATTGCTCTGCTATTAACAGTGTTAGTAACTGTTTCACTATCACTCACTGACCTTGGAAAGGGTCAATGTATTGTCAATTTAAGAATTGACTCAACAAGGAATAATCTGTATTCACAATGCAGAGATTCTCCATGGGCAATACTTTGATCACTCCTCGCCTTAGCTTTTTAATTTAAGAAATAATTCCCATCTGAGGTAGAAAGCTATATCATTTCAGTTATTAAGCATCATAACATCTCCTGCAGAAAATAAAGTGATATTGTCTGGTACCAGCCTTCCTAGAGATGAATAGAGACACAGTCATACTAAACAACTGATAAAAGAAAAAGTGAAGGAAATATTTGCCAAGGATTTAAAAAAGAAATATTTTCTTTCAAGAGCGTACTGTTGTTGACACCAAATGTAGCATAATTTTCTTCTGATATTTAAGTGACTCATTGTCATCATTATTATGGGTTACTTTTATATCACTTTACAATATACAAACATTTACACACTCAATTTCCTATTAATCTTCACAGAAGCTATGAGAGACAAGAAGTGGATGTATTATTAATTTCATTTCATAGATAGAGAAACTGAGAACTCAGAGAAGTATAAAAGGAAAAATAGTGTACTGGAAATGGCACTAAATTTTAACTCAGAAGGACTGTTTAGAATCTCAGCTTCATTACTTCATAGTTTTGGTTTTCTGCCAAGGCACTTATACCTAAAGTTCTTTTGATAATAGAATAAGAAACAAAAGAAAGGTAAAAAGTCATCTAGTATAATCATATAGTTTTATATCTGAAGATAGTGAGGCTTACAGAAGAGAGATCATTTGTCCAAGGTTACCAAGGTAATGAATAGTTTATTCAAGATGAAAACCGCTGACCCTTTTGACAGCAAATACAGAAATTTTACAATTCCCATATTAGGACCACATTTACTTATGCTATAAACCAAAGAAGTTAGTTAAAAAAAAAGTTTATCCTGGAAAATTCCTCCTCTCCTGTGTGAGCAGTCTTTCATTTTTGAGGCCTCCACTTTGGGGACATGCCAAGGCAAGTGCTTCATTCCTCATCCTTCTCCACTCTTGACTCTCCAAACTTTGCTATCATGCAGCTGAACAGATATGTTAAATTCCCACTCTTCTCCCTTTTTCAGTTCCCTTTTATCATTGTCTTCTTTCACTAGAATGCAAGCACTTTTTGATTAAATAGAATTAAAAAACAACTTTATACAAAACAACACAGATTAAAGTTAGGAGTGGAATCATTAACTTGTAATAAGTACATATATAACTATATATATATGTTCATGTACAAATGCAGACATATATGCATATATATATACAGCATATACAAAATATAGTCAGCAATATGCAAATATATGTGCCCCATATTTCTTGGGTAAAGCTCTCATCTACAAGTTGTATAAGGAACATATTCAAATTTTTACAAAGAAGAGCCATTTCCCAAATGACAAGTGATAAAAATATTTGTATAGGTCATTCTCAGGTTAGAGAATCACCAAGCTCTCCATAGGTATAAGAAGTTTTTTTTTTTTAATGTTACAAATTAGAGAGGATTCTGGGTATGTCAGAAAACATGTGGCTCTGAATTTTCAACACAGGAAAAAACAAACAGAACATTGCCTCAGTGGTAATGTAGAGCAGTGGAAATAAACAAAAGTTTGGGTAAAGCAGTTGTTTTTCTACAACCTAAGAGGAACCCAGAAAAGACCTGACCTCTAGGGCAAGTTTCAGCCTGAGTGAAGTGCAAACACTTGTGGGCTGAGTCTGCAGTATTAACAAACACAAGTCTTGGGCCCCACCTGGGTTTGGGAGGCAGCCTCAGCCTTAGAAACTTTTGTCTCAGGGACAGTGTTAGGGTCTGAAGGTTTAGTAGAAGATTGAAGGACCTTCCATTGTCAAGCAATGCAAAGCACAGTTGTGATGATTTCACTAATGCTGGAATGTGGAGACAGGGTGAGGGAAATAGGACACACTTGGTGAATGCAGTAGCAGAGGGGCAGGGACTCTGCTGGCTGTAAGCAATGCAGGAGAGTAGAGTCCCTGCTTTCAGTTCCATGGAGGAGAAGACAAATGTAGTTTGCAGTCACTGGAGGGATCTCGGGGAACAAGATCACTTGCAGGACCATTTGAGCAGGGGCCTAGCTGTGGCATGGTAGTGGAGAAGAGACCCCAAGTTTGAGCCCTGGGACAGACATCAAAAGATTTGAAGCTTGGGGCATTACTCCCCATACCTAGACTAGAACCTGATCATACTAATGACTGCAAAAAAAAAAAAATAGAATCACATGACCACAGGTTCAAGAGGAAGCAGTTGAAGCAGAAGGAGCTACCTGGGGGCCAGGAGAGTAGTGACCTTGGCAGCTTGAGCCATGTGTGGAAAGCATCCCCACAGGGGAAGGGCTCATCACAGCAGATTATTTGAAGAGATTTCTCTACAAAAAGTTCCCAAGTATTGAAGGTCTTCATGCCATTGTAGTCTCAGATAGGAATGGAGTGCCTGTCATCAAATATATAATAAATATATTATATATATTAATAATATATAATATATATTATAATATATATATATATGTAATAAGATAATGCTGCAGAGCATGCATTAAAAACTGGTTTCCTGTCTACTTTTGCACTTGCAACAGACCAGGGCAGCAAACTTAGACTTTCAAAAAACAAATCTATCATTTCCTACTATAACACATACCAAGTAGTCCAATGTAATTGGTTACCATTGGTGGTGAGTTTCATAGCAAGCAGCAATGCAAATATGGAACTGATTGTCAGCCTAGAAAAGGAACTTGCCCCATTGTTTGAAGAGTTGAGGCAGGTAGTAGAAGCTTCTTAACCTTAACCTGACTGTGGCCTAACCCCGGTCTTGTTGTGATCCCACGGAATCCAATCCAGCAACCTTGACTTCATCATCGAGTAACATGAGTCCACACACTTAGAAAAAGACAACTTTCCCCAACTTGGACTGAAGAAGAAGGTTGCATTTATTTTTTTTCCAAATTAACAGACTGTTGGGTTGGTTTTTAGGCTTAATTGTTCTATTTTATGATTTCTTTGCAGTCCATTAATATGGTTCAGTATCTATCACAGCTCCCATGGAATTTAGCTCGGTTACCAAGGAGGGATGACATTCTTATCCAGTGGATCAAAATCCAAATGAGTCACCTAAAGCCCTCCTGTTTGTGTATAGTCCATATAGGCTTGCAGTAGGTAAGGCTCAACTGTGTATATGCTAGTATTTTAGTATTAATAATAGAGAGTTTATTTTTGTGTGTGCCATGTTGTATTCTTCACTGAGAGTAAGAAAGCCTCTTAAAGCAGTAATAAACCTGTACAATCACTAAATACCCCTGTTTATATCATTGTGAGGTGAAGATTCAAGAATGTGTTACCAATTGCTATTTCTATTTAAAGTGCTGTATGTCTAAAAATAAATCTGTTGCTCTGGATTTACTTTTACCTTTAGCTATCAATAACCAATCAGTATTTTGATGTTTTTTTTCTCTTTTTTTCAATTTAAATGTCAAAATCAATATCAAAGCTTTGGTTTGTGGCATTTATATGAATACCATAATGAAACAGTTCTTTTTTTTCCCCTTTCCTAAATAAGGGTGAAAATAAAATAGTATTTTATAAAAGTAAAATATAAATAAATAAAAATTACAATGAGCAAGCAAAGGAGAAAGACTCTAACCATAGATCACTACTGTGGAGATAGAGAAAATCTGGATTCATACTCAGAGGAAGTTAATGGAGCTAAAGAGTGACTCCTTTTTCAATGAGAAATGTCAAATGAGCCCAAGTGCATGCATGCATGCACCCCCCCTTCCCTCCCCACACACATGCACACACATTCTTAGAAGAGCTTATAAAGGATTTTAAAAATCAAATAAAGGAGATTGAGGAAAAAATAGGAAAAAAAATGAGAACAATCCATGAACATCAAGAAAATTGTAAAAAGAAAGTCAAACCACTTGAAATAGAGAACCAAACACTTAAGGAAGCAAATAATTCCTGAAAACTAGAATTGGGCAAAGGGAAGCTAATAATGTTCAAAGACACAAAGAATAAATAAAAGCAGAAAAAGAAAAAAAGAAAAAAAACATGAAACATCTTATCAGAAAAACAACTGATCTGGAGAACAGATTGAGAAGAAATACTATAAGAATAGTCAGACTGCCTGAAAATTATGATTAAAAAAAAAGAATCTTGATACAATAATAGAAGAAAATATCAAGGAAATTTGCCTTAAAGTTCTAGAAAAGGAAGGCAAAGCAGACATAGAAAAAATCCACTTATCACCACCTGAGAGAGATCCCAGGAGGAAAACTTACAGGAATATCATAGACAAGTTTGAAAGATCCTAGGGTAAGGAGAAGATATTGGAAGCAACAAGAAAAAAAAATCATCATGGGGTTACAATAACGAATACACAATACCTAGCAACTATAAAGTTGAAGGATCATAGGCCTTAAAATACTATATTTCATAGAACTAAAGACCTTGGGTTATAACCAAAGATAACTTATCCAGCCAAGTTAAGTATAATCCTGCATGGAAAAAAAATGGACATTTAATCACCTGAAATACTTTCAGGTATCTGTGACAAAAAAAACAAAACAAAACAGTAGAACTTAAGAGTAAAATTGACAAATAGCCTGCTGGAGAAATATAAAGTAAACCTCAAGGACCAATTATGAGGAACTCAATAAGGTCAAACCATTTACTTACATATGACAATATTATTGCTTCTATTATGACTGTAATTTCTATTTGAGTAGTTTAGAAGAAAGATTTAGGTTGAACTGAGTATGATGTGGTGATTCTCAAAAGAATAACATTGTGTAGAGAGATAAAAAGGAGCAATCATCTTACACAAATGAGGCAATAAAGGAAAAATTGATACAGAAGACACTAATAGGAGGGAGGATGAGTAGTGCTGAAACGTTACTCTCATCAGAAATAGGTTAAAAAGAGAACAACATATATATATATATATATATATGTATATATAGGTTATAAATATCTTCTATATTCAGAAAGAAATAAGGGAACATGTGAATAGAGTGGGGGAAGAGAATAAGAGAGGAATTCTTGGTGGGGTGTATATTTTAAAGAATAGGAGGGCAAAGTGGCAGATAAAGGTAAAGCAGAGAAGTGTGGAGGGATAGGAATAGGGTGACGACAGTGAGGAAAAATCAGAAGATTGAAAATATACAAGTAATTATAGCTTAGAATGTGAATGTGATGAATTTATCCATAAAATGGAAACTGATAGCAAATTAAAAATTTGAATTCAACATTGAGTTGCTTTCCAAAAAGTCTATAAAAATGAAAGTCACACAAATATAAAATAAATGTCAGGAGTATAATTTATTATATAAAAAAAAAGTAGGGGCAGTCATCATGATTTCAGACAAAGTTAAAGGTAAAATAGATTAAATCAAAAAACAAAAATAGGGAAACTACACTATGAATCAGTCATATTATTCAAAATTGCTTTAGAGCATTTAAAATAACTAGACATTTTAAAATATGGGAGAGTATACCTGCCAATACAGACACTGCAACTATACAGATATAAATATAAAACATTTTTATACAAATAAAATTAGACCTAAATAATTGAAGTAGTATTTATTGTTTGTGGGTAGATAAAGCCAACATAATAAAAAAAAAATGACAGTTTAACCTAATTTATTTATGTAATGGCATTACAATGGCAATCCACTGGAAAATTATCTTACTGAATTGGGTGGGGGGGTCATTCAGAAGAACAAAAGGTCAGGAACTTCAAAGAAACCAGGGGAAAATAGATGTACCTTAAACCATATTCAAAGGTCAGAGCATTGTTGAAGTGCAAAATGGATAATTTTTATTATTTTAAATGAAAATTTTCTTGTATAAATAGAGCTAACAGTCAAGAATGCAGGAAATGCAAAAAATTAGGGAGGTAAAATCTTTCATAGACAATCTCTCAGAAAGAATGTGATAAGCTTGGAATATTGCTGTGATGTAGGAAATGATGAGCTGGTGGATTTAGAAAAAAAGATGGAATGACTTGGACTTATGAAAAAATATGATATCCACCTTTAGAGAAATAGATGACAAATAGAAATAAGCATAATATGGCTTTTATATATATGGGTGTATGTTTATGTATGTGTATGTTTATAGATATCCATGTATAATTTTCATATATATATAAAGTTAAATGGCATCTTTCTTTGGAGGAAGGGGGGATAAAGTAAAAACTGCGCAGCAGAAGCAAAAAAGAAAACCTACAAGGAAGCAAAGAAAAGCTGGACATCTTTGAAAACAATCTGTAGTATATAGGCTTTCTTGAAATAGAAAAATTTTGTTTTATATTGAATTGTTTCTTATGTTTTGTTGTGTCCATGACAATGGTTTTTTTTTCCTTCCTTTCTTATTTTGTACTTGAATTTAAAATAAATTTAAAACAAAAAAAGATAAAAATTACGATTATAGAAATGGAAATGAAAGCAACTCTGAGATCATAACTATAACTTATGACCACCTGACTGGAAACAAATGAAATAAAATGACAAATGGTGGAGGACTATGAGAAAACATGCTTGAACAATTTATCCATTCCCACATTATGGAAAGTAATTTGGAATTATGCCACAAACATTTACTGCAGTACACATGACATTTAAGCCAGTATTTACTCTTATTATATACTGTAAAAAGGAAACAAAAAAATCAAAGAAATTGGAAATGATTATGTGCAAAAATATTTATAAATTATAGTTCGTACAATAATATTTATAAAAGCTAGGTGACACTGTGGTTAGAGCACTGGAGCAAGGAAGAACTGAGAGAAAAATACAGTGAGCCTCCAGTTCTGTGACCCTGGGCAGATCATTTCTTTCCAATTCTATTCAGTTTCTTCAAGTAAAAAATGAGGATAAAATAGGTTTTACCTCACAGAGTTGATGTGATAATCAAATAGGAAAATATTTGAACTTTGGTTAGCACAGAGTCTGGCATATTGTACATACTTAGTAAATACTTCTTCCTTTCCCCTTTCTTTTTTTACAGACACAGAGATAAAAGTATGATGTCCATCATATAGGGAATACTTGAGCAAATTATGAAGGTAATAAAATAATGTGTTGTAAGAAAAAAAAAGAATGATTTGAGAGACCTAAGAAGACTTTTATGAACTAATGAAGAATAGAATGAGCAGGAATAGGACAACAATGTCTATTTTAATATCACTATTGAAAAAAATGAGCAATTAAGAAAACCTAAAATCTCTGGTCAACAAAATGATCATCTACAATTCAATTCCAGAGGATTAATGAAGACTATTACCTATCCCATCCTAAAAGATAATGGGTCTACATGCCAAATGAGACATGCATTTGTGAATGTTGAAAATTAAGTATTTGTTCATTTGTTCTTGCTTGACTATGGTTACATGATATAAGGATTCTGTCTCTTTTTTTAATATTCAGTTTGATTTTCATTTCCAAATTCTTTCCCTCCCCCTTCTCCTTCCTCACCCACTGAGATGGCAAGAAAAATAACCTTTCTTTCTTTTTATATTTCAATGAGTGGGGAGAATGTAGAATGGAGAAAAATAAATGCTTTATAATTGAAAGGAAACATATGACATTTGTGTGTATTTACATATACACATACATATTTGTATATATATTATATACCTGAGTCTATTATTCATATATATATATATATATATATATATATATATATGTATACACACACACAGAGAAATCTGTTCTCTGAAGTTTGGATTTATTCAAAGAGCCTCAGTTGAGGACCTAGAGGACCACATGTGACCTCAAAGCTGAAAATTCTCCACTCCTGACTTAGTCTGACCAAGATTTTGATATAAAATAATTCCAAAGTACCTATGTTGAAAAATGCCATCCCCCTCCAGAAAGAGGACTGATAAACTCTGAATACAGATTGAAACATATTTGCTTTATCTTTATTTTTCTAGTTTTATTTTTGTTTGGGTTTTATTTTGCAATATGACTAATATTGAAATATATATTTTTATGACTTCATAGATATAATTGATATCAAATTGCTTTCCTCCTCAAATAGGGGAATGGAGTGGGTAGGAGGGACAGAATTTAGAAAAGATTTTTTTGAATGATTGTTTTTTTTTTACATATAATTGTAAAGTATTTAGGAAAAAAATGAAAAAGTAAAGAGAATGTGAGTTGGGTATTAGCCTGCCAGATGGAAAGAACTGGTGAGAAAATGGAATTCCTAGGGATGGAGGCCAAAGGAAGAATGATACCTATTCTTTATGTTTTCAAAGAAATTTGTGGGGCTAATAATTTGAGGGTTTTTTTTCTCTTTTTGTCCTTTCTCTTATTTTTCTCCCTTTCCTTTTTTTCTTTTTTTCTTCCTTTTTCTTTCGTATATCCAAATGCAATTTTAGGTAAATTGACCCTACAAGGTGAATAGTGATATCTGGGGACAGTAAATTTAGCATTAAGGGTTTTTGTTTTATTTATTTATTTATGTACTTGTTTATTTTAGTAGTTTTGGTACAATTAGTTTTAGAAAGGTCTTGTAGTGTAGTAAGGAAAAGTAAAAGACATCCTGTTATAAGACATAGATTCTTTTCAGCAGCATATTCATCAACTTTCTCTGGGCCTAATTTTCTTAACATGTGATTTTTATATTTGTACAATATGATTTGATGATTAAAGTGTGTAGAAATCTAAAAATGATGTATAAATGTCACCTTAATTCAATTTAAAGAATAAACATCTTTTAAATATGTACTCTAGACAAAGCACTTTGGTAGGTGTCATGGGTGCTGAGACAAACAAAACATCACCTGCCTTCTTGGAGCAAGCATTCTAGTGGAAATACTACATCATGTACAAATATAAGCAAATGGGATATAGTGTGAGGAAGGAAATAAATCATTATCAATTCATACTGAATCTTAAAGAAACATAGAGATTAGAAGGGGCACAAATGAAAAGATTCTCTATAGATAACTAGGTGTAGTAGTGGCACTGGACCTCAAGTCCTGAAGATCTAAGTTCAAATAAAGTCTCAGACACTTAGTTGTGTGACTCTAGATAAGTTACTTAACTTTTGTTTGCCTTAGTTTCTTTTTCTGTAAAATGGGGATAATAAAAGCACCTACCTCTCATAATGTTGTGAGGATTAAAGATAATCATTGTAAAGTGTCTGGCACATACTATGTGTTATATAAATTTTGGTTATTATTATTATTTATTATTAATTATTATTATCTCAGGTTTGAGGATTAGCTTGCCTGAATGAACAGAAACAGAAAATGACTTGTCAAGTTGAATAGTAGTTCAGGTTGAATGGAACATAAAACGCATGAAGGGGAATAATATCCAATTAGACAAGATATTTTTGGGGCAGCTAGGTTGTTCAGTGAATAGAACACCAGTCCTGGAGTCAGGAGTACCTGAGTTCAAATGAGGCCTCAGACACTTGATACACTTACTACCTGTGTGACTTTGGGCAAGCCACTTAGCCCCAATTGCCTCACCTTCCACCCTCCAAAAAAAAAAAAAAAGACTGTATATTTGACGTATTATGAATAAGCTCCTTGAGAACAGGAACTATTTTTGCCTTTGTATTTTCTTTCCCAATATTTAATGCAGTCCTTGACCGATAGCAAGTGATTGATTCATGAGTGTTCATTCATTCATTCATTCACTCAAATTATGTTTTCCTCATTAGAACACAGACGCCATTGCTATCAGGATAATAATTTTTATAAGAATAAAAAAAAAGTCAACCAACAATTCATAAAACGAAGGACCCTACATTAGAAAAAAAAAGTGGACCTGAAGTAAAATTCAGCTTTATGTAAGTAAATAGAAAGTTTTAGACATGAGATATAAATGTAGGATCTAAAGTAGATGAAGGATATGGGGAGGGGAGAGTGGAGCAAAAGCAGGACATTGAAATTGTATGCTTAGTGTTTAAACCTTGAGACAAATTCTTTCAATGATAAAATGTTCTTATAGACATTTACCTTACCTAGGTATGCTTTGTTACCAGATATACTACAAACTTTAGTAAATCTATCATATACCAACTATATGACCTTGGGTAAGTTCATCTCCTTCTCTAGTTCTCATTTGTAAAATGAGGGTTTAGGCCCAAATTACCTATAAAATCACATCTACTTTTACCATTCTATATTTTCAGATTACCTCAAGCTCTCACATTCTATGTTCCAAGATTCCTACCAGCTCTGATATTCTGCATTCTTATAATAATAGTCAACATTTATAAAGTACTTAATAGATATCATTCATGCCAAGTATTTTACAATTATTATCTCATTTAATCTTCACAAAAACTTTGGGAGTATTTTCCATTTTACAAATGAAGAAAATGAGGCAAAGAATCATAAAGTGATTTGCTCAGGGTCACAATGTTAGTAAATGTCCAAGATCAGATTTGAATACAAGTCTTCTTTACTCAAGGTTTGACAGTCTATCCACTGAGTCACCTAACAATACTCTGTCAACCCTTTTACTCTCACATTCTGGAAGTAACCTCCTGATGCATTTGTTTCAATATAATAGAAAGCTCCATTGCAAAGAGTCAAAGGAGAACTAAGAATGAGGACAGATTGAGATCTTAGCAGCATAGTCTATGAGTGAGAATTTTTCCTTCGCCTTGTCTTTGTGTGGTACAACAAAGAAAGAATTCAGATCCTTATCAATAACAGACAAAGTAGGGAAATACACTCTAACCCTACAATGTTTAGCCAAAATACCTGAAATTAATTTGGTTCAAAGGCAATAGGAAGTTTCCTTAAGCTTCCTAAACAAATAATGAGGAATACACATGCAGCTGTTGCTTTGCCTGTAATGAGAATCATCTGTACGACTTTGAATTTAACAGGTGTTGGATATCTTGTTGAACAAGAGACTCAGAGGATTCTCCAACTTTAACACAGAAATCAGTACGAAACTGAAAGAAACAATATATCTTGGGAGAATGAGTATCCCCCTGGTGGTGACAAGATAAGGAAGGATATAAATGAACTTCACTGATAAGGCAAGGGAAAATATTTAACCTTTAACCACACACACACACACACACACACACACACACACACACACA
>NW_027185771.1:23470909-23503330 GCF_028583685.1 Petaurus breviceps papuanus
ATCTCTTCCTGCCAAACTGGATACCAAATTTTCATGTTCTTGCACTGCTACCCAATAAAAATCTGATATACTCTTTCAAAAACAAGGGATTTGGACTTTCATGTGTTACCCTTCCTCCATGTACAAATGTATAAATGAGGACTTTATGGTAGACAATAATAGTTATTCTTACAAAAGTATTTCTTTTTCAGTCAGGACAGTAGAATTTATTTGAAAAAGAATGTTACTTTATATTAGCAGGCAAGATAAATGTTGCAGGTAACTACCGACTGATAGAATTATTATATTATAGAATATAGAGCTATAAGAACTCAAAGGACTCTTACTATCCCCATCCCATTTTCAAGATGAAGGAACAGGTCTATGGAAGGACAGTAATATGGCCAAGTCAATCAGATTTGAATTCTAAACAGAGTCCAGAGGTGAACCCAGTTCTTCTGGTTCTAAATTAAAGTAAATAATTTTTTTTCACTGATGCATATATGCCTTCATTTACATAAAAAGATGAAAAAGATGACTTTTTTCCCTTAAGAAATCAATTAGTGACGAAAGACTCAGAGAGAAAAATATGGCACACTTGATGAACAATGATTTCCTGCAAATGCTAGAAACTTCTCTCATACTACCATACCATGTCTGACTTGATGGCTCAATTATAAACAGTCCTAGAATGAATCCATAATAAATAAAGCCAAGGGGATTTACTGTATCCAAAATGTTAGACAGGGAAGGGAACAAAACAATAATCTAACTCAATACCCTCCTTTGGCAAAGAAGGGAACTGAATCACAGAAAGAAAGTGACTTGCCAGAAGACACATAGCAAATTAATAACAAGATAAGAGCTGGTGCATAGGTCCCCTGAAACATTCTACATTCACTCCAGGAAACCCGAGAATGGTATGTGGGAGAGTTTTCTTACTTAAGAGAGAAATTTGATGGACCCAATTGAAAAAAATCAGTAGATGGGGCAGCCAGGTAGCACAGCAAGTAAGAGCACCGGCCTCAGTGTCAGGATGACCTGGAGATCGAATCCCGGGCTCAGACACTTAGCACCCACCCAGAAACATCTGGCCATGTAACCTTGAGCAAGTTACTTAACCCCAATTGCTTAGGGGTGGCCAGGTGGCTGAGTGAGTAAGAGCACTGGCCCCAGTGTCAGGATGACCTTGAGATCGAATCCCGGGCTCAGATACTCAGCACCACACCCAGAAATAACTGGCCGTGTAACGTTGAGCAAGTTATTGAACCCTGATTGCTTAAAAAAAAAATCAGTAGACACAATATTATCACAAAAATATCAGCTTACAGCTTAATGGAATTTAAGATCATAATCAATAAATAAATCCATTAACATTTATTAAGTTCCTACTGTGTTCCAGGCACAGTGCTAAGCCCTGAAGATACCAAAAAAAAAGTTTCTTCCCTGAAATGCTTTACAACCTAAAGAGGGAGACAATATACAAACAAATATATTCCAAACAAGTTACTTATAGGATAAATGGGAAGTTATTAACATACTGGAAGCACTATAGTTAAGGGGTTGGGGAAAGCTTCCAGTAAAAAGCCTCTTAATGAGCTTTCATGTTGTTTCTGATACTGATAGAATCCTTCTCAGGCAGGAATGATTGTTATAGAATAACATTAACTGTTTTAGAATAATATTAATATCACTTTCCTTCTCGGTAAAATGAGGGATTTAGTCTGGAAAAACATTACAATCCCTTCAAGTTCTATAGCTATCTCTTAGCCACCATCCTTGTTTGGTCATGGAAAGTTATCATGGGTTTGTGGAAAGAACTTTGAATTTAGAGACAATGGCCTTGGACTCACATACTTATTCTCCCAATATTAATAAGCCCTCTCCTCATCTGAAAATTGGAAGGGTTGCTCTGAAATCACAAGTGTTCTTTAGCTCCTAAATGCAATGTTCATCCCAATATATACAGCTTTGACTAAAGGAATTGAGTATAAGGGAAAGCTTATGGACATGAAGGGACTGGGCAGGTCAGTGGCACAGTGGATAGAGTTCCAGACCCAGAGCTGGGAGGACCTGAGTTTAAATCCAACCTCAGACCCTTGCTGTATGACCCTGGGAAAGTCACTTAACCCTATTTACCTTAGTTTTTTCATCTCTAAAATGATCTTGAAAAGAAAACAAAACCACTTCAGTATCTTTGTGAGGAAAGCCCCAAATGGGGTCATGGAGAGTTGGGCAGGAATAAAATGACTAAACAATGACAACAATGGACAAGAAATCAGAAGATCTGAAATCAAAATCTCCCTATATATTTTACTAGTTATATGACCTCACACAAATCATTTCATCTCACTGGTCCTCAGTTTTCTCATTTGTGAAAAGGGTATTCAAACATTTGTACTTTCTACCTCACAGGACAATTAAAGGGGAAATTTTATAAATTCTAAAGATTTCTAGATGTGAAATAGTTATTAAAAATAAAGCAGAAACAAAGACCTATTTTTTTTTTAAATGTAAATGATCTTCTGGAAAATTCTAAGTCTAACCTTTAGGTTTATTTTTTTCAATCACATAGTTAAAAGAATCCATTTGTAGGGATAATTTTATTTTTTTGTAAATTTGAGACAAAATATGTTTTCTAAGGAACAATTGATTTATTTTACTGCAACCATAAGGCAAAACATGAACTCCTTATTTTTTGTCTTCTTACTCTACTAAAACAATTTCTCTTGAATCTTGTTTTGGAAGTGGGAAGCATCTGTCACAATATGTCCTTGTTTCAGCCCACAGTGCACAGAAAATGACATGGGTAGTTTAATGGAGCAAATTATCCCCTTCTGAAATCTCATATAGAAAAGTATTTCTATACATTCTGCTAGGCTTATTTGTTTTTATTTTGTCGTGTTATATACATTCCCTTTCATTCTCATTTCCCTCTGCTTTTAGAATGATAATTAACTAGGCTTCTCAGGAAGGCTCTTAAGAATTTCCAGAGAAAATAAACTATTGGCCAAAGAAACCTGTGGAGGGAGGGAAGTCTTGTTTCCAAGGTGACCAGACCCACTCTCCCATTCCTGCCTTTATCCCCTCATTTGTAGGCAATGTGTGAAATGGATACTATACACTAAACCTTTTTTTTCCAAAAGTGGCCAATTCCATTCTCAAGGGATGCCTAGGAATGGAGATTTCATCACTCCAACTTCCCTCAGTTTCTTAGATTGCCCAGGAAATAATGATAACATACACATACTTCATTACCTGCCAACTCATCCCTCACCCTATTTCCTAGTGTGCTTTCCAAATCTGTCTCTGCCTATTTAAAACCTTCTTATCCTTTAAAGTTCTACCTCTGATTGTCCTGAAAGTCTTCATTGAGCATTTTACTACCCTTATAATTTGTCCCTTTCTGAACTACTAAGACAGTTTCTATTGTACACATAAGAAATTTAAGATTTACTTTCTTATGTGGGCATTGAGTGTTGTATATTATATAAACATTCTTATTCAAAGATTTCTATCTGCATTCCTCCACAGTAATACTCTTCCAATGCCTAATTCTTATGTGGAAGGAACCCTGAGTTGTCAAAGTATAAACCCATGAAATAAAACCTGGATTATAGTATCTTCCTGGGAATGGATTGTAGATTTGTTCACAGCAAAGTAGCTTAGATACATTGGGGGAGTCTTAGCATCTCCTTGCCTTCCAGGTGATGAAAGTGTATCATGTGAATTTAGGAAGCAACTTCAAAGGATGGTTGCTACAATCACATATCCTTGAAGAAATGATGAATGTTTGTATTATAGTTACTGGTTTGTATGTGTTATTGCCTATTCCCAAAGGGCATAGATAATATCCTGTTTAATATTTCCTTCCTTTCATGGTAGCTAAGTGGCAAAGTGGAGCCAGAAAGTCCTCTGTTTACATCAAAGTCTCTGACATTTACTAACTGTGTGACCCTAAGCAAGTCATTAAATCTGTTCCTCAGTTTCATCACTTATAAAATGGAGCTGATTACAACACCTAACACTTGTAAGGTAGTTATATAGATTAAATCAGATGTCTGTAAACCATTTAGCATAGTGCCATCCACATAGCTGACAATTAATAAATGTTTATTTCATTTAAAGTTATTTTTGAACTCCAGCACTGAACACAATAACCTGTATGCAATAGGTTTTTAATATCTGTTGAATGCTTTAAAAAATAACTTCTCTTCCAATTCAAAAGTAAATTTAAGACAGAGATTATAAATATTTTACTGTATACCCCATTGAGCTTACTATCCTGAAATGATACCAAGTCTGGCATCCTGTACATGGTAGGCTGAAATATTTTGTAGTCTAGTAGAATGCCTTAAACAAAGTAGGTTAAAATGCACCATGGTCTAGCAGAAAGTGCAACTGGTCTTAAAATCAAAGGACTTGAGTTTAAGTCTCAGTTTCATAAGAGACTTATGACATTTACTAAGTCATATCTCATCCTTAATTATCAGTTTTCTCATATACAAAATTCATATGATTATACTTGTAATGCCCATGTAACTGATAGGTTTTGAGAAGCCAATGCTGTGAACTTTATAGTACTATAGGAATGATAATAGGAATGATACTATAGAAATGAACATTTTCAAGCTCGTTTTTCCATGACCCTTTCAGTTCTGCTTCTGTTTTCCTACATTTTCAACAATAATTAGCTGCCATCTCACCCTGGAATTTTCCTTACCCCCTGGGGCATCCTCACAATGAAACGTCCATCCTCCACTGCAGTCTTCTCACCCTGACATATTACTCCTGGTGGAGGTAACCCCTTTCCCAATAGTGAGCTCCTCCTGGAGTCTCCATTTTAGAAAAAGGGGCCCAGAATAGCCAATTTACATTCCCTTCCTTCTGACTTTTTGGACTTTCACATCATGCCTGTGCATATGACCTTTTCCTTTCACCTCCAAACTTTCTCTCTCCTTTGTGTGTTGTCTTCACCCAACAGAATTGGGTGAAAGCATAGAATATCTTTCTTTTGATTCAAATTTTCCCAGTCCTAAGCAAAGTGCCTAGCCTGGCATATAGCAAGTGTCTAATAAATGCTTATTGACTGACAGTGCCTTGCATTTTACTGCTTTTCAGAAGGTACATTGGCAAGCTTGCAGCCTTTAGAAGAACACAAACAGGATTTTGAAGAAAATGTAAATTATGCCATCCAAGGATTAGTTGCAGTATTGATCAGAGACAGAAAAAAAAAAAGATTTATGAAAGAGAAAGGATAGCTGCTTTCAAATATTCTACCTGGCAGACAAAGTAAGTGTTCTTTACCTGGGGTCTGAGAATGAGAGAGAGAGAGAGAGATAAGTGGAAGAAAGAGAGAAAGAAATTTATAGATATATCTATCTAGATTTTATCTATACATCTCTATCTAAATACGTAGATATTTATCTAGATAGAGATTGTGCCTGACCTGTGATAGAGCCTTCTGGGCTTGTATTGGTCTGAATCTATGACTAGATTGGAGATTAGAGAAAGAGATAGATGTAATTTTATTTCCTTTTTAATCTTAGGTATTTTATTTTACGCTCTAAAAAGCATTACTCTGAGAAATGGTCCATAGCTTTATATAGACTATTAGAGGAGAAAAAGACATGGAAAAGTTAGCACCCTGGAAGTAACAATACTCTTCCCTAACTCCTCCCAATACTTTCTATACAACTGCATGAAATATACCCTTTCTTCCTTACTCAATTTTTGCCTTTTCCTCCATGAAGCCTTCTCAAATACTGCCTGGTGGAAGTGACTTCTAATTCAAATTTCAATTTCCTATTCCTCACTCCAGTTCCAAATCCTCAAATCTCACCTTCTTTAGGTGACATGTTAGATGTCTTCTGTGCATCTATGTTCACTTTTCCCACTTAAATCCAATTTGATTTCAAGTCATGGCATCACCTTCTTGATGGCATGGTCATCTTGAGAGTGAAAGATAAACAACAACCAGTAAGTACTATGTGATTCAAATCCTTCCTCCTTTCTCTTTTCCTTCCACTTTCCCCTTTCCGTTCCCCTCCTCCTCTGTCCACATAGGGTATAATGACCTTACCTGTGGGACGCTTTGCCCAAAGGAATGTAGATTTTGATCACTAAAACCTTGCAAGATATCTTCAGATTTCCTGGCTTAATTTCTTTCTTAAGAACCATGCCTTAAACCCTGCCAGAGACACCCTTAGTCTAGGAATAAACTATATTCGTTGGAAAGCCAGGAAGATTTTAATTACATTTATTTTACATTTATTCTTTCAGAATAAATGGGTAGCTCCCTCAATGGAATGAGACTCACACAAATGCAAGTCCTTTTATGCTGCTCCCAATGGGAATTTCCTGCTTTTTCTCCATTGGCTCACTGCAACCTCTTAAACTGCCAGCATCATGCCCCCTTCCAAAAGCTTGTTAAGCATACATACAAGCTTCTAACCTTTTGCCTGATCAGAAGCCTGGTTCTGCTAGATCACAGCTCTGATTAGAACCAGTTACCTCTGACTTACAGTCTACTTTCACTCAAAGAAAGGAGGAGTACTTTTAAACCCATGGAAACAAAATTCCTCCCATTGTTTCGCAGAAACCCAAATTCATTCTGACTCTCGTTGATTGGCCCATAGTAGGTCCAAGCCCAGGCAAGCCCTACCTGGTCATTCTTTGGGCCCTGATGGCTCACTGTGGAATACAATGGAAATTGTTTCTGTTTTGGTCAGAAACCCTGAGAATCCTATCCTCCCAGACTGATTTTTTTTTTCAAGGTAAAAGGGGCCATTCTTTGCCACAATAGCATTAATCAATGAATGAGTTTTGCATCCGTCAAACCAAAATCTGGGAAAAACAACCTAAAAAAGTCAAGGTCTCCCACTGCATCCAGGGCCACCTCCAGCCATTCTGAATTATATCTTGTCTCTGGGCACACACAGATGGCTCTAGAGAAGATAGTGAGGCTGGTGACTTTGCAAAGCCCTGCCTCACTTAAATCAATTCACTCGTAGGTCATGGCATCACCTTCCTGATGTCATGGGTAGTACAAACAAAAGCAATATTTAGTTCTTAATTAGAGTTTTAATGCTCTGTCCTGCCCACAAAGTATTGATGTTAGAACTTCCGTGAGAGTGTGAGGGTCAGTGAGGAGGTAAAGAAGAGGATAAACTGAATATTGAAGGAGACAAGGAGAGAGTTAACTCAGTAAAGAGAAATCTATGCATTTCCCCTGTTTCTTCATTTAGGAAGGCATAGGAAGCCTAGGATATATATAGCATTATAGTAATGAATTCATGTGTGTACACACATAGAATAAAAACAGGTATGTGTATATAGTGCTTGTGAATATGTGTGTATGTGCACATATATGTATGTATGTTTATATAATGATGATCATTTAATATCAATTGAATAACTTCAGTAAGGGTCATCATCTGAATTAATCAGCCAGAAGAAGAGCCTGTACCTAACATCTTCTTTATTCTCTGAGCAAACTCAGAGAATACCTCTTCCTATCTATGTAGGCAAAGCCAGATGGGGCTGACTTTATGGCCATTAAGGATGAGACCCTTAACCTGAGGGACTTACTTGACTAATAGGATTTTTCTTATCTTAATATATTTGGAGATATATTATGTTATAGTATGTTAATGAATGAAAAACACAGATATCCTGGGTCATAATTTCAATTACCACTTTGTCAACTCTCTTATTTTATTGTATTTAGAAAATTCATTTCTAGAGCAGAGCCAAGATGGTGGAAAGAAAGCTTTCCACCTTTCTAAACTCCTCCATGAATTTGATCACTAAACTTTAAAAAGTGAATCTAGTGAATATAAATGGATGTTAGAGTGACAGAATCCACTGGGATATGGAGCGTGGCACATTCCCAGCCCGGGAAAGTGCCCATTTAGGTTTGAGCAGGGGGTGTACAGAACACATGGGGGCTACACCAGCTCAGTCTATAGGGGAGTTAGAAGGATTCCCAGCCAGGGACTCACCCACCCCAAGGTCCATTTGCAGCCATCAGACCACAGGATGAAGGATCAGTCAGAGTTGGGTAAGAGAAAGCTCAGGGCCTGCAGCAGCAACTGCAGCTTCTCCTGGGCCTATCAACCCACAGGCTAGATGTTTAAAAATCACCTACCTGGGTGGCCGAATCAAAATGGCAGAATAGAAATAGGACTTCCATGGGGCCCTGGCTTCCCCCTCCTCCAAATTATGTAAAAGGTGACTCTGAACAAACTTTGGAGCTACAGAACCCACAAAATGACACATAAAAGCTAACCTCCCACTGAGGACAGTTCAGCAAACTGGTAGCAAAGGGTCAGCACATTGCTCTGGGAGCTGACCCAGCCCCGTTGGAGCCAGAGGTTTTAGCCTCAGGGCAGGCCTGACCAGTCTCTGGCTGGAGGGACTTCAGATCACCAGCAGTTATGGCAGTTTCCAGAATTATCAACCCATAGATGCAAAGGACAAAGTGAGAGGTCAGTGCAGTGTGGACTTTGGGATCCAGTAATTCAAGAGTGGGGTCAGCCTTTACCCCAGTATGAGAAGTGGCTGAAGCCTGGAAGCTATTCAGCCACAGCCACATGGCTGCTTCAGCTCCTGGCCTGCACATTGCAGGGGGACAAAGCAACCAGTCTGAGGGGTAATCTCTCTTGCTTTAACCTGCTTGTATCTGGATTGCTGCCAAGGGTTGAGGTCCTGGGGTGTGCCACCAGCGTGCCAGAGAATGTGGAGGCTTCAGAGAGGGCACCCTACTAATACCTTCAATAGCTGAGAAAACTCCAGAATTGGAGAACAAGCTCCTCTTTCCGGTAGTAGAGTCCTACTGTGGCAAAAAGCCCAAAGTCAAGTAATTGAGTGGCAACATGAGCAAATGAGGGAAGCAAAGCAAGCAGAGCAAACCAACTTTACAATCCTATTTTGGGGACATAAAAGGATTAAAGCATGGAAGAGGAGGAAGACAGGGAAGTCAAAACACCTGCACCAAAAACTTACAAGAAAAATATGAGTTTCTTAAAGGCCATAGAGGACTTTAAGAAGGGTTTTGAAAACCAATTAGGAGATGTAGAGGAAAAATTAGTAAGAGAAATAAGAATGATGCAAGAAAGTTATGAAATGAGAGTCAACTACCTAAATGAAGGAAATAACACCTTAAACAATAGACGAATTTAAATGGCAAAAGAGGCTCAAAAAGGCAATGAGGAGAGGAATGCCTTAAAAAGCTGAATTTGCCAGATGGAAAAATAATCTCAAAAGCTCACTAAAGCACTAAAGAGAATCATTCCTTCAGAATTACATTGGCGTGAATGGAAGCTATGGTCTTTATGAGAAAGCAGTATACTATTAAACAGATCCAAACAAATGAAAAAAACAGAAGGCAATGTGAAATATCTCATTGAGAAAACCACTGACCTGGAAAATAGATCAAGGAGATATAATTTAAAAATTATTGGACTACCTGAAATCCATGAACAAAAAAAAGAACCTAGAAATCATCCTTTAAGAAATCCTCAAGGAAAATTGCCCTGATGTTTTAGAACCAGAAGGCAAAATAGGGGTTGAAAGAATCTACCAATCACCTCTTGAAAAAGATCCCAAAAAGAAGACCACTAGGAATATTATAGCCAGATTTCAGAACTCCAAGATTAAGGAGAAAATATTACAAGCAGCCAGGAAGAAGCAATTTGAATATTGTGAAAACACAATCAGGATAACACAGGATTTGGCAGCTTCCACACTGAGAGATCCAAGGGCTTGGAATATATTATTCCAAAGGGCAAAGGAGCTGGGATTAAAAGCAAGAATCACCTCCCAGCAAAACTGAGTACTATGTATCAGGGGAAAATATGGTCATTAAATGGAATAGAGTACTTTCAAGCATTCTTGATGAAAAAAGAAGAATTGAATAGAAAATCTGACGTTCAGATATAAGAAGCAAGAGAAGCATGAGAAGGTAAACAGGGAAAAGAAATCATAAGGAACTTATCAAAGTTGAAGTATTTACATCCGTATATGGCAAAATAATAATTGCAACTTATGAAACATTTCTCAGTATGAGAATGTGAATAATATCAGAATATGAGAATTTCTCAGTTTGAGAAATATGTGAACAGGTATACATAGATAGAGGGGACAGGGCCAATTTAATAGGAAAGGATGATAATTAAAAGGTGAAATTAAGAGGTGAGGAATATAATGAGAGGAGATGGGGAGAGACACAATAGGGTAAACTATTTCATATAGAAGAGTCATGGGAAATGGTTACAATGGAGGGGAAGAACAGGAAGGCAAAAGGGTCAATAATAAAATAAGGTCAACCTTATTCTCATAGAATTTGGCTTAGGGAGGGAATGACATACACACTAAATAGGGTATCTCACCCTACAGGAGAGGACTGGGGAAGGGTATGAGAAGGGATGATGGAAGGAAGGGCTGGCTGGGGGGAAGGGAAGTTGGAAGCACTCACTTATGACAAGGGACAGGATGAACATAGAGAATAGAACAAGTGGGAGGTGGGGTAGGAGGGAGGGAAATATAGTCAGTCTTTTACACCATATCCACTATGGAAATGTTTTGCATCGCTACACATATACAACCTATACTGAATTCCTTACATTCCCAGTAAGAGTGGGTGACAAGGGAGGAAGGGAATGTATCTGGAATTCAAAGTCTTAAAAAATGTTTAAATATGTGTATACATATATGCATATATATTCCATTATTAATATTATTTTACATGTAACTGGAAAATAACATATACAGGCACTGGGGCATAGAGATCCACCATGCCCTACCAGAAAGTCAGAGGGTGTATGGGAGAAGATATGGTAGAGAGCAGATTGGAGGAGGCAATATCCAGTGCGATCGCTATTTTGAGATGGTGGGTAGGGGAAAAACAGGAAGAAAATTTGTAACTCAAAATCTTATGGAAATGAATGATGTAAACTAGAAGTTAATAAAGCATTTGATTAAAAAGAATCACCTACCTGAACTTCCAGTTATCAAGAGGGCAGAATTAACCCTAGCTGCTCAGATTTCCCCTCTCTGACCCAGAAAACCCAGAGATAAATGTCCTGCCCAATGTAAAATACTGATTTAGTGGAAAAAGCCTCAGGCTTGCGAGCCACTGAGGAAGGGGAGAGTGAGGAAGTAAGGACTCTGAAGGAAAGGGCTGGTGGTATCCCAACAAGTCCCATCTCAGCTGATCAGCAGGAGCTCCCAAAGCCCAGGGGGATGGAGCTAGCAAGCCCTAATCACAAATCCCAGGTGTACCTTAACACCACCAGGGGAATCTAGAGACACCAGTCCTGCCAGCCACTCAGCTGCTGAGCCTGCCTGAGCTGTGGCCCAGAGACACAGAGGTGGAAACCTGAAATGGCCAGACAACCTCTCCACCACAGTTTATTCTGTGAGCTTCAGGGTAATTCAGGGGAAACACTGAGAGTCCTGGCCTTGGCCTCAGTCTAGACACTCAGAGGCTACAGCACACAAGGCTAACAACCAAACCCCTATCTTTGAGTCTGGGAAGCACAGTACATCCTTACCCCAGAAGCAGATATCCAATGTAAAAATTTAGGGCATGGGCAATCACAATGGGTAAGAAACCTGTGAAATCCAGAACAATGCGATCCTACTGTAGTGAGCAAGAACAACCAAATTCAGAGGAAAACATAGACTCTGTACTCACACCTGAGACCACAGAAGGAAATATGAACTGGTCTCAATCCCCAAAAGCATTCTTGGATGAGCTCAAGAAAGCTTTTAAAAGCCAAATTAGAGAAGTAGAAGGTAAATTTATATCTACACTGACCAAATTAGAAAAAAAATCTCACTGAAGAAAAAATATCCTTAAAAAATAAAAATTGGTAGGGAGGCCAGGTAGCACTGAGAGTAAGAGCACCAGCCCCAGAGTCAGGATGACCTGGGATCGAATCCAGGCTCAGACACTTAGGACCCACCCAGAAACACCTGGCTGTGTACCTTGAGCAAGTTACTTAACCCCAATTGCTTAGAGGCAACCAGGTGGCCCAGTAAGTAAGAGTACTGGCCCCAGAGTCAGGATGACCTGGGCTCAAATCCGGGCTCTGATACTTAGCACCACACCCAGAAATAACTGGCCATGTAATGTTGAGAAAGTTACTTAAACCCAATTGCTTAAAAAAAAAAAAAAAAGTAAAAGTGGTCAGGGTGGCTAGGTGGCACAGTGAGTAGAGCACTGACCCTGGAGTCAGGAGAACCTGAGTTGAAATCCAGCCTCAGACACCTAACACACAAACACAAAAACTAGCCGTGTGACCTTGGGCAAGTTACTTAACCCCAATTGCCCTCCAAAAAGCAAAAAAAATAAATAAATAAATAAAATTGTAGAACTAGGACAGTAGGTGCAAAATCTCACTAGAGAAAATACCTCCCTAAAAATGAAAACTGAATATATGGAAAAGGAGCTTCAAAAACTAAGGAAAATAATTCACTAAAAACCAGAATCAATCAAATTGAAGCTAAAGTCTCCATGATGCATCAAGATTCAGTCAAACAAAACATAAAGATTAAAAAATTAGAAGAAAGTGTAAAATATCTCACTGGAAAAAAAACTGACCGGGAGAACAGATACAGGAGAGATAACCTAAGAATTATTGGTCTCCCGGAAAGCCATGATGAAAAAAGCAGTCTGGAAAACATTCTCCAAAAGATTGTCAAAGAAAACTGTCCTGAGGTCCTAGAATCAGAGTGTAAATTAGTTATTGAAATAATTCACTGGACTCCTCCTGAAAGAGATCCCAAATTGAAAACTCCAAAAAATAGAGGCAGCTAGGAGGTGCATTGTCCCTGGAGTCAGGAGGTCTGAGTTCAAATCCAACCTCAGACACTTAATACAAAAACTAGCTGTGTGACCTTGGGCAAGTCACTTAATCCCAATTGCCCTTGAAAAAGCAAAAAAAAAAAAAAATCCAAAAAATATAGTAGCCAAATTGCAAAGTTACAAGGTGAGAGGGAAAATACTGCAAGCAGCCAAAAGGAAACAATTCAAATATTCCAGAACTACAGTCAGTATTACACAGGAACTAGCATCTTTACCTGAAAAGATCAGAGAGATTGGAAATTGATTTTTCATTAGGCAAAGGAACTAGGAATGCAATCAATAATCAACTACCAAGCAAAGCTGAGCATAATATTTGAGGCAAGGAGATGATCATTTAATGAAATAGTGGACTTCAAGACTTTTCTGATGCAAAAGCCAGATCTAAATGGAAAATATGATATCCAACTACAAGGCTCAAGAAAGACATAAAAAGGTAAACAAGGAAAATACACAAACATACACACATATACACATACATACACACATGCACACATGCACAAAACTTGGGATTCAATAAGAGTAAACTGTTTACATCCCTATTTGAGAAGCAGATACCTGTCATTTTTGAAGTTTATATAATTATCACAACATTTAAAAGGGATGTACATAGGTAGAGGGCATGGATATAAATTAACTAATCTGATGATTAAAAAAAAACTTATTAAGGGCTACAAAGGGATTATAATGGGAGAAAAGGAAAGGATGAGGGAGAAAAATACGACACAAAAACCGTCATAAAAACATACTATAGTAGAGGGGAAGGAGGGAGGAAGATGAAAATCATATGAACTTTATTCTCATTGGTTCTGGTTTCAAGAGGGATCAACATAATCAATAAAGTTTAGGATTCTAACATGAAAAAACAAAAAAAAACCTCATTATAAGAGAGGGAAAGAGGGAGGGAGAGGAGTACTATATGAAATTTACTCTCATTGGTTTGGGATCAAGGAGAGAAAAACATACTCCGTTAAGTATAAAAATCCATTGTGCCCTACAGGCAGTAGGATGGGCAAAGGGAGTGGTTAGAAGGGATGGAAATAGTAGTAAGGGGAAAGGGCATGGGGGAACAGAGAGGAAAAAAATGAATAAGGTGGTAGTCAAAAGGAAAAGGAGAGGAAGGGAAAAGGAAGATGCAAAAATATAAACAGGGGAGGGAATAGGATGAAGGGAAAGCCACAGAAATTAATCATAAGTGAAAATGTGAATGGGATGAAATGTCCCATAAAATAGAGGTGGAAGCAGAATGGATTAAAAACAACAATCTTGCAATATGCTGTTGTGATAGTAATGGAATATAAAGATCCCCCTGTATTGCCTTGGTTTTCAAATTTATTGTGTTAAAACCCAGAGCTTCTTAATCCCACCTGTGGGATGGACTTGTTGATGTGAAAAGAGAGTCCTGAACTGGGAGGAGCTGGTGACATAGATTTGGAGAGAGACAAGAGAGAGGCAGAAGAACTTTTTTGGAAGCAGTACCCTTGTGGAGGCAGAGAGAGACTGAGAGGATTGCTGAGGGCCACTTTGAATCGCCCTGGACTTTTGAGAACTGCCCCCAGAGCTGTCAAGGACTGAGGAGACATGGCTGTTTTGCTGGTACTTTGTCTGTCTGTTTTAATGTTGTTTTTCCAGATTTGTCCACTGGTGAAATACACTCCTGTTGAAGAAGTCCTGGAACCTGGCTGTTGGCTAAGAGCTCCTGAGACTGTCCTGCAGACAGAGAGTGAATACTGTCCACTGGTGAAGGACAGTCCTGTTGTTGCAGGGGTCTGGGAACCTTTCTGTTGTTTCAGAAGCCCTGAAGAAGGATTTTCTTGTTGTATGTTTACAGAAATCCTGGGAGAGGGTTTTGCTAATGTTTTCAGGGGTTCTAGGACTGTTCTACAGAAGAGGATGAATTAATGAAGGGACTGGCAATGTATCTTGTGGCCTTGCTAAGCCTTGTCTCCCCAGGAACTAAGATTGCTGAGAACTTGCCTCCTGTCAAGATGAAGAAAAGACCTCCATTTGGATATTAAGTGCTGTGCTTAAACTTGTTGTAACTCTGGGGTAGATTCAATTGTGATCCAGGGGTGGGGAACTTTTGACCTTTTTGTGTTCTATGGTTGAACAAATGAATGCACTTTACTTATGTTTGGAAACTAATCTCCATTTGAGAAGAGGGGTTTTGTGATAGACTAAATGAAGGTACAGCCTAGGGGTGTAGTAGTATTTAGAACAGGGACTTTGTAATTGATTGAATGAATGTAAGGTCCTGGGGTGGGGTAGTACTTGGAGATTATTTAATCACACTTAGTAAATGCTGTATTTTGAATGATGTCATATTTTGATCTTCTCTGTTCTTGATTTGTCACTGAATAAAATGGAGAGCACCTATGCTGGTATTTTGAACCTTGGGAAGTTGCCTTTCCTTAGCATTACATTACAGCTGTGTACAAGAAACACATTTGAAACAAGGGGATACATACAGGGTAAAGGTAAAAGGCTGGGGTAGAATACATTATGCTTCAGCTAAAGTAAAAAAAAAAAGCAGGGGTAGCAACCCTTATTTCAGATAAAGCAAAAGCAAAAATACATCTAATTAAAAGACATGAGGAAGGAAAATATATCCTGCTAAAAGGCACCATTGAGAATGAAGCAATATCATTACTTAACATATATGCACCAAGCAGTATAGCATCCAAATTCATAGAGGAGAAGTCAGGGGAATTAGAGGAAGAAAAAATAGCAAACCTATACTAGCAGGGGAACTCAATCTTCCCCTTTCTGAACATGATAAATCTGACCTTAAAATAAACAAGAAAGAAGTTGAGAAAACAAATAGAATTTTAGAGAGGAAAGACAAGGTAGATCTCTGGAGAAAACTGAATGGGTATAAAAAGGAATATAACTTTTTCTCAGTGGTAAATACTCAAAAATTGGCCATGTACTAGCGCAGAAAAAACCTCACAGTCCAGTGCAGAGAGGCAGAAATATTAAATAAGTCATTCTCAGATCATGATGCAATAAAAATCATATGCAATAAAGGGCCATGGAAAGATAGACTAAAAATGACTTGGAAACTAAATAATTTAATAATAAAGGAGCAATGAGTCAAATAAGAAATTATAGAAACAATCAGTAACTTCAATTAAGAGAATGACAATAATAAGATAAAATTCCAAAACTTGTGGGATTCAGCAAAGGTAGTTCTTAGGGGAAGTTTTATGTACCTGAATGCATACATGAATAAATTAGAGAAAATTGAGGTAAATGAGTTGGACATGCAATTGAAAAAGCTAGAAACAGAACAAATTGAAAATCCCCAATTAAATACTAAATTAGAAATAATGAAAACCATGTGAGAGATTAATAAAATTGAAATTAAGAAAACTATTGAATTATTAAATAAAACTAAGTGCTGGTTTTATGAAAATAAAAATAAAATTGATAGACCTTTAGTCAGTATGATAAAAAAAAGTAATCTAAATAATGAGTATCCAAAATGAAAAGGGTACATGTACCTCCAATGAAGAGGAAATTAAAATAATAATTAGTGATTATTTTGCCCAATTGTATACACAAAAATGTGACAATTGGAATGGATAAATATTTACAAAAACATAAGTTGCCCAGATTAACTGAAGAGGAAGTCAATTATTTAACTAACCCACTTTAAGAAAAAGTATTTGAACAAGCCAGAAAAACTATTTGAACAAGCCATCATCAAACTCCCTAGGAAAAAAATCTCCAGGGCCAGATGTATTTACTAGCAATTTCTACCAAACATTTAAAAAACATTGGATTCCAATATTCTGCAAAATATTTGAGAATATTGGTGGAGTCCTAACAAATTATCTTTTTAAATTAAGTTTTATGTTTATTTTTAGTTTATATCATACATTTCTTCAAGATTTTGAGTTACTAATTTTCTCCCCTTCTTTCCCATAGCCAACACACAAAAACAGTGATCCCAATGTACACCACCTTCCTCAATCTGCTCTCCCCTATATCCTTCTGCATCTACCCTCTGACTTTCCAGTAGGGCAAGATGGATCTCTATATCCCAGTCCCTGTATATTTTATTTCCCAATTGTATGTAAAAATAATAATAATAATAATATTTTATTAAGCATTTTATTTTAAAACTTTGAATTCCAGAATCTTTGCCTTCCTTCCTAGTCAGCCACCCTTATTGGGAAGTGATTCAACATAAGTTGAACATGTGTAGCTAGAGAAAATATTCCCATAGTGGATAAATTGTGAAAGAATGACTATATTTCCCTCTATCCTATCCCAACCCCCACTTGTTCTACTATCTACTTTGACCCTGCCCCTTAGCAAAAGTGTGTGCTTCCAACTTCCCTCCCACACCAACTTGACTTCCTTTCCATCATTCCCCCTCTCATCCCCTTCACCCTTACTATTCTGTAAGACAAGATACCCTATTTAGTGTGTATGTCATTCCATTCCTAAGCCTAATTCAATGAGAATAAGTTTGACTCATTCCTTTTTGCCTTCCTGTTCTTCTCTTCCATTGTAACAGTTTTCCCTTGTCTCCTCTATATGAGATCATTTACCCCATTCTCTCTCTCCCCATCTCCCCTCATTATATTCCTCTCTCAACTCTCAATTTCACCTTTTAAGTATCATTCCTTCCTATTCAATTGGTTCTGTGACCTCTGTCTATGCATACCAGTACACATGTATAAACACACTAACATATGCATTCATACACCCATATCCCCTCCTATATAGACATAAATATGTATGTACACATATGAATACACACACATATATCTATATAAACATTTATATTCACTTCAACTATTATTATACTGAGAAAAGTTTCATAAGTTACAATTATTGTTTTTCCATGTAGGAATGTAAATAGTTTGACTGATAAATTCCTTATGATTTCTTTTCCCTGTTTATCTTCTCATGCTTCTCTTTCTTTTTTGTATCTGAATGTCAAATTTCCTATGCATCTCTTGTTTTCTTGAAGGATGATTTCTAGGTTCCTTTTTTTTTTTTTTAATCATGGCTTTCACATAGTCGAATACTTTTGAATTATCTCTCCTGGATCTATTTTCCAGGTCAGTGGTTTTTCCAATGAGATCTTTCACATTGACTTCTATTTTTTTCATTTCTTTGGATCAGTTTAATAGTATCTTTATTTCCCATAAAATCACTAGCTTCCATTTGCTCCAATCTAACTCTGAAGCAATTAATCTTTTCAGTGAGCTTTTGAGATTCTTTTTCCATCTGGCACATTTGGCTTTTTAAAGCATTCTTCTCCTTACTGCCTTTTGGAGCCTCTTTTGACATTTGATTTAGTCTATTTTTTTCAATTTAATCAAATGCCTTATTAATTACTACTATACATCATTAATTGCTGCAATATTTTGAGTTACAAATTTTCTCCCTGTATTTCCCCTAAATACCACCCCAAAATAGCGATCCCACTGGATGTCGCCTCCTTCAATCTGCTCTCTCCCATATCTTCTACCATACCCCCTCGGACTTTACAGTAAGGCATGGTGGATCTCTATGCCCCAGTGCCTGTATATCTTATTTACCAGTTACATATAAAATAATATTAAAAATTGTGTGTGTGTGTATATATGTATATGTGTGTGTGTGTGTGTGTGTGTGTGTGTGTGTGTATTAAACATTTGATTTTAAAACTTTGAATTCCAGATTCATTCCCTTCCTTCCTTGTCACCCAACCTTGCTGGGAAGATAAGCAATTCAATATAGGTTGTACATGTTTAGCTATGCAAAACATTTCCATAGTGGAGATATTGTAAAAGACTGACTATTTCCCTCCCTCCTATCCCAACTCCCACTTGATCGATACTTTTCTTTGATTCTGTCAATTTTTAAAAGAGGGTGCTTCTAACTTCCCTATACACCAGCCTGACATCCCTTCCATCATCCCCCTTCTCATCACCTTCCCCCATATTCTCCTTTTGGGTGAGATACTCTATTTAGTGTTTATGTTGTTACCTCCCTAAGCTAAGTTAAATGAGAATAAGGTTGACTTATTCCCTCTTGACTTCCTTTTCTTTCCCTCCATTGTTACCACTTTCCCTTGCCTCTTCTATATGGGATAGTTTATCCCATTCTGTCTCCCCCCATCTCCTCTCATTATATTCCTCTCTCACCACTTAATTTCACCTTTTAAGTGTCATCCTTTCCTATTAAATTGGTCCTGTTCCCTCTATCTATGTAGATTTGTACACATATATACACACATTCACATATGTATACGTAGGCCCATATACCCTCCTATATAGACATATGTATGTATGTGTATACACACACACATTTCTATTCCATTCAACTATTTTCATACTGAGAAAAGTTTCATAAGTTACAATTATCATTTTTCCATGTAGGGATGTAAATACTTCACCTTTGATTAGTTCCTTATGATTGCTTTTCCCTGTTTACCTTCTCATGCTTCTCTTGCTTCTTGAATCTCACTGTCAGATTTTCTGTTCAACTCTGGTGTTTTCATCAAGAATGCTTGAAAGGGAATAGGGGGGTGGAGTTAAGATGGCAGAGTAGAAACAGGACCTCTGTGCAGCTCCGGCTCCCACCACCTCCAATTCATGTAAAAGGGGACTCTAAACAAACTCTGGAGCTACAGAACGCAAAAAAAAAAAAATGACAAAGAGAAGCTAAACTCCCCCTAAGAACAGCCCTGCAGGCCAGGAGGAATCAGCCAGTGCAGAACTCTGGGAACCAAGCCCAGCCCCACGCCGAGGTTTTGGCCACAGGGCCGGCCTGACCAGCATCTGGTTGGAGAGAGTCCAGGTCACCAGCAGCTTTGGCAGTCCAGAATTATCAACACAAAAATGCCAGGGACAAAGTGAGAGGTCAGTTTACTGTGGACTTTGGGACCCAATAGTTTGCAGTGCATCAGCTTTTGACTCTGGAGCAAGAAGCCGCTGAGGGTTGCAGTGCAGCTGTGGCAAAGTAGAATCTTTAGCTCCTGGCCTACAGAGTGCAAGGTGACAAAGTGACCAGTATGAGTGGTAATCACTCTTGCTTTAACCAGGTTGGATCTGGATTGTGGTATATTGTGGAGGTCCTGGGGTATGTGACTAGCTTGCCAGAGAATGTGGAGGCTTCAGAGAGGGCACCCAACTAATACCTCCAGCAGCTGAGAAAACCCCAGTATTTAGAACAAATCTCCCCTGTCTGTTTGCAGAGTCCTACTGTGGCAAAAAGCTCAAAAGTCAATTAATTGAGTGGCAAAATGAGCAGGCAAAGGAAGCAAACCAAGCAAAGCAATGCAACATTGGACTCCTATTTTGGGTATAAAAAGGATCAAAGCATGGAACAGGAGGAAGACATTGAAGTCAGAATTCCTGCACCAAACACTTCAAACTATAATATGAGCTGCTTACAGTGCATAGAGAACCATAAGAAGCAGATAAGAGAAGTGGAGGAAAAATTGGGAAGAGAAATGAGAACGATGCAAGAAAATTATTAAATGAGAGTCAATAGCCTGACTGAGGAAAATAACACCTTAAAAAATAGACTAAATCTAAAGGCAAAAGAAGCTCAAAAATCAATGAGAAGAATGACTTAAAAAGCTGAATTTGTCAGATGGAAAAAGGATCTTAAATGCTCACGGAGAAGAATAATTCCTTCAGAATTAGAGTAAATGGATGCTAATGACTATGAGAAATCAAGATGCTATTGAACAGAACCTAAAAAATGCAAGAATAGAAAGCAATGTGAAATACCACATTAGGAAAACCACTGAGGTGGAAAATAGATCTAGGAGAGATTATTTAAAAATTATTGGACAACTTGAAAGCCGTGATCAAAGAAAAGAACTGAGAAATCATCCTCCAAAAAATTGTCAACTAAAACTGCCCTGATGTTATAGAACCAGAGGGCAAAATAGAGGTTGAAAGAATCCACCAATCACCTCCTGAAAAAGATCCCAAAAAGAAAACTCCTAGGAATATTATAGAGAGGTTATGGAATTCCCAGATCAAGGAGAGAATATTACAAGCAACCAGGAAGAAACAATTTGAATATTGTGGGAATACAATCAGGATAATTCAGGATCTGGCAGCTTCTACACTGAGGGATCGAAGGGCTTAGAATATGATATTCTGAAGGACAAAGGAGCTGGGATTAAAACCAAGTATCATCTACCTAGCAAAACTGAGTATCATTTTTCAGGGGAAAATATGGTCATGCAGTGGAATAGAGGGTTTTCAACCATTCTTGATGAAAAAAACAAGAGTTGAATAGAAAATTTGACTTTCAGATACAAGAAACAAGTGCCTTATGAGAAGGTAAACAGGGAAAAGAAATCATAAGGAACTTATCAAAATTGAACTATTAATACTCGTACCTGAAAACAATGATAATTTTAACTGATGAAACTTTTCTCAGTAGTTGAAGGGAATAGAAATGTGTGTGTATATATATGAGGGTATATGTGGATATGAATACATTTGTGAATGTGTGTACATATGTTTACATGTAGACATAGATAGAGGGCACAGGATGAATTTAATAGGAAGGGATGCTACTTAAAAAGTGAAATTAAGAGGTGAGAGAGAAATATGAGAGAAGATGAAAAGAGACAGGATGGGGTAAACTATGTCATATAGAAGAAGCAAGACAAAAATGGTTACAATCAAGGGGAAGAATAGGAAGGCAATAGGAAATGTGTCAACCTTATTCCCATTGACTTTGGCTCAGGGAAGGAATTACATATACACTTATTAGGGTATCTCACCCTACAGGAGAGTAGGGGGGAAGGGGATGCCAGGGGGGATAATGGAAGGGAGGGCAGGCTAGAGGAAGGGAAGTTAAAATCACCCACTTTTGAAAAGAGATGGTATCAAAGTAGAGAACAGAATGAGTTGGAGTTGTGATAGGAGGGAGGGAAATATAGTCAGTCTTTTACAATATATCTGCCATGTTAATGTTTCCCATTAGCTACACATGTACAACTTATACTGAATTGCTTATCTTCCCATTAAGTTTGGGTGACTAGGGATGAAAGGAATGAGTGTGGAATTCAAAAAAAATTTTTAATTTTTTTGAGAAAAATTGGGGTTAAGTGACTTGCCCAAGGTCACATGGCTAGTAAGTGTTAAGTGTCTGAGGCCGAATTTGAGCTCAGGTCCTCCTGCCTCCAGGGCTGGTGCTCTATTCATTGTACCACCTAGCTCCCCTGGGAATTTAAAATTTTAAAATTAATTGTTTGAAAATTCACATATATATTATTAATACTATTTTATATGTAATTGGGACATAAAATATACAGGCACTGGGGCATAGAGTTCCACCATGTGCCACTGGAAAAGTTGAAGGGGGTATGGGAGAAGATATGGGAGAGAGCAGATTGGAGGAGGGGTATCCTGTGGGACTGCCATTTTGGAGTGGTGGGTAGGGGAAAAACAGGGAGAATATTTGTAACTCAAAATCTGGTGGAAATGAATCATGTCAATCAGAAGTTAATAAAGCATTTGAAAAATGAAAAAAAAAAACATTTTTCTTAAGCTCCTCTATGGCCTGTAATCAGTTCATATTTTTCTTGTAAGCTTTTGCTGCTGCAGTTCTGACTTCAGTGTCTTCCTCCTCTTTCATGCTTTAATCCTTTTTGTCCCCAAAATAGGAGTGTAAAGTTGGATTGCTATGCTTGGTTTGCTTCCTTTGCCTTGTCATGTTGCCACTCAATTACCTGACTTTTGAGCTTTTTGCCACAGTAGGACTCTGCTCCCAGTTAATGGAGCATTATGCCAATCACTAGGGTTTTCTCAGCTGCTGTAGGTATTAGTTGGGTGTCCTTTCTGAAGACTCCACAAGCACTGGCAAACTGGTCATACAACCTAGGACCTCCACCGTAAACCGCAATCCAGATCCAAGCCAGTTAAAGCAAGAGCAATTACCCCTCAGACTCTTTTGCCTCATCCCCCTACAATTTGCAGGCCAGGATCTGAAGCTGCCATGTGGCGGTGGCTTCATGGCTGCAGCACCTCAGCTGTTTCTTGCCTGGGGTGCCAAGCCTGACCACACTCCCAAACTACCAGATGCCAAAGTCCACACTGCACTGACCTCTCACTTTCTCCTTATCATCTATGTGTTGATAATTTTGGAAACTGCCAAAGCTGCTGGTGATCTGAAGTCCCTCCAGTTGGTGGTTGGTCAGGCTACCCTGGGGCTAAATCCTCTGGCTAGCATGGCGCAGGGGTTGGCTCCCAGAGTACTGTGTTGGCCGCTTGCTGCCTGCCTGCTCTGCTGTCCTCAGTGGGAGGTTAGCTTCTCTTTGTCAATTTGTGGGTTCAGTAGCTCTAAAGTTTTTTCAGAGTCACCTTTTACATGAATTGGAGGAGGTGGGAGCTGGAGCCTTCTGGGAGTTCTGTTTCTACTTTACCATCTTGATTCTGCCCCCTGAGTTAGTCTATTTTTTAAAGTATTATTTTATTCAGTCAGGTTGTTGACTCTCTTTTCATGATTTTCTTGCATCATTCTTATTTCTCTTCCCAATTTTTTCTCCACTTGTCTTATTTGGTTTTCAAAATCCTTCTTAAGCTCCTCTATGGCCTGTAAGCAGTTCATGTTTTTCTTGGAAGCTTTTGGTAGAGGAGTTCTCCCTTCATTGTCTTCCTTCTGTTACATGCTTTATCCCCCCAAAAGCAGGGATACTTTTGTCCCCCAAAAAGGAATCCAATTTGGATTGCTGTGCTTTCTTTGCTTCCTTTGCTTGGTCATTTTGCCACTCAATTATTTGACTTGACATATTTGCCATGGTAGAATTCTGCTTCCAGAGAGGAGAGTTTTATCCCAAGTCACTGGAGTTTTCACAGCTGGTGGAGCTATTAGTTGGAGACCCTCTCAGAAGCTTCCACTGGCTGTGGAGAACCGGTCGCTCACCCCAGGACATCCACCCTAGTCAACAATGTAGATCCAAGAACGTCAAAGCAAATAAAATTACCCCTCAGACTGGTTGCTCAGTTCCCCTACAATCTGAAGGCCAGGACCTCCAAAGCAGCCATGTGGTGGCAGCAGCCACACCTCACCCACTTCTCCATCTGGAGGCAGAGGCCAGACCACACTCTTATACCACTGTTCCCACAAAGTCCACACTGAATTTTCACTTTCTCTATGGCATTTATGGGTTGGTAATGCTAGAAACCACCACAGTTGCTGGTGATCCACTCTCCTGAATATCCCTCCCACAGGGGCTGGTCATGGCCACCCTGAAGCTAAAACTGGAGATTTTTGTGGGGCTGGGCTCGTCTCCCTGCACACTGCAATGAACCCTTACTATCGGCTTGCTGGGCTCTCTTCAGTGGAAGGTTTGTTTCTCTCTGTCACTTTTTGGGTTCTGTAACCCTAAAGTTTGTTTAGAGTCATTTCTTATACTTATTTGAGGTGGTTATGGAGGGCACATATGGAGTTTTCCTGCTTCTACATCACCACCTTTGCTCTACCCCCAAATTATTTTTATGACAGGAATATGGTACTGATACCTGAATCAGGAAGAGACAAAACAGAGAACGAAAATTATAGACCAATTTCCCTCATGAATACAAAGACAAAAATTTTAAATAAAATATTTGCAAAAAGACTACAGCAACTTATCAAAAGAATAATATACTTTGATTAGGTAGGACTTATTTGAGGAATGCAAGGATGGTTCAATATTAGGAAAACAATCAGTATAATTGATCATATCAACAATAAAGCTAGCAGAAACTATGTGACTATCTCAATAGATGCAGAAAGAAAGCTTTTGACAAAATACATCATCCATTCCTATTAAAAACACTAGAAAGTATGGGAATAAATGGAGTTTTCTTTAAAATAATATGTAGCATCTATTTAAAGCCATCAGCAAGTATTATGTGTAATGGGGATAAGCTGGAAGCACTTCCAATAAGATCAGGGATAATACAAGGGTGTCCACTATCCCCTCTCTCATTAAATCTGGTACTAGAACGGTTAGCAGTAACAATTAGGGAAGAAAAACAAGTTGATATAATCAAATTAGGCCAAGAATAGACTAAGCTATCACTCTATGCAGATGATATGATGATATACTTAGAGAATTCTAGAGAATTGAGTAAAAAATTACTAGAGACAATAAATGAATTTGGCAAAGTTGCAGGATATAAAATAAAAACAAATAAATCCTTGGCATTTCTATATATTTTTAACAAAATCTAACAGCAAGATATATAAAGAGAAATCCCATTTAACATTACTGTAGACATTATAAAATATTTGGAAATCTACCTGCCAAAACAAATCCAGGACCTATATGGACACAACTAAAATCACTTTTCACACAAATAAAGTCAGATCTAACTAATTGGAAAAAAAATCAATTGCTTGTGGCTGGGTTGAACTAATATAATAAAAATGACAATCTTACCTAAATTAAATTATATATTTAGTGCCATACCAATCAATCTACTAAAAATTTACTTTACACAGCTAGAAGAAATAGTAACAAAATTCATTAGGAAGAACAAAATGTGCAGAATATCAAGGGAATTAATACAAAGAAATGTTAGGGAATGTGGACTAGTCATAGTAGATTTTAATATGTATTATAGACAGCATATTGCAGAATTATGGTTTTTAATCCATTCTGCTATCTGCCTCTGTTTTGTGGGAGAGTTCATCCCATTCACATTCACAGTAATGATTACTACATATCTCTTTCCTTCCATCCTATTCCCTCCCCTGCTTATGATTTTGTTTCTTCCTTCTCCCTTTCCCTCCTTAATGGTTTTCCTTTTGACTACCACCTCCCTCAGTGTTCCCTCCCTTTTACTTCCCCTTCTTTACCTACCTTCTTCCCTTACTACTATTTCCCTCCCTTCTAATGCCCCCTTCCTTTCCCCCTCTTACCTTCCTATTGTTTATAGGACACAATAGACTTTTCTACTTATCAGAGTATGTTATTTGCCCTGTGACCCCAAATCAATGAGAGCAAATTTCATACAGTGCTCCTCTCCCTCCCTCCTTTCCCTCTATTTAATGAGTTTTTGTGTCTTTTCATGTTAGAATCTTAAACATAACTGATTATCTTGATCCCTCTTTGAACCAGAACCAGTGAGAATAATGTTCAAATTATGTTCCTCTCCCTCTTTCCTTCTCCTCTACTCTAGTGTGTTTTTATGCCTCATTGTATGGCATGATTCATCTTTTTCTGTCTCATCCTTTTCTTTTATCCCTTTATAATCTTTTTGACCCCCTTAATAAGGTGTTTTTTAATCATCAGATAAGTTCATTTTTACCCACATATTCTATCTATGTATAAACATGATAATCATATAAATTTTTATATTGAAAGTTATCAGCTTCTCACATAGGGGTATAAACATTTTGCTCTTATTGCTTCCCAAGTTATGTGCATGTTTGCCTGTGTGTGTATGTGTGTATATGTGAGTGTGTGTTTTCCTTGTTTACCTTTTTATGTCTTTCTTGAGTCTTGTAAATAGAGATCAAATTTTCCATTGAACTCTGGCTTTTTCATCAGGAAAGTCTGAAAGTCCATCATTTCATTAAATGACCATCTCCTTGCCTGAAATATTATGCTCAGTTTTTCTGGGTAGTTAATCCTTTGTTGCATTCCTAGCTCTTTTGCTTTACAAAATATCAAATTCCAATCCCTCTGATCTTTTACTTTAGAAGCTGCTAGGTCCTGTTTAATCCTGAGTGTAGTTCCAGAATATTTGAATTGTTTCTTTTTGCCTGCTTGCAACATTTTCTCCTTAGTCTTGTAATTCTATAATTTGGCTACTATATTTCTTGGAGTTTTCAATTTGGGATCTCTTTCAGGAGGGGACCAGTGAATTCTTTCATTACTATTTTACCTTCTGATATTAGGACTTCAGGACAGTTTTCTTTGACAGTCTCTTGGAGGATGTTGTCCAGGCTGCTATTTTCATTATGACTTTCTGGTAGACCAATAATTCTTAAGTTATCTCTCGTGGATCTGTTTTTCAGGTCAATTGTTTTTCCGGTAAGATATTTTACTCTTTCTTCCAATTTTTCAATCTTCATGTTTTGTTTGATTGACTCTTGGTGCATCATAGAAACCTGAGCTTTGATTTGACTCATTCTAATTTTTAGTGAATTATGCTCCTTGGTTTGTTTTTGAAGGTCCTTTTTCAGGGAGGTATTTTCTCCAATTAGTTCATTAATTTTACTTTTTAAGCATTTGTTTTCTTCAGTGACATTTTTTTCCCAATTTGGTCACTGTAGATTTAAATTTATCCTCTACCTCCCTAATTTGGCTTTTAAAATCTTTATTGAGCTCTTCCAAGAATGCATTTTGGGCTTGAGACCAGTTCATATTTCCATCTGTGGTCTCAGGTGTGGACACAGGGTCTATGGTTTTTCCTGAAAGTAATTCTTCTCATTCAGAATAATAGGATTCTATTGTCTTTGCAAATTGCTTCCAACCCAGTGTAATTGCTGTTTCCTGTCCTTTAAAGTATATTTCTGCTCCTGAAGTATAGAGGGCTCTGCCCCAAGCTTCTCAGTCTGGGAGCTAGGTGCCTAGTTGTTGCCTTTGTGTGCTATAGCCTCTGGGTATCTAGATTGAGGTCACAGCCAGGATTCTCAGTGTTTTCCCTGAGTTACCTTGAGGCTCACAGAGTATTCTGTGGGGGAGGTCTGGGTGCTTCACATTTCTGCCTCTATGCCCCTGGGATACAGCTCAGGCAGGCTTTTGCTGGTCAGGTGAGTAGGGGCTTGTTGGGACACCTCCTGCTCTTCTCTTCAGACTCCCTACTGCCTCAGTTACACCCTTTCTCCCTCATTCCTAAGCCTGAGGCTATTTCTACTATTTCAGGATTTTACCATGGTGTAGCAGGAAGCACCCCAAGCATCCTCAGGGTTTGCTGCCACCACAGGTTCTTGGATCTGCTTTGTTAAAGGAAATCAACTCAAAATGGGTTAACAAGCTTACTTTAATCAGTCAGACATATATCATTTACCTTGTTCAGGGGAAAAAGTAATCACCCCGAACTTCAAAGTACACAGACAGAATTATCAAGACAGAAACAGATCTAGTAGACAGATTTCAAACTGTCCAACCATTACATCCATACCCAGTCAACATCTGGGTTTTTTCAAAGCCAGGGGGCTCAGGACAACGGCTTCCCAGAATCCATATCAAATCACAGAACACTTCTCAAAGTGAGCCCCCAAAACAAAGCTACACATCAGGGCTTATACAGCATTCTCCTGGCTCAGAGAATGTAACAACCTTCTGGACCCACTGGCCAATCAAGAAGTATCTACTGAAAAACAAGCCTCCCACCCCAGGCTCCAGGTGCACTTTAGCCTAGGGGCAGGGAAGATCTTTAAATTTGCATTTCCATTACACATGGGTGGGACATTTATCTCTGGGTTTTCTTCATCATGGAGGAGTAATAGAAGCAACCAGAGTTTAGTTTGCCATCCTGGTCCTTTGAAAGTCAGGCAGGTGATTTTTAAACTTCCAGGCTGGAGGCTGATAGCTCCAGGAGGAGCTGCTGTCTCTGCTGTAGTCCCTGAGCTTTCTCTTACACAGCTCCAATGCATCCTCCCATACCATGGTGAGATTCTGGTGAGACAACTTGAAATTGCCCTTGGAGTGGGTGAGTCTGCTGGCTGGGGTTCCTTCTCTCTCTATTGTATTCCACTCTTTAGTCTGAGCTGCTGCAGCCCCCACATGTTCTGTGCTCCCCCTGTACTGCCCCATGTAGGTTTTAATATGTATTATAAAGCAGCAGTCATCAAAACTACTTGGTACTGGCTGAGGAATAGAGTAGTAGATCAATGGAATAGATTGGGTACATGAGACTCAGCAATCAATGACTATCTTAATCTACTGTTTGATGAATCCAAAGACCCCAGTTTTTGGGATAAAATCTCACCATTTCACAAAAACTACTAGGAAAACTGGAATATAGTAGGGCAGAAACTGGGAATAGACCATTATCTAACACCATATACCCCCCCAAAAAATAAAAGGATAAATAGGTACACAATCTAGGTATAAAGGCTGATACTCTAAGCAACCTGGGAAAGTAAGGAATAGTTTACCTTTCAGATTTATGGAGAAGGGAAGAATTTATAACCAAACAAGTGTTAGAGAGCATTATAAAATGCAAAATAGATAATCTTGATTACATTAAATTGAAAAGTTTCTGTACAAACAAAGACAATGTAACCAAGATTAAGAAAGAAGTGGGAAATTGGGAAAGAATTTTTATAAACAGTGTCTCAGATAAGGACTTTATTTCCAAAATATACAGAGAATTGATTCAAATTTATAAGAACACAAGCCATTTCCCAATCGATAAATGGTCAAAGGATATGAACAGGCAATTTTCAGAGGTAGAAATTAAAAATATCTATAATCATATGAAAAAATGCTCTAACTCACTATTGATTAGAGAAATGCAAATAAAAACATCTCTGAGGTAGCACATCTCTGTCGTCAGATTGGATAAGATAAAAAAACAGGAAAATGACAAATGCTAGAGAGGATTTGGACAAATTGGAACACTAATGCATTGTTGGTGGAGTTGTGAATAGATTCAGCCATTCTGGAGAGCAATCTGGAACTATGCCCAAAGTGATATAAATAATTGTATACCCTTTGACCCAGAAATACCACTTCTAGGGTTGTATCCCAAAGAGATTCTAGAAGTGGGAGGAAGACCCACCCATATGTACAAAAATATATATTTTAGCTCTTCCTGTGGTGGAAAAAAATTCAAAATTAAGGGGATTCCTATCAATTGGGGAATTGCTAAACAAGTTGTAGTATACAAATGTAATGGAAAACTATTGTGCTATAAGAAATGAAGAGCAGACAGACTTCATATTTACCTGGAGAGACTTATGCAAATGGATGCTAAGTGAGAAGAGCAAAACCAGGAGAAATTTCTATGCAGTAACAGACACAACATATGTGTGATGACCAGATTTGATAGACTGGAGTCTTCTCAGAAATGCAAGGTTATAAGACAACTCCAAAAGTCTCATGATGGAAGGCAATGTCTACATTCAGAGAAAAAACTAGGAAGAACAGAGTTTGAATGCAGACTGAAACAAACTACCTGCTCTCTTTTTCTTGTTTGGTTTTGTTCCTCTTTCCCATTGTATATTCCAGTGGTTACAATCCTCATTTGCAACCTGACTAATGTTTAATGTGAAATTATTTGCAGATCCTATACTTGATTTCATGGGTGGGGGGAAGGAGTGGAGGGAAATTTGAAACTCAAATTTTGGAACTGAATCTTGTAAAATAAAAGTAAACAAACAAATTAATAAAGAAAAAAATTAAAAACAAAAACAAATTCCTTTCTCATACAAATGATTAAACATTTATGGAGATGATATATTTGAGTGCCACAGCCACCCTGAATTGGGATGGTTTTAAAATGTATTTAAGTTTTCTTTCTTTTGCTCAGTTGTCAGATTTTAGTCTGACTCCATACATGTATGTATCTGGATAGCTTTAAGGGAATAAATAATATGAATTTACATATCACCTTCATTTTGACAATATGTATATGTATATTCAAACATACATGTTATATGTATATATACATGTATACATATGCTATGGACCCCTTCTCAGAGTAATGTTTTTAGTGTATATAATGAAATAAAAATATAAGACTATATGCATCCTCCTAAGGGCCAGGATGTCATTGGAATCCCATGTTTATACATACACAGTAGATGTTTAACAAATTAATTTAATTTAATTCTTTTTTTAAGAATTATAGACTAATTTGTCTAGGAGATGCTGAATCATTTTTTTTTTCTCCCTTTCCATTTCCCATCCTTGGACTCTAATAGAATGCAAAGCATGTGATGAGAATGCCTTACTAATTGGTAACTAAATGAAATTGATTGAGAGACTTAAAGTAAACCATATTCTATTATTCCAAAGCTACAATTTACTTAAAACCATTGGCTTTTGCCTCTTCCTTTGGGATAACCCTAGAAATACTTGCTCACTTGACACTTTGAATTCTTAATACTCGTCTGCCTTGGCACTTCTCTCAATTTGTTTGAAGAATTTGCCTGTTTAATAAAAGACAGGAGTTTCAGGCTTTATCAATGGCCCCAGTTAAAACTAAAGTCAAAGGCAGAATCAGGAAATCTGGAGGCAGAATTGTGAGGAACATATGTGGGTATATGGGCAACATTCAAGGGTAGTCTTCTGAGACTATTCATATTTAAGCTGACCAAGTCTTTCTGATAAATCTCTTGATCATGATGGTTACAATTCATGTTATGGAGAGATGAGGATGAGGAGAAGAATGACACATTTAAACAGGTTTTGTGTTATAATATTCGCATTTGAACAGAGAAATGAAATTGATACTGTGCAGGCATGACCCTTCTCCAGTAAATTGACACCCTTGTGTTTGGGTATATTAAGGGGAGGAAATTTTTAAAATTATCAAGTGAAGCCAAAACCTATTTTTTGGAGTTTTCTGCCCCTAATGATTAGGGTCTATTACCCATACAAACTCATCCCTTAACCCTGTCAGCATACTCTGAATTCATGTTGATTATTACAAACAAGTACACCCAACTCACCCTCCTATATTTTTCTTTCCAATTTCTTGACATAAGTATGCACAAATTCATGTACAATCACAATCCTTCTTTTACCTCCTTCCATTTTGTCAATCATAGTCAACCTACACCCAGCTTTCCCTTATTCTATATCTTTCCATGGTATTCCTTCCACTATGATTCCTTAAAAATTAGAATGTAGTAAATGAAAGCTCATGGCTTTATGGGAAATCAAGAAATTATTAAAAAAAATAATGAAGATAAATAGGAGACAAAGTAAAATCTCTCTTTGGAAAAACCACTCACCTGGAAAATAGATCCAGGAGAGATAATGTAAAAATTACTAGATTACCTGAAAGCCATGATCAAAAAAAGAGCCTAGATATCATATTTCAAGAAATTGTCAAGGAAAACTGCTCTGATATTCTAGAACCAGTGGGTAAAACATAAATTGAAAGAATCTAACAATCACTTATTGAAAGAATTCCAAAAGGAAAACTTTTAGGAATACTGTAGCAAAATTTCAGAGTTCCCAGGTCAAGCAGAAAATATTACAAGCAGTCATGAAGAAACAATTTGAGTATTGTGAAAACACAAAAAGAGTAACATAAGACATAATAACTTCTACATTAAACTATCAAAGGGCTTGGCATGTGATTTTCTGGAAAACAGAGGAGCTAGGGTTAAAACCAAGAATTGCCTACCAAGCAAAGCTTAGTACATTTCAAGGGAAAAATGGATATTCAGTGACAAAGAGGATTTTTAAGTATTTGTGATGGTAAGACCAGAAGTGAGCAGAAAATTTGACTTTCAAATACAAGACTTAAGAGAAGTATGGAATGGTAAACAGTAAAGAAAAATCACAAGCACTAATTAAAATTGATATTCATAATTCATGAGACCTTTCTCGGTATTAGGGTAGTTGGAGGAAATAGACACACACAGAGAGATAGATAGATAGATAGATAGATAGATAGATAGATAGATAGATAGATAGATAGATA
>NW_027185771.1:23503340-23512739 GCF_028583685.1 Petaurus breviceps papuanus
ATAGATAGATAGATAGATAGATAGATAGATAGATAGATAGATAGATATACAGACAGATAGATAGATCTCTATATATCTATATATCTGTGTATAGAGATAGATGCATGCATGGATACATACATACATAAATACATAAAGATATTGGTGTGTGTGTGTGTGTGTGAGAACAGGTTGGGGGTGGGGGTAATGAGAAGCAAACAATTTTAAAAAGGAAATGTGAAGAAAATAGAATAAATATGGGGCTGGATAGATTTAGAGGGAATAAAGTTATTCTTTCAGAACGTGACTATTATTGAAATATTTTGCATGATTACACATATATAACCTAAATTGAATTGCTTTTTCTCTTAATGAGCATGGGTGGGAATGTAAGAAGGGAGAGAATTTGATATTAAAATGTTTTTTTTTAATTTTTTAAGATTATCTTTGAATTTATTTAATTTTAGTTTTCAATATTCATTTAAACAAGATTTTTAGTTACAAATCTTCTCCACATCACTTCCCTACCCCCACCCCAAAATGGCAAGCATACTGAAAACCCCTTCCCAATCTCCCCTCTCTGATATCTCCCCATACCCCTGTAGCAGCAAGCACCCCAGCATTGCCAGGGTGGCTGCCAACACAGGTTCTTGGATCTGCTTTGATAAAGGAAAGCAACTCAAAATGGGTTAACAAGCTTACTTTAATCAGTCAAACATTTATCGTTTACCTAGTTCACGGGAAAAAGGTCAGAACCCCGAACTTCAGAGTATAAAGACAGAATTATCAAGACAGAGAAACAGACAAAGTAGACAAGTTTCCAAACTGTCCAACCATTACATCCATACCAAATCAACATCTGGGTTTTTCAAAGCCAAGGGGCTGTCAACAACAGCTTCCCAGAGTCTCATCTGATCAAATCATAGAATACTTCTCAAAGTGAGCCCCAAAGCAAAGCCTCACATCAGGGATTATATAGCCTTCTCCTGGTTCAGAGAATGTAACCACTCTCTTGACCCACTGCCCAATCACACAGCATCAAGGTGTGGGCATTCCTGAAAACCAAGCCTCCTGCCACAGACTCCATGTGACCACGGTCAGCCTATTAGGAGGCAGAGTATATTTTTAAATCAAGGAAGGCTCTCAGAGTCTCTTAAGCATATCAAAGGGCCTAAGGGCAGGGAAGATCTTTAAATTTCATTTCCATTATAACCCCCTGCCTTGCTATTTTGTAGGGCAAGATGTATTTCTATACCCCATTGCATGTATATACTATTTCTGAGTTGCATGTACACATTTTTTTTAATATTTGTTTTTTAAAATTTTATTTAAAGATTCTTTCCCTTCTTCCCTCCTCATCCACCCCCACTGGGAAGACAAGCAATGCAATATAGAATTGTACATGTGTAGTTACACAACACATTTCCATAGTATTCATATTGTGAAAGACTATGTTTCCCTCCATCCTATCCCACCCCATTGACACTAATTTCTCCTTTGACCCTGTCACTTTTCAAAATTGTTTGCTTCTAACTACCCACTCCCCCAATCTGCACTCAATCTTCTCTCTCTTATCCCCTTTCCCCCTACTTTGCTGTAGTGGAAGATGCCCAATTGAGTGTGTATGTTATTCCCTCTTTAAACTAAATCCAATGAGAGCAAGTTCTCCTCATTCCTTTTCACCTTCCTGCTTTTCCCCTCCTTTTTAACAGATTTCTCTTGCCTGTTTTATGTAAGATAATTTACTCTATTCTATCTCTCCCTTCCTTCTTCTCCCAATATATTCCTCTTACCTCTTAATTTTTTTAATTAAATTTTATGTTTATTTTTAGTTTACAGCATCCATTTCCACAAGATTTTGAGTTACAAATTTTCTCCCCATTTTTCCCCTATCCACCACCCCAAAACAGCAATCCCACTGTATATACACTCTTCCAATCTGCTTTTTCCTGTATTCTCCCCCATCCCCCTCTGACTTTCCAGTAAGGCAAGATGGATCTCTATACCCCAGTTGAATGTGTGTGTGTATATGTATATGTATATGTATATGTATATGTATATGTATGTATGTATGTATATTTAAAACATTTGATTTTAAAATTTGAATTCCAGATTCTTTCCCATCCACTCTCATCACCTACCCTTACTGGGAAGATAGGTAATTCAATGTGGGTTGTACAAGTATATCTGTGTAAAAAATTTCCATAGTGGATATATTGTGAAAAACTGACTGTATTTCCCTTCATCCTATCCCGCCCACCACTCATTCTATGCTCTACTTTGAACCTTTCCCTTTTCAAATGTGTGTGCTTCTAACTTCCCTGTGCCCTCTCCTATGTATACTTGTACACACATATAAACAGACCCATATACATGCACATATACCCACATATGCATCTATCCATATATACACTTATGCACAGAGACACACACATATACATACATACATACATTCATGTCTATTCCCTTCACCTATTATCATACTGAGAAAAGTCTCATGAGTTACAAATATTGTCTTTCTATGTAGGAATGTAAACAGTTCAAATATAATAATAGCTCATGATTTCTTTTTCCTATTTACCTTTTCATGATTCTCTTGATTCTTGAATTTGAAAGTCAAATTATTTGTTCAGCTCCATTATTTTTCTCAAGAATGCTTGAAAGTTGCCTATTTCATTGAATGTCTATATTTTCCCCTGAAGTATTATACTCAGTTTTGCTGGGTAGGTGAATCTTTGTTTTAATCTTAGCTCCTTTGACATTTGGAACATCATATTCCAAGTCCTACATTCCCTTAATATAGAAGTTGCTAGATCTTGTGTTATTCTGATTATGTTTTCACAATACTCAATTGTTTCTTCATGACTGCTTCTAATATTTTCTCTTTTACGTAGGAACTCCAGAATTTGGGTATAATACTCCTAGAAATTTTCTTTTGGGGAACTTTTTCAAGAGGTGATAGGTGAATTCTTTCAATTTCTATTTTACCCTCTGGCTCTATAATATCAGGGCAGTTTTCCTTCATAATTCATTGAAATATTATTTCTAGGCTTTTTCTTGATTGTGGCTTTCAGTCACTGTAATACTTTTTAAATTATCTCTCCTGGATCTATTTTCCAGGTCAATGGTTTTCCTAATAAGATATTTCAAATTGCCTTCTATCTTTTTAAAATTTCTTTTGGTATGTTTTATATCTTGATTTTTCATAAAGTCATTAGCTTCCATTTTCTCCAATCTAATTTTGAAGGAATAATTTTCTTCAATGAGTTTTTGAAATTCCCATTACATCTGGCCAATGCTTTTATTAAGGCATTTTTCTCCTCACTGTCTTTTTGGGCATCTTTTGCCATTTGAGTTAGTCTATTTTTGAAGGTGTTATTTTATTCAGTATTTTTTTGGATCTCCTTTAGTAGGCTGTTGACTCTTTTCCATGATGTTCTTGAATAACTCTCATTTCTCTTCCCAATTTTTCCTCTACTTTTCCTACTGGATTTTCAAAATCCTTCTTGAGCTCCTCCATGACCTGTGACCATTTCATATTTTTCTCAGAAGCTTTTTATGCAGTAGTTTTGACTTTGTTGCCTTCTGGCTCTATGTTTTGATCATCTTTGTCACACACAAAAAAAACACAATTCAATAGTTTGATTTTGCTCCCTCTATTTGATCATCTTGCCAGCTAATTACTTGATTTTGAGTTCTTTGACATTTTAGAACTCTGCTTCCAAAGTGGAGAGTGCTGTGTCCCAAATTTCTTGGGTTTTATGCAGCTGTTGTCAGAGCTTGACTCCTCCTTATTTTCCCTGTTAATAGAGCCTATTCTGGATTCTACTTCCTACCAACCATCTTCATTAATTTAAAAAAAAAATCTCTCATTTAATGGGTACCTTCACATTTCCCATTTCTTTATTACCATGAAAAGAGCTGCTATAAATGTTGTATAACATATTGGTTCTTTTTTCCCCCTTCCTTTTCAGCTTCTCTTTCTTCTTTCCTTCCTTTTCATCTGTAAAAAATTCTCTTTTAGGGCTTCTCCCATTAGTGTACAAATTTGTTCATATGTCTTAAACCCTAGATATTTTTGAAGATGAATTGTGTGAGGTAGGTGAAATATCTTCCTTTGATGCAGCCTTCAATCAGTACAGTCAAGTTGGTTTGATTACTTCATGTTGAAAGTGTAGGAGAGTTACCTATTCCTGTATAAGCCACGGATTTTTAACATTTCTTGCATCAGGTATTCTTTTAAACTTTGGTGAATCCTATGATGAGGTCCCTTTTCAGATTTTTGTTTTTAACAAATAATATAAAATATATAGGATTAAAAAGGAAACCAGTTATGTTGGTTAAATAATATAGTGTATTATATTAAAAAGTGCAGTTACCAAAATATATTTTTAAAATGTCTACAGACCCTATGTTTAGTAACCTCTGCTATAGGCACAGTAGATTTTTATTTTTAAGTCATCAGATTGGAACAGCAGATTGAAGGCACTGAATAGTAAACATTCACTACAAATCCATCTGCCTCTAGCTTCTGAAAATTGGTAAAATAATACAGTTGAGGCTGAACTGAGTGATATTTCTGCATTATCTATACCTCAGGGCAAAACTTCAGGCTGTCATGCAGTACTTCTTGATAAAAGGGAGTATGATTAAAGGATGCCAGCACTCTGGGGGCAAACAGAAGCAAGGGACTCTGGAGGATTTGGTTATACAAGAAAAGGTTCGCCTTTCCTCTCAGAACCCTGACTCAAACAATCAAGTTTAAATATAAACACCAGAAAACAGTCACCTCTCACTTGCTCAATATTACAAGTCATTCATTCATTTCAAGATCCCTCCAAGTAAAAATTAAATCATGAGAGCTCTGTTGTTAATGAAAAGAAATCAACAACAACAGTATGCAATTGCACTTGAGACAAGCCTATATTTCCCTCATCCATTTATTAACTGATTAGGATCATACATTGCCATGATCATAGAATCACAGAAGACAGAGCTGAAAATATTAAAGACAATCTATTCCTCTCCCCTCATTCAACAAGTATTTATATAGAACCTACTATGTGCCAGGAATTGTGCACTTTTTATAAATATCAGCTTAATGAGCTTCACTACAACCCTGAGAGGAAGGTTCTATGATTATCCAGATTTTACCACTGAAAAAACTGAAGTTAAATGATTGCCCAGGATCATACAGATTTGAATTCTGGTTCATCCTAACTTTAGGCTCAGGACTTTATCCACTGTTCAACCTAGTATATGCAAGATCTGTCAGCAAGTGCTGTCATAGTGAAAAAATAAGAAGAATAAAGGAGATGTTTTCTCATAGATAGAGATGATGTGCCACAGCAGATAAAGAGATGGCCTCAAAATCAGGAATCACTGTGTTCAAAACCTTTTTTATGCATATATTGGGTTTGTGATGCTAGGCAAGTCACTTAAGCTTTTGAAAGGACCTCATTCTGCTGTCTACGAATATAAGGTGCAGAATAGATGCCAATTTATGTTGATAGAATTTCCCTTACTTGGAAATCCTTATATCAATGAAATAATATCTGATTCAAATGATTGACTGGTAATAAATAATGTTATATTAAACTAAAGAATCATCCACAGAGTGATACTCTTTATAAAAGAGCTTTCCAAATTGAAGATCTATTCATTGAAATTAATTTTAGATAACATTAATATTAATTAATACTACTACTACTACCAGTACTTCTACCACCACCACCACCACCACCACCACCACCACTTCTGCTCTTCCTCCTACCCTTTTTCCTCCTCCTCCTACAACACAATGCTATTGATCTTTGAGAATTAAAGACAAACAAGATAAAAAATGACATAAGAACCATTTTCACTACTAGTACTACTACTAGTATTACTAGTACTAGTACTACTACTACTACTACTACTACCACTACTACTGCTATTACTATATTTCTTGAATACTTCAGTGTATACTTTGTATAAACAGCTTTCCTCTTAACAACCTAGTGAATTAAGTAGCACATGTCTTATCATTTCTATTTCGGTGCTTTCACTCTATCACTCAGCTTTTCTCCCTACCAAACTTATATAATGTTTTAGATTTTAAAAATATCTGTCATCATTGATGAGGAATTGTCATGTGAGTCACAATGTCTTGAATGAATTTGCTTAGAGCATTACCTACTTAAATAAAGGCATTTATTAGGGTGATACACGTAGTAGACTTTGTTCCTTATGAGAGGCCAGAGCACCCATAGGGATTTGGTGTCTCCTCTCTATAAAGTTTGACAGGATGGGGGAAGAAGAGCAGGAGAAGGTGGGGAATCACTCTGGCTCATGGCTCTAGAATGTCTGGAATATCACATAATCCTGAGTGTCTTTGTATATATATATATAGATAAGGGAAATAAGAAAGGGGAAGGGAAGAGAGTGCTTTGTGAATGCATACAGATGAGCATGTAGAACAGGAAAGGGGTACGTCCAGAGTGGGGCATCAATGCATAGTCTTCTTGGTCACTTTTCTGACTGGTCACATGCTACATTTTATCTCATATCTCTCATCCTGAATCCTGTTTTCTCCATCTGCCTCAATTACTCCTCCCTGCTTCATCAACCACTAGAAAGTTCCTTGTCATTCATAGAAGATGATTGTAATATAGTCAGGACAAGGAAAATGAGGGTATTTTCTAAATGAAAAAAAGGAATTCCTAAATATTCCTAAAGTTCTAAAAAGGAATAGATACAAGTGACTTTACTCCATGCCATCCAACAAAGGATAGGAGTTGGAGATAATACCCAATCTCTGGATATTTAATTTTAGCATACATTCATCTTGGGCAGGATGGGGTAATATGTATAAAAGCTGTTTTTCTCTAGTTGACAATAATTTTGTAAATTGGGTTTCTCCTTATTCTTCTATACCACAGAGTCTCTATAACTATATAGATTGTCTTTGAGAATTCTCCAAGGCAAAAATGTAAATACCCTCTGGACAGCATAGTAATAAATTAAATATAGCCCACTGATTCCATATAATAAAATAAAACTTTTAATGATTCCTTCAATATTTTGTAACTGCCCATGCAATATCCAGGTTCTCCATGATTTAAAACCATATTGTATAAATAAAAGATTATTGGTGTATAAATGCACCTATGCATAATATATAACCATAAATATATAAACACACATTAGTGTATTAGGTTTCTCAAAAATCGATGGAAAAGTTGATGAGAATTATACATAGGTTATAATATATTGCCAACTAAGATATGTGCAAAAGAGCATAATACTGTAAATGATTCCTTCAATAACATGTATTAAATTTTAAAAAAAGGATTTAGAATAAAAAAACTGAGAATCAGAGCCAATAGAATGAAAATCTGAGTCTTGTACTGTCACCACTATTAGAATCTTTGAGGTAGCAAAAACTTTAGAGGACATTACTTTAATCGTCAGGATTAAGGACCTCCCAATAGTTCTTGAACTTATGGTTTTCAAGGCTCTCCTTGAACACTTAATGTATTAGAATCATAATAGTAAGAATAGCAGGAGGCTTGGACTAGGGCTTGAGGGAGAAGATATAAATGCCCCAATTCATAGTAATTCTAACCTTAGAAATATAGCTGACATATGAATATCTCTTACTGATTTCCTTAGGTACAACAGAAAACCCTTTAACCATGAGTTGGAGGGTTGAGATCCCAGGTCTGTGCAAGAAAAGATCGCTTTCTTCTTGTAGATTTCAGGGACATCTTGTAATTTCATACCCCAAAGGAAACACAAGAAAATGCAAAGGAAAGTTGGACAACAGGTGTTTATGGGAAATAAGATGAAATCAATTAGATGAAGTCTTCAACAGAATAATACAACATACTTAGAAACAGGTGCTGGTTGTATCTAACTGAAATAAAGCAGAGAAGGAAGAACCTAGACTAGCTTTTATTAAGGGAATTTGTTCTGTGAAATTTGGATTATGTTAAGGGGCATTACTTGAGGACCTAGAGGGGTCACATGTGGCCTCAAGGCTTCAGGTTCCCCACCCTGATAGGTCTTATGGGTCTTTCCCCCCTCATTGATAAAGCTAACAGAGAAAGTGCACACAATTCAAAGCAAAAAAATTTGCTATTTACACTACTTGGCTGGAATTTCACCAATATCCCTAGAGCTGTGTTTTTTAGAAGGGAGAGGAAGAATGTAATGATGACTGATGCTACCTTTCCCCTTCTGATTTCCTTTGTGGCTGTGGGGGAGCTCCACCGCCCCCCCCACGTGTATTCCCTAATGAGAGATTTATTTTTAATAGATTGTTGCTGCAGTAGAAAAAAAAAAAAAAACTAAAACAAAAACTCTTCCCTCCATTCTGTTTTCTAGTATTTCTTCTCTTTCCAAGCTAGGAAAGAATATTCATCCCAGGAATTTTCTCAATTCTGTCACCTTTGTAAGACAGGCCATTCAGAATATGCCCAAAGTACATACATGATGAAGAACTTCCAGCTTTTCTTTTTTAATGTCTATTTTTGCTTTTTATCAAATGTATATTACCTTTAAACTCATGAGTCTGGATAGAATGTCTGGTTCTCAGTCAACTTACATAGCATTAGGCTACTCCTTCTATCACAATTACTGGCTTATATGACTACCACCAGGACCCTCCACCTCCCCAAACACCTTTGCTCCACCTCCATCTGCTGGTGGCCAAATAAAGGTGCCAGCCACATTCTTATCCTCATAAGTAGTTTTATACATTGACTTAGTGGAAAAGGAAAGGAAAGAAAAGTTATCAGGCAATGGCATGTTTTCATTTCTTTCCAGTTTCTCTTTTGAATCCCCAGACTTTTGGACATAACTCTGTTTGCAATACTTTCTTCCTACCCCACCCCCTTTTAGGTTTCTTTTTTTTTTTAATTGTCTTTCGCAGGGAGAATGTAAATTCCTTAAGAGCAGTTTGTATTCCTGGAATTTAGCCTAGTTCCCAAGTTAGCACTTGTCTACTTGCTTTGATTGGTGGTTGCTTTTGTTCTTTGTAAAAGCCCTGAGACCATCTTAGCTCCAGGCATCTTACAAGACTCTGGAGGCAGCAGCTACCCCATCTCTATCTCTTTAGTGATGCATTGCCTAGTTCTTTGACTCTCAATTTCCCTGTAAATTCCTCTGGAGAACTAGGTTCACCTTGGTCCATAGGCAGCAAAGTGATACAGTGAATAGAGCACTGGGCTTGGACTCAGAAAGAGTCCAAATTTGACCTGAAATACTTAAAAGCTGTGTGACTCAGGGCAAGTCACTTAACCTTTATCTGCTTTCTCAACTGTAAAATGGAGGTAATAATCACACTTAACTCTGAGAATCCTCAGTATGATTAAATGATGCAATAATTGCAAAGCACTAGTAAATCCTTCCTTTCTTCTTTCCTTCCTTCCTTCCTCC
>NW_027185771.1:23512749-23520649 GCF_028583685.1 Petaurus breviceps papuanus
CTGAGATGCCACAAGATTCTGTTGCTCTTTTTGTGAATTACTAGACAGGAAAGATATGTTGACTTATGCTTTATTGGCTTTTAATGTTCATTTGCTGTCTTTTTAAAATATTTGGTTAGATAACCTGAAAGGAGAAGGGTTATATATAACATTTTCTTATGCCATCTTAAGAAATTTCTACTCTTACCTTGTAAAGACATTGTCTGAAAACAGATAGTAGACTGGATTAGGAGTCAAGAAATGTAAACTGAAATCCCTTTTCAGACATTTGCTAGCTATACAATCATACAAGGGCCATTTAATGTCTTTAGTTTCTTCAATTATAAAAGAATTAGCAAAATTTTTCACACCTTGTGGGAGGCAGTTTTTAGACTGAAACTACTTTAGAACTGTGAGCTATTATTAGGTTACTGGTTACCTTCCAGAAACTCTAAAAAAGAATTAAATAGTATCTAAGAGGTATTCATGGCCAACAGTAGAATAATAGACCTGAATCTATAGTTTTCAAATGCTAGAAACATACTTTGTTCCTGTGGCATTTTTCTATGTTTGAATAGTTCTTCTCAAAACATTTCAAAAAGGCTTCCAAATCCAGCTACTCTCCAGACTTTCTTTACCATGACCCTACTCAGAGACATTCTTCTCTTTGTTTTGGAGTTGATATCCCAAAATAGAATATAAATTCCTTGAGGTTAAGAAATAACTTTCTTCTTATATTAGTATTTCTAGCACTTAGCACCTTACCTGGCACATGTCCATCCCTTGTTTTTGAAGAGGACCACTGACATCTTGATATGGGTGATGTCTTTTTTTTCTCCTATTCAGTTCTTTTCTCATTATAGGAAGAGTTCAAGGCCTTCACATTCTAGAATAACAAGAAACTCTTTTTTTGCCTTTTGGAGGGCAATTAGGGTTAAGCAACTTGCCAAAGGTTACTCAGCTAGTTTTTGTGTGTTAAGTGTCTGAGGCTGAAACCGAACTCAGGTCCTCCCGACTCCAAGCCTCACTGTGCCACCTAGCTGCTTAAAGAAACTTAAAAAAAAAAATTTTTAGCTTTTATTTAGTAATTTATTTTCCCCAGTCACATTTAAAAGCTATTTTATCATTCATTTTAAAAACTTTGAGTTCCAAATTCTCTCCCATCCTCCTTCCTTGCCCACCACCCTTATTTATAAAGGTAAGAAATATGATATAGATTATACATGTGTAATCATGCAAAACATATCCATAATAGTCATGTTGTGAAAGAGATCATAGACAAAAAAAAAACCCTCAAGAAAGATAAAGTTTTAAAAAAGTGTGTTTCAATCCGTATTCCTTCAGAGTTTTCTTAGATTGTTATATAAGTGAGAATAGCTAAATCATTTACAGTTGATCATCTTACAATATTTCTGTTACTTTGTACACCGTACATTTCACTGTGCATCAATCCATGCAAGGCTTTCCAGGTTTTCCTGAGAGCATCCTGATCATCATTTCATATAGTATGATAGTATTGCATCATAATCACATTCTACAACTTTATTCCACAAATAATGGGCTTCTCCTCAGTCTTTAATTCTTTATACCCAGAAAAGAGCTGCTAAAAATATTTTTCTATAGGTTTTTTATTTAATCTCTTTGGGGATGCAGACCTAGTAGTGGTATTACTAGGGCAAAGGGTGTCCATGGTTTGGGCATAGTTCCAAATTGCTCTACAAAATGTTTGATTCATTTCACAACTCCACCAACAATGCATTAATGCCCCATTTTTTGACAATCCCCTCCAACATTTGTCATTTATCTTTTCTCTTCTATTAAACAATCTAATAGAAATAAGATAGTATGGCACAATTGTTTTAATTTAGGTTTCTTCAATCAGTAGTGAGTTGGAGTACTTTTACATATGGATATAGATTGCTTTCATTTCATCTTGAAAAAATCACAGTTTTTGATGATTTACCAATGAACAGTTCTTATTTTTCATAAATTTGCCTCAGTTCTCCATATGTTTCAAAAATGAAGCATATATCAGAGAAACCTGGACTTCACTTTTTTTCATAGTTACTTTTGCTAACTGTATTATCCTCCATCCTATACCCCCTGTATTATTTTATTCTTTCTCTGCTTTCACCCTGTCACTACTCAAAAGTGTTTTGCTTCTGACTACCACATCTCCCATAGGCTCCCCCTTCTATTAATCCCCCCCCCCTTTGCTTATTCCCTTCCCCTCCTGCTTTCCGGTAGAGCAAGATACATTTCTACAATCGATTGAGTGTATATGTCATACCCACTTTGAAACAATTCTGATGAGAGTGAGGTTCACTCACTCCCCCACACCTCCCCCATCTTCCCTTCCACTCTAAAAACTTTGTCTTGCCTCTTTTGCATAAGACAATTGTAAAGCCAAACACAAGCAGCTTTCCTGAGGACTGCTGCTGTGAATAACTTTAAGATTCTAATCACACAGTACAGTGAACTCTCTATTTATTCAGCAGTAAACTAAAGCAAAACATTCACAGAAACCAAAGTACAACATTCACAAAAACATAACATTAAAAACTTATTAGTAAAGTGGCCTCATAATCTTAGAAGGTATCATTCAGTAAGTCACAATCTGAATCAATCAATATAAAGTACCCATCTAAAGTCTTTTTTCATCTTGTTTGGAGACTGACTTCCAATCACCCTTAAATTAATCATCCTGAAGGATTTCTAAATACAAAGTACAAAGATCTCCCACCCCTAGGTCACAGTAAGTCATGATCTTGTCAATCAGCACTAAGTACCCAAGGAAAGGTCCTTTCATCTTGACTCAGGATGATTTTCAAACTCCATGGTTTCACTTCCATGCTCCCAGATATTGTCTGAATTCCCCCAACCTTCACCTGGATTCACAGGTAGGCAGCTCCCAGCTCCTGATCCAGTTCCTGTTTAAGCTCCTGGTCCAATTCCACACATCAAGCTTAGCAAAGTTACAACAATATTCACACGCATTGCCAGCACTATCATAAATTCACTTTCTGCCTATGAAGTCAACACAGACCAGCAGATAGGGTCTCTGTCTGAGAAAAAATAAAAACACAAATCATCAATAAAGTCTGAAAACATCAGTAAAACCCTCCTTCAGCACTTCTGTAAACAAACAACAAGGAAATCCTCTTTCAGGGCTTCTGAAACAGTAGTAAGGTCTCAGGGCTTCTGTAACAGCAGCAGCATCCTCTATCAGTAGACAGGTCTGACAAAGTAACATCAATACAGATAGACAAAGTGTGGAGATCACAGTCATCCTTCTTCCAAGTTTTGCTTGGTCACAACTTGTGATCCTGCTTTTATATGGCAAGTTCTTCCCACTGTGGTCTTCACAGGTAGTGTTTCCAACAAGGAGCTAAATACTTAAAGAAGCAGCTAAGTACAATTTTGCTTGTGATTACAATAATGCAACCCCATCCAACCTCTACCTTTCTCTTTCTCCCAGTACGATCCTCTTATACACCTTAACTTTATTTTTGTTTTGTTTTTAGTTTTAGGAGGGGGAGGACAGGGTAATTGGGGAAAAGTGACTTGCCCAAGGTCACACAGCTAGAAAGTGTGTCTGTCTGAGGCCAGATTTGAACTCAGGTCTTCCTGACTCCAGTGCCAATGTTCTACTCACTGCAACACCTAGCTGCCCCAGCTTAATTTTATTTTTAGATATAATTCTTTGATATTCAACTCACACCTACACCCTCTATCTATATATACTCCTTTTTAGTACCCTAAAAAATGAGAAAGGTTTAATGAGTTTCAAATATTATTGTCCAATGTATGAATGCAAGAATTTAACCTAGTTAAGTCTGTTATAATTTTCCTTTCTTATTTGCTTTTATAAGCTTCTCTTGAGTTCCTGTATTTGAAAGTCAAAATTTCTATTAAGCTCTGATCTTTTCATCAAGAATGCTTAAATATCCTTTATCTCAATGAATTTCCATTCCCTGCCCCCCCCAAAATATTACAATCAATTTTTCTGAGTATGTGATTCTTGGTTATTATCCTAGCTCCTTTACCTCTGGAATATCATATTACAAGCCCTCCAAATCCGTTAAGGTAGAGGCTGCTAAATCTTGTCTCATCCTGACTGTTACTCCACAATGTTTGAATTGTTTCTTTCATGCTGCTTGCAATATTTTATTCTTGACCTGGGAACTCTAGAATTTGGCTACAGTTTTCATTTTGGAGTTTTCATTTTGGTATCTCTTTTAGGAAGGTAATCAATGAATTCCTTCAATTGCTAATTTACATTCTGGTTCTAGAATGTCAGGGCAGTTTTCCTTTATAATTTCTTGAAATATGATGTCTAGTCTCTTTTTTTGATCATGTCTTTTAGATAGACTAATAATTTTCAAATTCTCTCTTTCCTGGATCTATTTTTCAGGTCGTGGTGTTTTCTTTTTTTGTTTCCTTTATTTTGTTTCAGGTTTTTTGCCCAATTAAATATTTCACCTTGTCTTCTATTTTTTTTTTCATTCTTTTGTTTTTTTTTTCTTGATTTCTCATAAAATCATTATCTTCCACTTGCTCCATTCTAATTTTTAAGGAATCATTTTCTTCAGTTAAGCTTTGGACCTCCTTTGAGATTTGACCAGTTCTGCTTTTTAATGCAATCTTCTACTCATTGGTTTTTTGGACCACTTTTACCATTTGGCCTTGTATGTTTTCTAATGTGTTATTTTCTTCAGTCTTTTTTTTTTCTTTTGTTTCCTTTACCCAGCTGTTGACTCTTTTCTATGATTTTCTTGCATCACTCTCATTGCTTTTCACAATTTTCCCCCTACTCTCTTACTTGATTTTCAAAATCCTTTCTGAGCTATTGCATGTCCTGAGACCAATTCAGATTTTTCTTGAAGGCTTTGGATATAGGATCTTTGACTTTGTTGTTTTCTTCTGAGTTTGTGTTTGAATCTTGCATGTCACTTTATTAACTTTTTGTAGTCAGAGTTATTTTTTTGTCCACTGTTTGTTCATTTTTCCAGCCTATGACTTGACTTTTAACTCTTTTAAAAAATAGGATCCTAGGGGTGGCTAGGTGGCACAGTGAGTAAAATGCCAGCCCCAGAGTCAGGAGGACCTGAGTTTGGTTCTGACCTCAGACACTTAACACACAGCAAAAAGCTATCTAACATTGGGCAAGTTACTTAACCCCAATTGCCCTCCAAAAGGCAAAAATAAATAAATAAATAAATAAATAAAGTAGGTTTCTGCTTTCAGGTTTGAGGGTTCACTGTCCCATACTTCAGGAGTTTTGTGCAGCTCTTTTCAGAGTTAATTCTGGGGAACTGTAAGTTTTCCGTTCTACCAAGGTGGTGTGATCTAAGGAGATATGTTTACTACGTCCCTGGACTCTTCCCTGGTTTGTGAGCAACCACAAGTACTCTTTTCTACCTTGGATCAATGAGGATGGTCCTCCTCCACTGGTGCCACAAACTCTGTTCTGCTAGTACTCCTCCTCACTCTGGGAGTGCCACCCAGTAGTGTGACCCATATCTGAATATGGGCAAAACAACAGTGCTGCCTCAGTGCTAGCAAAAAGACTCCTGTAATCTTCTCGCCTTTTTTCCCACCCCCTGTACCATCTGTGACTCCCAAGGCCTGCTTTTGGTTTGCTGTGACCAGGTGCTGCTGTTCTAATGCTGAACTGCACTTCTCTTTCACCCTGGTGAGACAGACATTTACTACTTACCTTCCAATTTGTCTTGCACTGGAAATGTGTTTTACTCCATCTTCTTGTTTGTTCTGCTGCTCTAGAATTTGTTTAGAGTCATTTTTAAAAGTATTTGGAGGGGTGTGAGGGATATATCAGGTGAATCCCTGCTATTACACTGCCAGTTTGCCTCTGCCTCCTGTGGGTGATCTCTTGATTTACTCTAGAATTGGAATTATGGGAGTCAAAGTTGCACAAAATCATCAGCCTCACGCTCTCTTCAAGTCATTGAAGTCTTGTGGTAGGAAAAAAAGTCAATCCAACTGGAGATTGCTCAAGATACAATGGATGACATTAGTGTCTTGGTTGTCTGACCAAGATCTAAGTGCTGCACAGTACCCACTTCAGCTACTTGATCACCATTGGAACACATAATTCTCACCTACCCATTTGACTGAGGGAAGTCTTCACACACATGAGGTAGATAAAACCTTAGCTTAGCAATGGGTTTGATACCTGTCAGTCATCCTCAACCTGGTTCACTCAGTCGTAGATTGTTTTACCAAGTTTTGACCTCTGGGCATTCTGTAACTTCTGAGAGCTCCAGATAAGAGTTGGATGAAGTTGGACAGCAAGGGAAGAGGTCCAGCCATGAAAATGAATCAGCAAACCTTGACATCTGTAATGCTAGCACTCCATAAACTATATCCTATACACCCTGCTGAAGTAAAACATACTTCTTATTGTATTTCCTATTGACATTGTGTAGTCTCCTCTTGAGGAAGCTAGGTGGTTCAGTGTATTGATTGCTAGGTCTGGAGTCAAGATCTGAATTCAAATCTACTTCAGATACTTACTAGCTGCATGATCCCGGGCAACTTTAACCTCTTTTTGCCTTGGAGAGAGCTAGATTACTCAATGGATAGAGCCTGGGACTTTAACTCAGGAGGTCAAATTGGGTCGCAGACAACACTCACTCCTGTGTTACCTTTGTTAAATTGCTTAACCTCTGTTTTCCTAAAACACTGGAAAGGGAAATGGCAAACCACTCCAGTATCTATGCTAAGAAAACCCCACACTGTGTGATAACGAGTTGGACATTATTGAGCAAGTCTCCTTTGCCTCCTGACTTCTAGTTCAGTTCTTTATTGGATAGAGCCAAAATATTCCTACTTGAATGTTTTTGAGCCATTGGTCCAACTAATACCTCCCTTTGGAAAATGACTCTTCATCATAACACTCATTGGATAATAATTATATGCAACAATATAAAGCTAGTAAAGCAAAAGTAGGAAAATAATATAGGCAAAGATAGCAACATGTTAATGAAAATGACAGGAGGACTGTGTTTAATTCCCCTCAAAGTACTCCAGTGTTTTTCACACATAGATTCTTATAAAATCATTTAATTCTTTTATATTACATATATTCATACATTCTAGGTTCTAAGTTTCCTTCCTTAAGTCAAGATTATGCCTTCTAAAGTTCTGCATTCTCAGTTTGCTTCTAGTTGAATTTAGTCCTATATTCTGAAGTTTCCTTCAGCTCTTCAAATTATATCATTTTCTGGTCTCTTTTTCTCTCTCCTTTTTAAATACAAAAGTGCTTTGCATAAAGATTTGTGTTGTGAATCAATGAAAAATGACTAAATAACACTGTTATAAAAATATACTCTACCAAATGAGAGAAGGAAAAAGTGACATGTATCCATTCTTGTCTACCTGTACCATCATTTATTCCTTTTTTTTTTTCTATATGGAGTTGTATAAGGTAAAAATGTGTGTTCTCACTCCGCCTTCCAGGAAGTTAAAAGACAAAACAGAGATATTCTAAAAGGCAATTAGGCGCAAATATACAGGGATAGAAGCAGAATGCAATTTTTAAAAATGGACATTAAGGGGGGACAGTTCCACCTGTTATTACAATATATTTTTCTCTATCATGGCAGATCTCCTGTCCACCTATGGAGAAATTCCTGCACAGTACTAGGTCATAGCTGCTTTGGGCAGTTTGAAAAATTGAAACTGGCTCACATTCACATTTGTAATTACCTTGAAAGACAGCAAAAATTTACACCAAAATATGAAGATTATCTAATAAATAGTTAGCTCAAATTGGGAAGTTTTCAAGATAAATATATAACTAGATAGATGATAAATCTACACATATACATATGCCTGTCTATATGTATATGCATGTATGTATACATATATTTATGAATGCAATATATAGCAAATGTAT
>NW_027185771.1:23520749-23536522 GCF_028583685.1 Petaurus breviceps papuanus
TGAAGAGAGCAGGAAATATAAACTAGAAATTTCACTAGAAAGAAAAAATTCAGTCAGGGAGGGTTTAGATTCTCATACTAATACTAATTTCATTTCATATATAATCAATAATAATCCACAATGTCATAATAAAAATAATGATAATTTTAAAAATAGAGTAAAGTAGTGTTGGTTGTTGAAATTCCTTTGCTGTTTTTGGCTTTAATCTGAACATGGTCCTAATTTATAAGTATGATCTACACTTCTGCAATTCAATAATTCCAGAACCCTTCATTATAAGCTAATTATGCAGAAGGTTATGCTAGGATAATGCCTTTCCCCACCTCCCATCCTTAGTTGTTAATTTCTCCCCCTCTGAAGGTTTCCCTTCCTCTATTTTCTCTGTATCTTGTTTGTACTTAGTTATTTACATGTCTCTCTTAATAGAATATAAGCTCTTTGAAAATAGAGGCTTCCCCCATCCACTTTTGATTGTGTGTGTGTGTGTGTGTGTGTGTGTGTGTGTGTAACACAGTATCTAGTTCATAGTAAGTAAATAATACATTTTTTCTTGAATAATTGACATGAATTTTTATGGGGAAGGTACTTTGATAAGTTTTGGGAATAAAAAGACAAAGATAAAATCAGAATGCTGATACAACAGGAAGGGGTTGGCTGAAATAAGAAGTAGCTAATGCTGTGTATATAAGAAAAGCCCCAGAGAGGCACAGTCAGAATTTCTTAAAACAGAATTTCTTCTACAGAAGAGATAATGGAGAACTGAGCCAGAATTTCCTCAGAACTTGTTGTGGTGGAGCTTCTTCTGACCAGGAGCCCAAGAGCCAGGAGCCCAGGAGCCCAGAGCCCAGAGCCTGGGGCCCAAAAACCAGAGCCATGGTAATTATAAAGACCATGTTGTGTAAACTGTGATGTGTTATATAAATATGAGCTTAGATGAGAATAGGGGAGGTCAAGGCAGGGGAAGGGGAAGATGAATGTGGTAATGCACCACAAAATTCAAATTTGTTCCCTGGATTTATGTTGGTGGGCTATATTTGGTGGTCACCAATGTCATAAGAAAGCAGAAATGATCATGACAGTAATTGTTGTCCTGTCATGCTAAATCAGATGAACTTGGATAATTGTGTTTATCATGTTATGGGATAAGCAAAGAAGGGTACCTGCTCTTGGGTTTAGTTGACACTAGATATAGTAGTGCATGATTTGACTGTAGCAGCAGCAATAAGAATTATGTAGTTTGAAGGATGTGGCAGGTCTTGGAAGTAGAGAATTATCATGCATGATAAAATTAATTAATTCATAGTACAGACAGTATGATAAATTGAAATATGTCTGTTCCAACATCATCATCTGGTTTGCAACTAGTACTGGACCTTATATTCCTGAATTCTGAATGCAACATCTTTCAAGATACTGAAATCTTACCTACAAGATGGAGAAGTTGGTATTCAGTAGCAGCTTTTCAAGGGAGAGGGAGATTTGGGTGATTTAATGGTTTTCAAGTAATATGAATCAACAGGGCCATGTGGTAGCCAAGAATACTAAGAGAATATTGGACTTCATAATGAGAAGAGATTAAAAATAGTCTGTAATTCATCTGATTAGACTCTCTCCAAGTCAGATCATATTCATAATATGTAGTCAATTCTGGGTACTTTATTTTTTTATCTATGGGTTAAAACAAGCATTTTCCATAACATAGTACATTATTGCACATGAAACTACAAATATACTGTGCACAACACGATATTTCTTTCAAATATTCAATAAAATCATCATGTAAGTTTTTTTCTTACTTCTCCCTCACCCCCTGCCCTAGATATGGGTATCAATAGACTATATCTATATCTGATATAGATATGGATATACAGACATATACATACATGTACCCCTATGTGTGTTCATGTGTATATACATATATGCACACATATGTGTGTTACTGTGTATACACCTATGCATATTACTATGTACCCTTATACACACATACACATTTAGACATACATACATGCATGTGTGCTTCTGTAAAATTATTTCATTCCTATTTTAATTCATCAGTTTCTTCTCCAGATGCAGATAGTGTCTTTCTTCATATGTTCTTTATAGTTAATTTAGATCTTTCTAATAGTCAAAATAACTTATTTGCTTAAAGTTGTTCCTAAAAAAATATTGCTGTTACTATATACTATAGTTCTCCTTATTTTCCTCTTCATTATTTTGTGTATTTTCATATTTTTTTCCAAAATCATTGAGCTCATCATTTCTTCTAGTACAATAGTATTCCATCACAGATACTACAACGTGTTCATCCAATTCTAAGAGCCACTCATTAAAAAGAAAATAAATAAGCTGAAAAAAGAAGACAGGATGGCAACAGAAATGGAAAAGAGAATTGAGTCCATGACAATGATATTCATGTTAATAATAATAATGATAGCTATGTAACACTGATTTGTACAGTAAACTATATAGGTTATTTAATTGTGTTCCCTAATAATTTTGCAAAGGAGGTTCTCTTATAATCCTTCTTTTACCATTTGGCTTGTCCTAGAGAGCTGCATAGGTTCTCTCAGCCTGTCTTTCTCTCTATCTCGCTGTCTCTGTCTCTCTCTGTTTCCATACACATACATACATATATATTTGTGTGTGTTTGTGTGTGTGTGTGTGTGTGTGTGTGTAGGCTTAGAGAAATTAAGTGATTTGTTGAGATCAATCACCTAGTAAGTATCAAAGGCGAGATTGTAAATCACGTCCTCCAGGTTCCAAATAAAGTTCTGTAACTCTTTTGCTGCTGGGGCCTCATGATGTTTAACCTGGAAAAAAGGAAGCTCTAGGGTGAGATGACGGCTATTTTGAAGTACTTGTACTTGAAAAGGTACAATTTACTAGACCAGTCAGCCAATAAATATTTATTAAATACCTTCTATGTGCCAGGAAATGTTTTAAGAGCTAATGATTAAAAAAAGAAGAAAGCTAGTTCCTGCTCTCTATGAACTCACCATCTAGTAGAGGAGACAGTTTGTAAATAACAATGTAGAAATGAGACATATGGATAAATGAGGAATAATTGATAGTTGGAAGGCCCTAGCATTAAGAGAGATTGGGGAAATTTTTCTGTAGAAGGTGGTATTTACATTGAAATTTGAGGAAGATACAAGAACAGAGAAAATTCCAGCCATAGGAGGCAGAATTGGGAGATGGAGTGCCTTTTGGGAGGAATGGTAAATAAGTCAGTGTAACTGGATCAAAGCATATGTTTGTGTGCATATTTGTGGGGTGTGTGTATGTGTGTGTGTGTGTGTGTGTGTGTGTGTGTTTGAGTTATATTTACACTGGAAAGATGGGGGGTGATGTAAGATATTAAGAACTTTGAAAGGCAAGCAGAGGATTTGATATTTGATATTAGAAGTGAAACTGGGCTACAAGAATTTAATTAGTAGGAAGGTCATATGTTTGGACCTCTGCTTTATAAAAAAATACAGTTTGATGGCTGAATAGATGATGGACTGGAATGCAGAGAAATTTTTGGCAGGTAGACCTTCTAGTAGGCTTCTTCAATAGTCTAGGTATGAAAAGATGAGGGCCTGCATCAACATTTGAAGTTCACCAGAGGAGAGAAGAATATGTATTTGAGAGATATTACAAAGCTGAAATCTACATGCCCTTGGCATCAGTTGGATATAGAGAAGAAATTGGAGATAATGAGTAGTTGAGGATGACACCTAGATTGAAAACATTGGGGAAAGAGATGGTGGTGGTACCCTTAAGAGAACCAGGGAAGTTTAGAACGCGACAGGTTGTGTGAGAAAAGATGAGTTCAGTTTTGGATATATTGAATTTAAATTTACCCATATATTCCAAAATAGTTATAGCAGCTCTCTTTGTATTGACAAAGAACTGGAAACTGCAAGATGACCATCAATTGGGGAACTGCTGCAAAGGTTGTGGTATATAATACGGTTGTTATGGAATGCTATTGTCATAGAAGAAATGATGAGCTCAATTACAGAAAAATATGGATAGACTTGCACAAAATAATAAGGAGCACAATGAAAAGAAGCAAGATAATGTTGTATACAGTAAGAACAATACTGTTTAAAGAACAACTTTGAGTGAATAAGTCATTTTGACTATTATAAATACCCAAATTAACTACAAAGGAAATATGGAGAAAGACACTATCTGCATGCAGAGAAAGAACTGATTAACAGATGTCTGTGTAGAATTATACACATAGATGTGTGTATGTTCATATATAATATGTATATATACATACATAAATACATGTCCCTGCACATACATATGTGTGTCAAAGGATAGCCATCTCTAGGGCAAGAGGAGAGGGAAAATGAAACTCATGTGATAACTTTATTATATATTTAAAAGGAATAGCAAATTGTACAAAGTAATTTCACAATTGCATCTTTTGTAATTCTACTATGTTATGGGATTGTTTATTACAATAATTAAAAATTTTTAAAAAGTTTACTACAGGACATCCAATTTTAGATGTCTTACAAGCAGTTAGAGTTTTGGGAGTGGAAGACAGCAGAAAGGTTAGGACTGGGTAAGAAGATTTTAAGAATGATTAGAATAGAGATGACCATTGAATCCAAAATAACTTAATAAGATGAGTTAACAATAGTCCATAGTTAATAAGATTTTGAGTTCACTCTCTCCTTTGTGTGACCTGAACTAGTATCACGTGACTTAGGAGCATACCCCAGGAACTAGCCCCTCCTGGAATAGACAGTACTGTGAGAACTGGCTATCCTCTCAAGGACTGTTACTTGATAACACCTATGAAAAACACATGCTGCTTGTCCCGGTTGCACAAACACCCGAAAGAATTAAGCAATATCTGGCAAGGAACCAATTATCTTGGTCAAGCCTTCTTTGTTCTTCTCTCACAAAAATCCCCAATCCCCTGAGCCTCTTCGGAATCTCACCCATGGAGAAGATGCTCTGCCTGGGACCCTCCCATTCGGGACTCAAAGGCTGTACCCCGGGATTCCCCAGCCATGATGATCGAGAGTTGGTGCTCCCCTGAATTGGTGATGTTTTCTTTCTCTCCTCTTACTATTTCTACTTTTTATTTTAGTTATGCTTGCTTTAATTGTGGTAGGAATATTGTATTGCTGGTGCCTATTTAAGCTTCCTTGTTTCTGTGTTCAATAAAAGTCCTTCCCCTCTTAAGACTGTGTCGTTTGTGGGAGCCAATCCAAACCCCATTAATAAAATCTCAAAACATAAGATCACCTAGTGAAATATTATAGAAGAAGAAAAGAGGATCCAATACAGAACTCTTTGGGAACTCCATAGTTAGCAAGAATGACCTGGATGAAAATATAACAAAGGATAGGGAGTAGTGGTCATATTGGTAAGAAGAGAACCAGGAGAGAGTGGTGTTCTGTAAACCTACAGAGGATAGAGTATCAAAGAAAAGAGATTAATCAACAGTGTCAAAAGCTACAAAGAAATCAAGATGAGGATTAAGAAAACCAATAACTTTGGAAATTTAAAGATATTTTAAGGTAAACTTGCTTGTTGTAATCACCCCTGGCTCAGAATTAAGTCAAATGACTGGAAGTTGCAAAGAGATAAATTTAGGCTTAAAATAGATAACACATCTACACATATATATACACACATACACATGTGTATTGCATGCATAAGCACATACATGATCTGTGCACACACGTGCATATTGTATACATGTATAGACACATAGATACACACATACACACACTTATAATCTTAATAGCTATCCTGAAGTGGAATGAAATGCCTTTGGTGAAATTGGGGTTTACCCTCTGTAGAGGTCTCTAAGGAGAGACTCCTTTGCCTAGAGGCCATGGATGATTACTTGCTATGTATGTTGTAGTCAGGATTATTTTTACAGCCTGACTTGTCCTAGAGACCTGCTGAAGTTCTCTGTTCCTTCAACATCCTTTTGTTGTTGTTGCTGCTGTTGCTGTTTTAATCCTACTGAGTTACTCTGGAATTTACTCAATTTTATCACAATATTTCTACTTCTGTTATTTTTCTATTGCATCTGGTCCCTACTTCAGACCTGCCTATTTCCTAATCATTAGAGCTGTAAATCATGTATCCCTAATGACTCAAACCTTGATCCATTCATGAACAGTAGATCATAGAATCTTGTAATTTAGAAGGTTCAGAGGTCAACTAGTTATTGTCAGAAAAAATCTCCACTGCACCAGTAACATTAAGTGATTAAATATGTTATAGATATGGATGTAGATATAGATATGGATAGATATGGATATATCCAACTGGAGACTACTCTTGGAGGTCAACTCACTACTTCTAATAATAACCCATTTACAGATGCAATCTGGAAATAGATGAAATTATAAGGAAGTTCTTCCTTATGCTATGCTAATAGTGGCCTCCTGGTTATTTATGGCAATCATAGAATCATAGTTGTATTGAACCTTAGCATCAAATGCCTTCATTTTAAAGATTAACAAACTGAGGAGCAGAGAGGCTAATTACTCACCCTAGGTCACATAAGGGTGTTAAAGGTTGTTTTTGAGCCTTATCCTCCAACCTCAAAGTCATTTATCTTCTCAACATACTATGTTACCTGCTACTACTCCTGGTTATGGTGCCCAGAGACAAAATAGGCTCAGCCTATTTCTTCTTTCACCTGACATAATTAGTATTTCATGGATCTATAATTCAAGCAGTGTGGGTACTTCCTTTTTAACATAGATTAGAATGCCTTTATAACATAGCAGATGCTCAAAGCGAGTTGCTATGGCTAAACAATTCGTCCCCTGAAGCCAACTTGGCAATGAGCATGAGGCTTTCTAAAATTAACTAGGCTAGACCTCAGACAACAGACATGCTATCCATCATTAGATCCATATTTTCTCCTGACACCCCTTCAAATATCTGAAGGTCATTCTAATCCATTAAATGAATAAACAGACCTGGGTGAGTTTCAAAATTATTTATTTCCATAAGCTATATTATCCTCTATTACTGGTAATCACTGCTACTCATTCACCTTCCACCTGAAGTCCTCCAGGGAGAGAACTCACAATGTCCTGAGGCAGTTTATTCTACTCTTGGAAATCTCTGTTTGAACATTATCATACTTGGAAGGAATTTCCTAGGCCTCCAAGGTTCTAGTACCTTCCCTTCCAATTTCCCTCCCAGTATATTCTGTATGCATATAATATATATGTTTATATATACATATATATGTATATATATATATAGAGAGAGAGAGAGACAGAGAGACAGAGAGAGAGAGACAGAGAGAGAGAGAGAAGTAAACAAGCTTTTATTAATTGCTGACTATATGCCAGGCACCTCACTAAATAAGGATTGGAGGCACAAAGAAATGAAAAAAATAATAAAAATAGTCTTTGCAGATCCCAGTCTGATGGAGGAGACAACATTCACACAACTGTTTACAAACAGAATGTAAGAAGAAAAAATGGAAGTAATTTCAGAGGAAATGTATTTTAATTAAGGGAGTTGAGGAAAGGCATCTTGCATAAAATGGAATTTTAGCTAAGACTTAAAGAAAACCATGGAATCCAGGACACAGAGATGAGGAGGGAGAGAATTTGAGGCATGGGGACATCCAATAAAAATACATGAAGGTGAGAGAAATAGAGAATCTTCTACAAGGAGCTGAAAATATATCAGTGCCAATAGATTGTACAGTAAGGGTATTAAATAATTTACCTGTGTATGCATGTTGTCTTCCCAACAAAATTTAGGTTCTTTGATGATAGGGACTATGTTTTTGCCTCTCTTTGTATTCTCAGTCCTTAGTGCAATATCTGGTATATAGTCAACATTCAATAAATGATTGAGGATTAACTGATGATTTGGGAATTTTCAATTTTTTAATTTTAATGAGTCAAAATGACAATGCCTACCTTAACTCTAATGGGTACAGAATGTCATCCCACAACCACACAAGATGTGGAAAGATCATCTGCTCTTCACTGAAACTACATAATCATATCATAGTTTTAGAATTGTAAAGTATCTCAGAGATCATTTAATCCAACACTGTCATTTTTCAGATGCAAACAAGAGGGTACAAAGAGGCCAGTTGTGTGCCTAAGGCTAATATGTGTTAGAGCTGGGTTCATGCTGAGTTAGCCTTCATCAAAGTATATGTATTAGAGAGAAGATTTCAAAAATGAAATGAAATCAACTCCTACCAAATTCACCCACAGCCTGCGAAGCAAAATTCCAATTCAAAACTTTGCCCCTCATCTCCCAATGTGGGAAGTATTTCAGGGATACAAGAAAGACTTCTATAGTCACAGTTATGGCTATATTCAGAGGAAGAGTATACACAGACTAGCCCCCTGATATCACCTATACTTGTCAAGTGCCTTCTATCTCCTTCTCCCAGAAATGAGAATAAAAGACAGGAGAGTCTGAAATCTGGCATGATTATACATATTTTACTTATATTTTGAGTAAATTACTTTTGATTTAAATATACTTTTCTTACATTTTCCTTATCTAACCTGATTTAATCAAATTTCCATGTAGTTTATATGAGGAAGTACATATATTATTTCCCCGCAAAACGGATTAGCAATTATTTGCTTTATGATTTGAGTCACTGATTTGTAGTCCCAGATCAGATCATTTCTATCTTCATTGTAATCAAAGGTCTTAGTTTTGATCTGCTATCAATTCCTCTTCCTAATACAGATTCCCAACAGTCTTATTTCAGATGAACTTACTGACCTATGCCTTTGCATCAATTATGTTCTTCTTTAAAGAATAGTTATCTCTCTCCAGTGACTGAGCTTCAAAAATATGGCATCAATATGCTTAATTTTAAAATAAATTGTTACCAAATAGCTCCTAAGATTTTAAGCTGAAATGGGCTTTGGGACTCATCTAGTTCAAGTTCTTCCATTTGACAGAGGGAGAAACTAAGAAGTAAAGAAGTTAAGAGGCTTCTTCTTCAGGTTAATCAAATAAATTAAAATGAGGCAAGATTTAAACTCTTATCTTCAGACCCCAGAAGTCAGTCCTCTTTTCACTACATCATGATGTCTCACCAAATAGCATGAGGAACTTAAGCACTGGTTTGAAAGCAATTTAAGTCTTTCAAATAGCATCCAAAAATTACTGATAGTTAATGCTTTTGAAAATGTATTCACCCCAAACAAACACTGAAAAGAAGCCCTTTGACACTCTGCTATTTGAGAAGAAGAAGAAGGAGAAGGAGAAGGAGAAGGAGAAGGAGAAGCTGCTCTTTAAGACAGATCATTTATATGACTTTCAATATGATACACAGAATTTAGACCTCAGGTTGTAGATGAGGATACAGAGGCCCAGAGAGGTTAAATAACTTCCCCAAAGTCTGACTCCTAGAATTCACTAGAACATGGATTTGCATTTCTTTCTACAAACTTTAGATAAATCATTCTTTGCACTGAAGCCCAAACTGCCTCTGACTTGCTAATGTGAGTTTCACTGAATGTACTTGCGCTATGATAGAGCACTCAAATTAGAATACTAAGTCCTGGGTTTGAATCACAACCCTACTTCTTAATGACCTTGGGCTAAAAAGTTCCTTCCTCTTTCTGGGCCTAATTTGTACAGTAGCTGAATAAGCTTGATGTACTCATTCTCTAAGGTCGTTCTAGTTCTAAAATGTTATGGTCCCACAACACATATACTCAAAGATCGCCAAGTGGACTCAAGATCTCAGAGGTTCTATGACCGACTTCGAAGACCCCATCAAAAACTAAAAATTGAGCTTCTTATAAAATAATTTAGGTCATCCATATAGACACAAATTGGTTAATGGTGATGGAGAGGGTGCATGATTTTCTGTTTACAGATGATTGTACTCTCAATGCAGCCTCTGAGGCTGAGATGCAACAAAGTATGGATCAGTTCTCTGTTGCTTGTGCTAATTCTGACCTAACAATCAGCACCAAGAAAACACAGGTGCTCCATCAGCCACCAACACACCATCCACATGTGGATCCCCTGGTTACAATAAATGGAGTTTTGAATGATGTGGATAAGTTCACTTACTTTGGTCATGTACTTTACAGGGCTGTACACATTAATAATGAAGTTGACACACTTTTTGCCAGAACTAGTTCAGTGTTTGGGAGACTGAAGAAAGTATGGGAAAGAAGAGGTATTAGACTGACTATCAAACTGAAGGTCTACAGAGCTGTTGTGCTGACCTCATTGTTGTATATCTGTGAAACTTGGCCAGAATAATAGCACCATGCTGGCATAAATAAAGTATTCAGTATAAACTGAATCACTTCAATTTGAATTGTCTCAGGAAGATTCTGAAGATCGCCTGACAGGATAAGGTACTAGATACTGAGGTTCTTACTCAAACTAAACTGCCAAGCATTCAGTGTCTGCTTCAGAGAGTACAACTACAATGGGTTGGTCACTTTGTTTGAATGTAAAAGGTATGTTTGCCAAAAAAGACTATTTTATGGAGTACTCACTCGGGGCAAGTATTCACATGGTGGTCAGAAGAAGTGATATGAGGACATACTCAAGGTCTCTCTCAAGAACTTTGAAATTGATTGTGTGACATGGGAGACACTGGCACAGGACCACCCAGAATGGTGTCCCCTCATCAGAGAAGGTGCCATTTTCTATGAGCAGAGCAGAGTTGAAAGAGCTCAAATGAAGCACATGATGAATAAATTTAGAGAATCCACCCCTAATGTTCACAAGGACTATTTGTATCTGACCTGTGATGAAGCATTCTGAGGCTGTATTGGTCTGATCAGTCACAGTTGGACACACTGAAACTTGACTCTGGCATAGAGATGTCATTTTGGTCCTCTTAGAGAATGAAGGACCACAACCAACCATCATCAGTAGTTTCTTCTATAAATGTAAATGATTGCATGACATTTAAATGTGCCTACATATTGGTATTCATCATGTAGTCCTGTGTGACTGACACAGAATGTTCAGGAAACTCCCTGATTTCCAGAAGTAAGGAGTAATCTGTCACTTACATGGTTAATTTGATCAGGTGAGATGGTAAGAAGGCTTATCTAGATAAGTCAGGTCCCCCAAATGTAATTTTCCTGCCCACACTGATCAAATTAAACAAATTTTTTCAACCCTGATTTCACTTAGAGCTACATAGATGTGACTTGAAACAGAAAGTAAACTCACTTGAAAGCATCTTCCTGATAGGATTTCTATCTAAAAACAACATATTCCCAGGTCTTTGGCAAATATCCTGTTGTAGGCTCTTGCAACCCTCATTCAAGGAGATAATTTTGGCATTAATGACATTGAGGGTTGTGCTGTTGCGGGATCATAATGAATTGAAAGTCAAAAGAACAGGAACTCAGCTTCTTCCATGAAAAAGAAGCATGATTTAGGCCAAACTATGCCTCCTGACTTAACTTTAGGTTACTTTTTAGGCAACTCTTGAAATTAGGAGGTTGGACCGAATGATTACTAAGGATTCTTGCAGTTCTAAAATGTCAGGGTTCTAGAGTTTTTTATATAGCTCTAAGAACCTATGTTCTAAAATTCTCTACTCAAAAGGTCGTTTCCGTTCTGATATACTCTAATTATATGATATTATATATGAAGGGGAGCTATAGTCACTGCAAATCATTTTTGCCTCTATGGATATGCTTCTTCCTAATCTGACTGGGAGATATGGGCAGAGGAAGAAAAAGCTTCTGCCCTAGTAGAGACTTTGTTCCATGTGTTTACTCCTTTGTTTTTGAAGAGGACCATGACATCAGCGAAATGATGATACTACTTGCACTTGACTTGGATTTGAGTGAGATAGGGCTGTGCAAGGTCACCAATCTCACTTTCTCCTCCAGAGCCATCTGGGTCCAGCAGCCAGATATTCATCAGGATGACTGGAGATGGCCCAGGATGCAATCAGTGGGAGACCCTTGCCCTTTTAGGCTAAGACCTTTTCATATTCTCAAATGGAGTGAGATAATGCCCATTCAGGGTGCCTTGTCATTCCAGAATATCTTCAGTCCTGTCCTGCTATCTCAAATCCTTCTGACAGACAACTTAGATATCACTTTTAACATAGCCTCGTCAAAGCATCACACCATCCCATTGTCTCATGCTTTACCGATTTGACCTAAATTTTGTCTGTTGTACTAACCACTTGGCAATGGTCCTTCTTTACCACTTTCTCTACATTGTCTCATTTGTTATTGGATAATGAGATCCCAGTTGATATAAAATAACATATATTTGTAACTAACCCAGATGGCAGAATGGGTGACTTTTTCTCACAGAGTTCAGCAGCACATGTGTAAGGGCAGATGGTCGGCACAAACTATATTTGGGGTTTGGCCAGTTATGCCTGTCTAAAGGAGAAAAAGTCAATTGGGTAAATGATGTACAAAGAAGCATACAAAAGCTGGAAACCACAGTAAGGATGAAAACTTTGTTAAGAAGAAATGAATCAAAAGGCAAAATTGAAGAAGTTGTTGATCCAAGCGAGAAATTTCATAGTTCAGAATCATGGAAGTGGCACAATTGTTGGTGATTGTGAGATTAAGAATATAATCATGTCTCTGGTTGGATGGTATGAAGGACATATAGAAGAAATGAGTCTTGGATGAGTGATTAATTAAAAGGGCAGAATAATAAAGGGATTACTGATAAGTAGATTAAAGTCCTTAAGCACAGTGGTAGAACTTGGGGCATAGATGACCACTATAAATCAGTGAATGCTTTGATAAAAGAGGGAGAATGCCCTGGAATTTTGTAGATGGTAGTCATTTTGAGAGTCAGATGTGGAATTCTCCTCCATCCCCCTCCTGACCCTTTTTTTCCATTGGCTGGAAGTTAGGTGTACAATCTAAGCACAGCAATATACCTCAAGTACCAGAAAAAGGAAACGGTATACCACCTAACATACATTTGAGAAAACACTTCTGTCTTTATTTGGCAAATCTCATGCTGATGTGTTACTGAGGAGAAGGATGACTCCCTACTAATGAGCTATGGGCTCTGGGAGCCCTCTCAAGCTCTCCTGGAGTCCTTGAGGTATAGCCTCTTGCAACCTCCCTTGGATTCTTGATTAAATTGTCTCATTTGATGAGCCATTTGCATGAGATAGTAAGACTTACATTGTGGAGTCTAGAGGATTCGTACCACTCTTCAATTTTCTGTAACTTTTTATTAATGTCTGGCCAAGCAATAGTTAAAAAATATAGCATATAGCTTTAGCCATGTTTGGGCCATAGGATCATCTAAATTTAGAAAAGAGGGCCTTGTCTTCCTCCTACTGTATTTTGTGTAGTTTAAAAAATTCTGGTTCTTATGCATTACATTCTGAATTCTCTGGATCACCATGTTTCTAAGATCTTGTAGGTACCCTCTAGGTGTGAAGTTACTGTGATCCCAGTTAGGGTCTCTGAGAGGAAATTGTTCCTCCTCTCTTGGATGCCCTTGAGCCATGGGCTGGGATTCATCCCAAACCTCTATAGCAGCCCCACCTATTTTTGACCCCTCTATTTCCCAGTAAATAATATATCTAAGATTGATAATAATTCCCCCTGATGAGGTATGGGCTCTGGGACCTCAAGCTCTCCTTGAATCCTTGAGTTACAGGCTCTGGGAACCCCCCTTGAACTCTGATTAAATAGTCTCATTAGATGAGGCATTTGCATGAGGCAATAAGCCTTACATTGTGGCTTGGCCCAAAACTCTTTTACTAGACTTCCCACCTTTGAGCCTATCAAAATATCAATCCACCCTTGAACTGGCCTAGCCCACCCTTGTCTGTAGTCTCCAGGTAGCCTCCAGCAACTTCCCACCCTTAATCACTCATTGACCTCATTAACTCTTACTGAAGACCCTCCCCAAACTCCTCCTCTAGACCACCCCTAGATTCCTCCCACAACCTTCTTTATAGAAGACCCCATCTTGTCTCCATGTCTGTGAGAGCCCCATAGAATGACCTAGTACAGGCTTACTGTGTGTCCAATACAAGCAAACTTTTGATAAATTTTATTTTCTTTGGCTGAGAGATTTGAGTTGAATTCATTCGTCAGGACCTGGCGTGTTGGTATTTTGGGGTCTCCAGAGCAACCCTAACCCTTTTTTGGGTAACCTCTTCACCCTCAAGTATACAAATTGTGTCCTAAAAACTGATTAACCTGATCATCGACCCCTGAGGGGTCTTCAATTAACTACTTCATTTCTTTCTTAAAAGTTCTAATTTCAGTGCTGCTTAAGGGGGCATTCACAAAACTTATCCCCTGAGCCAGGGGGACTTACAGGAGAGGGAAATCTTTAGCAGCTTCTGCAGTCCTAAGGAGAAGAAAACTTTCTTTATCTTTTATCAACTGTTTCAGTTCTGGCTAAGTCAATTAAGTCCTCACCCCTTTAAGATTCCCTTTCAGAGGGCTTGTAGGGCAGGGAAAGAGGAGGTGAGACTGGGCCAAGAAGTCCCAGTCCCTGTTCCTTACCTGAATAAAGGAATGTAGGGAGGGGGTAGGGAAAGAAGGAGATCCCAGGGATGGGGCCTCAGCTTTTGTTCTTCTGATTTCCCTTTGGGCTCCTCCCCCTTCTTTAGAGCAAATTGTCCTACTGCCCCAGGGGCATATTCATTTCCTTGAGTTAAAGGGTCCTTAGAATTCATATACAAATTTAGTTGTTGGTACACCCAGTCTTCAGAGCATCTGTATTTTGGCCAAGATAAGCCTCCTTCAAGTGGGGTGCTGGCCAAATGAGGCAATGGTATTTTGTCGTCTTTCTTTGGTTTTTTCCCTTGTATCTTGGTGAATTATCCTAGTCTATATCCAAGAGGACTATCTTCTGGAATATTAGGAAGGTATTTTGGATGGGCTGTTTTAGATCTCTCTTATTCTTAGTTTTAATCTTATCGGCGCTCTATTAAGCCTAAACAACTCTTTCCCAGGCAGGAGAAATCTTAGGGACTGGAACTACTTAGACTGTCTCCAATCCCTGGCAGGAGAAATCTTATGGACTAGAACTGCTTACATTGTCTCCCACCCCTGGATCACCCAGGCACTTGCTTATCTGTATTTGTGTACACAAACTTGCATGATCCCCTGTCAGCCATGTTTGCTAGCAAAATCATAATTTCTTCCTTGTACTGAGTCCCTAACTTCGGGTCATTAACTTATCAGAGTCAGATTTCACATAACATTTCCAAGGACCCCTGAGAAACCTTGGTTGGTGCCTGGTCCTTGGTGAAGGGTCTGTGGGATCCTCTCACAAAAAGATAAATCCCAGGCAAGCCCCCCAAAACTGTGTGCACCCCAAAAACTCTGTGCAACAGAAATCCTTACCCAAATCAGAGTTTTCTCAAGGTGGGAAGCCTAAAAAAAATGGTTCATTACAATCTCAAGAAAGGGCCACCCTCCTGATAATTGGTCAGGGAGAAGAAGCAATTTAGAAAAGGAAATGGCAAAGTTATAAAGCCCTAATGCAGAATTCTCCCCCACCCCACTCCTGACCCTTTTCTTCAATTGGCTGGAAGTTATGTGTACAATCTAAGCCCAGCAATATACCTCAAGTGTTGGAACAAGGAAACAGGAGACCACCCAATGTGCATTTGAGAAAGCACTTCTGTCCTTATTTGGCAAATCTTATGATGAGGTGTCACTGAGGAGAGGGATGACTCCCTATCACTTTGAGTTTTGAGTCTTTGTAAATCATGTGATTTCTGGTGAAGGGGAACTTGGACCTGTTTCCCATGAAAAGCCTTACTAGCTTTTAGAGTATAGTCTGAGAAGTTTTCA
>NW_027185771.1:23536622-23549337 GCF_028583685.1 Petaurus breviceps papuanus
GAGGGGAGAAGGCAAGGTAATTGGGGTTAAGTGACTTGTCCAAGGTCACACAGCTGGTAAGTGTATCAAGTGTTTGAGACAGGGTTTGAACTTAGGTCCTCCTGATTCCAAGGCCAGTGCTCTATTTACTTTTCCATCTAGATGCCCCTAAAAAGATACTGTTAAATTTAGGAAAACTAGTAGCAACTGGTCCTCAGAAAAGCCAGTTTGTCAGTTGTACATCACTCATTTGGACTTCTTGGACAGTCTTTAACCTGTCCTTGTCATCTTTTAAATGCACTGACAGTTGTTGTCATGGCAAATTAATTCAGATATTCAATTTGGCAACCAGTTATTTAAGGTACTACTACCGTGTTTCCCCGATAATAAGACCTATCCCGAAAATCAGCCCTCCCCTTACTGTGTGAGATTCCTTTAAAATAAGCCCTCCCCCGAAAATAAGCCCTATTGAGATTGCTACTGTAGTGAAGGTGATCCCCTGCGCTACACGCTACATTATGGTACCCTCTGTATGCACTGCCCCCCCTCCCCCCGCAGTGAAACGCACGCCGCGCTCTGAGCTGCACCCAATCAGAGCTGCAGCAGTGAGAGCGTCATCCTGTTCTTCCCCAGTGATTTGCTTATTGAATAAAGGTACATTTTTTTGTTCACATTTACCTGTTTATTAAAATTGCTGTCAATGTTCATTAAAATAAGCCCTACCCTGAAAATAAGCCCTCTGGTGTTTTTCTGTCCAAAAAAATAATAAGACAGTGTCTTATTATCGGGGAAACACGGTATGTGCAAGCAATTATTCTAGGTACTAGGAATCCAAAGAACAAAACTGGGAATTTTTTTTCCTCTTAGAGCAGTATCTGGGAATCCTCACACTTAGCAAGAATAAGCTTCACCTGGATGGTTTAGCTCAGAGAAGACTACTGCCTCATGCTGAAGAGGCAGAGGCCCTAAAATGTCCAGTCATGAAGACTGTTGTTGGGCAGTAAGAGATGGTGGAGTAGAGCAGGATAAGGCTGAAAAGGGGTATACCCCTTTAACCTTCATTGTTTTCTATTCACAGATATTTGTTCTGCAAAACCCTATTCTGATGCTACATTCTTATGTAGATATATTCCTTTGTTTGTGAAGGCCTTGGCAGTGGCTTGCAAGCCTTAACAAGTTCTGTCAGGTGTTTTGAAAAATATAGGGAGAAAAGTATAGTTTTTTCTTCGTGAGCACAAGGCAAAATAAGTTTTTTGCTGTTATTCAGTCATTTCAGTTGTGCCTGACCCTTTCCTAACCCATTTTTGTTTTGTTTTTTTGGCAAAGATACTAGAGTGGTTTGCCATTATGTTTTCTAGCTTTTATAGAGGAGGAAACTGAGGCCAACACGATTAAATGACTTGCCCAGGGTCACACATATAAAAAGTGTCCGAGGCCAGATTTGAATTCTGAAATATGAGTCTTCCTGATTCCAGGCCCAACACTTCCGCACCACCCATGGATTAACTCTAGAGATAGTCATTACCAAGAGGTTTTCCACTTGGCAAAGCATTCTTCAGTTATGAAAACACATGAAGAAAGAAAAATGGCAAATTGCCCATAATCCTGTGTGTATCCTTGTGTTTTTACAGTGATAATGGCAGAATAGTGGGAAATGGAGCAGAAGGCTAAACATCATAATACTATATTTTGTTCTTACTTTATCCAACCTTTTGTTAAAATTTGTCAAGATTTTTTGGAATCCTGACTCTGTTATCCAGTGTGTTAGTTATTCTTTCTAATTGTCCTCTAACTACATGAAAAGTGTACCTTTAGCCAATTCATTTAAACAATGGTGAATTGCACATAGCCAAGGAAAAAAACCCAGGACTCTACTGGAGATTTCCAGCAACATTATGTTGAATCATTGATGATCATTCTTTGAATCTTACAATTTAAACAGTTTGCTATGAACATCCAAATATACTGGTACATGACCAATATCTTTCCTTCTTTTAGATTCAAAGAAATCTGATCTAAATATCCATGAAGATAGTGGAGAGGTGATAAGAAGTAGACACAACTATTTTACAGATTATAATATGCATTTGGAAGGATACTATAGTGAACTTGTCCATCTGTACATAAGTTTTGGTAAAGTGCTGTGAGTGGACCATCAATTGGTTCTCAAATTGAACTGGAGAAGAAAAGGGAATTGGATTTCCTTTGTTAAAATTACAAAAAATATTTTATGGTTTTTGATTCAAACTCAAATGCATACTACTTGGAAGCTAGATTTGGAAGGGTTTTAAATGCCATACTTAAAATGATAGTATGACTTTTTGGGAGAATAGAAACATACAATTTAATGGAAAGAGTACTGAAGCATTTGCATTATAAAACCCACATAGAACTTTAAAATGACCTTTTAGAAGGATACTTGGCTTCTGCAACTGTCCTTCTATAGCTGTTATTTTATGTATATTTGGGAAACTAGAAGAGATCTAAAGGCCTTATCAGTTTCTCCCTCCATGAAATGAGGAATATTTGTAAAGGCATTGGATTTCTTAATAGAAGACCTCTGTTTTCTCATATATAAAATGAGCAGTTGATCTCTATGTTCCTAACATTGTATAAGTTAGGATAATTCTAAGTTAGATAATGGATCTACCCCTTCATTTAATCAGCCTTTTAAAAGGAAGTGATTAAATCACAATTCTACAAAGAAGAACCAGTGTTGTTATCTTACATGAATGCTAAAGTTCACAGAACATCAGTATCTTCCCCTAAGTTCCACAGTCAAAATGTGCCAGATCCAGTAGTAAAATGATAATCATTTGATTTCAAAGTCAGTGGACATTTTATCTTACTGCCTATATAAGCTCATGTGAGCAATGTGTGGACTAATTCTGGTGCAATAAAAATCCGCAATAAACAGAAACTGAGAAACAGAGTTCTGAGCATAACTAGATTATTAGCAAGACTAGCAATTGCTAATATATGGTATCTAAGGTTCCTCAGAAGCCAAGGCTATTCGTGGCAGAATAGAGACTTTTTTTTTAATCTAAAAAGAGGAATTAATCGAAATATATATTCATGAAATTAATATATTCACAATATTGATGCATATTCATAGGATTTAAAAGAATAGAGACATATAACCGGAATAGGGAAGCAGGTTACTGCAATATTGAGCTGCTGGATATGTCAGCGGGTATCAATCAAAAAACTATAAACAGTTTCATCTGATTGGTTATAGCATTACAAAAGATATGTCAAGTGTGATAGTTGACATCAGAGAATTCTGTGTTATACAAGAAGCCTGAATAGGAATAGTTGAAAAAAGAAATTGGGAAATTGTTATAGTTCTTATGGAGTAAACAGATGTTCTTGCTGATTTGCTGAGGTATAGGTATTGATTAGTGGAAGATTTTACATCAACAGATTACTTACAGCCATCAGATAGAAATAGGGAGTTTCCAAAAGTTGTTGTTATAGTTCAGTAGTGTCTGACTCTTTGAGAATTCATATGGGATTTTCTTGGCAAAGACACTGGGGTGATTTTTCATTTACTTCTCCATATTTTTTTGTGGATAAAGAAACTGAAACCAACAGGGTTACATGACTTGTCCAGTGTCACAAAGCTAGTAAGTGTCTAATGCCAGATTTGAACTCACAAAGATGAATTTTCTTGACTTTAGACTCAGCATTCTATCCACTGTGACACTTAGCTGTCCCTAAAAGGCTTCTGACAAATAAAAACAGGGGAACTCCAACTGGGTATCTTTTCTGTCTCCCAATTGCCTTCAGTAAAACATTTCTGTTATATCATGTGGTTTTTGCAGAATAGCAAAACCCAGAACACAAAGCAAGGATTAATCCTGATATAAATGAAGTTGGTTGATTAGTTAATCTCCCAATGCTATAAGAACATGGAGTTTTGCTTATCTGGTTTAACTATGTCCGTCGCCATCCCATGGTAGAGTTTTTCACCATCTTGTCACAATTATAACAGGCATGGACATTACTGAATAAGAAATATGCTTTGTACTTTTTTTTGCCTTGTAGGAGAAGTCAGGATAATTCCATCCAATTAAAATTTACTTTTTATTTTACTCTTTGGTTATCTCTGGTTTGATTTATTGATCTTTTGAAAGGGGAACTTTTGATAATTAGATCATAAATGCTGAATTTTCTAGACTTCCTACAAATTTATGGAGAGATTGGTCAGTTGACACTTGCATCACCTAAACTAATGAAACCATGTATCATTTAAAATCTTGAAATTTAAACGACATACATTTGGGCTTTCATGCCTCAGGGGGAAAATAATTTTGGTAACTAAATGCTATTCAACAAGCATTATGTATTTGTCTATTTTATTCAGACCTCTGTCCTAGGACATGAAGTTTATGTAAAACCCACTAGAGTACTTTAATGGTTAGATTACAGGCACTATTTTTATTTAAGGCTTTGTATGACCAGCATCTGGGATAGAGCCTGACATATAGTAAAATCTTTATAAATACTTTGCTCAATTGAGTTATGATAATTCTGGAGAATAAGACACAGACACTGTTAGCTATGATAGAAACATATATTACGTAATGAATACATTATAAAGTTACAAACTAAGTATCTGAGGAGAAGGGTTATTACCACTGGGTTTGGGAGAGGGTATCAGGGAAAACATCGTGATTGAGAAGAAAATTTAAATAGATCTGTGCATATAAGTAGATATATGCAGAGAGAGAAAATTTTAAGAGTGAAAGAAATTGCACCAAGTGAAAGAATGTAGGCCATGAATAAGGACAGAGTATAATTCATTTTGGCATAAGCATGGAAAACATGGGAAATAACAAGAATTAGGGCCGGATAGGTTGGCTGGTGCTAATTTTTTAAGGGATTTGAGCACCCTGTAAGAAAATTATGAATTGTCATTAGGATTGTTTAGTCCAGGAAGAGAACTCTTGTTAAAAATAGCAATGCCTTCCCATTGAAACCTCAGTTAAGCATTGTAGTAATCACCAATAATTATCATTTAGTGGTAATAATGTATTTCTTAAAAGAAAACCAACAGCTAAATTACAAAAGAACATGATATAAATAATCCATAGCACCCCCTAAACAAACCTAAAACAAAACAAAACAAAACAGTTTTTGTATGATCCTGAGTTCTTAAAAAATTATAATAGGAGAAAAACAAGCTCTGGCATGTCTCATTATGGTAGAAATGTGCAAGAAGGGACCCAGAATCAGACTACTTGTTGACCTCTGATATAACAACTTGGTCAAAAGCAAAGTGGCTCATCAGCAGAAGACTCATCATCAGTATTATAAATGCTGAAGAATTTCTGCAAAATTATAGAGCGATTGGTAAATTACATTTGTTTTACCTACACCAATGAAATCATATATCATGTGAAACCTTTATATTTAAACACCAAATATACTTTTATGTGTATATTTCCAAATATGGTCTATCAGTGATTTAGTTAGGTGGCACAGTAGATAAGAGTTCCATCTCTGAAGTCAGGGAGACCTAAGCTCAAATATAACTTCAGATGCTTACCAATTTTGTGATCCTGGGAAGGTTATATAAATTCTGCCTCAGTTTCCCTCAGATGTAACAGGAAGATTAAAAATAGCACTTACTTCATAAGGTTGTTGTTAGATCAAATGAGATAACAATTGTAAGTGCTTAGCACAGTGCCGAACACATAGTAAACACTATATAAATTTTAGCTATTATTATGTTATCCCAGGAATGCCTGCAAGATTTAATCATAACTTGCTTTGTTAAAAAAAATAAACATTAGTTGAATTAGAAAAAAAAATCAATAATAAAATATTCCTTCAGGAGCTTAATGTATTTTCATGTTGCTCATTAAAATCAATTATCTTGAATTCTAGCACTATCACTCGTTCAAAATTCATAGACACATAATGTTAGGTTAGAGTTCTCTAACTTGTGTCTATATCATTAAATTATAAGAATTTTGAAAGGAACATGTGCCTAAAATAGGCATAAACTTAATTTTTATGATGTGATGGGTCTTGATGATTCTTGAAACTAATCCATTCATTTTACAGTTGAGAAAATCAAAGCCCCAATAGGGGAACTGGCTTATCTATGGTCACACAGCAGAAACAGGACTATTTTAATAATGTTACATAGCTTTAATACTTTGATGTTTTAAAGCACTAAAACAGTTTGTTTGTTTTTTTAATCACACCACTGTGAGGTGAGAAAAGCAAATAGTGATGGTCTCTTTTCTGTAGATTTGGAACTGAGGTTCAGAAAGATCTCATAATCATGGAGCAACAGAGCCAAGAAAAGAACTAACATCACCTCAGTGCAAGTTGGCTGTAGTCTATTGTCTCTCCAAAGCAAAGTTCAAGTGCCTGGTTAAAAGAAATTATCCTGTTTCAGTTTTGTCAAAAATATATCAGATTGATGTAGAAGAGTCAATGAATGAACTCCTTTCTCATGTGTGTGTGTTTGCACGCATGCATGTATATGTCTTCATATACTATACTATGTTATACACTCTAGTAAATCATTTTTGCTGTATGCACTGGAACAATTAAAGGGATCTTTTTTTTTTTTTTAACTGAGGAAAGATGACAAAGAGGTTATATTCATCATTTGAAATTTTGGTATACTCCATCACCCAGGAGAACAAAATTAAAACAATATCTATAATACATTAAGCTCTTGTGTGTTAAGCTGGACACCATCATGTCTGAAATCCACCTTCCTCTTCTAATGGCCCTTTCTAAGGCTCTCCAGATTGTAATCCCAGATTGACAACAATTATATATATATGCTATCCTGTTTTTCTGCTTTTATTATGTAGATTTTTTGGTGAAGAAAAGGAAATGGCTTAATTAACTCCCCATTTCTGATATTAAAATAAGCTAAGATAAATCTTACCGACACTATATGCTTTCCCAAGCTGGTATTATATGGATTTTATTTCTCAATTGAGACAACTGAATGGCTTGTTTAAAGAAAGTAACCAAAAGAAAAGCCAACTAAAAATCTTCCCTTGAGTGGAGCAGAGCTGTGAAATTCTAAATGAGAATGATCTTGGTAGAGACATGTAGAAAGTTCCAGAGTCCATATACAATTTCAGTCATGATGTTATTTTCAAATGTTAGATAAAAGGAAAAAAAAGTCATTTATAACTCTGATCACTGAGAATCATTGATGAGTTTATTAATGTGCCACAGGAGCACTCTTCTTGATAACATGGGTAGAAAGATGAGAAATGCAAAAGGCTTCTGACTGATGTTTACGTTGATATTTCAACTAATGTTTGGATAACCTTTGAAATGATATTTGGTTATGCAAGTATTATTGTGATAGGTTTACAAATGTGAAAATTGAGAGTCAGAGTGGGGAAACAATTTTACTAAGGCTAGTTAGTATGGGATGGAGTAAGTATTTGAAAGTAGAAATTCTGATTGGCAAGTCAATAGTATTCATTATCTTTGCTATAAAAATGTTTCTTAATGCCTGTACTTAGATGATAAAATTGATAATAATAATATGATTAGCACTTATATAATATTATACATGTGTAGCGGCAAGCACCCCCGTATAGCCAGGGTGGCTGCCAACACACGTTCTTAGATCTGCTTTGCTAAAGGAAAGCAACTCAAAATGGGTTAACAAGTTCACTTTAGTCAATCAAACATATATCATTTAGCTAGTTCAGGGGGAAAAGGTCAGCACCCCGAACTTCAGTGTATACAGAGGTTACAAGCAATAGTTACAAGAACATTTCAACAGACAGACCTCCAAACTGTCCAACCATTACATATATCCATATCTAATCCCAGTTACCAAAGAGGGAAGCATCAACATCTGGGTTTTCAAAGCCTGGGGGCTCTCAGCGGCTTCCCAGAGTCTTATCTGATCAAATCACACAACACTTCTTAAAGTGAGCCCCAAAACTAAGCCTCACATCAGGGCTATATAAAGGGCTATATATTAAGCCTTCTCCTGGCTCAGAGAATGTAACAACCTTCTTGACCTACTGCCCAATCACAAAGTATCTCCTGAAAAACAAGCCTCCCACCACAGGCTCCAGGTGCACTTAAGCATAGGGGCAGGGAAGATCTTAAAAATTTACATTCCTATTACATTCAGCCCCGAGATCTTTCATGCCCATAGCATAGTCAATTTACTTTTGAATTAGCACTAAACATCTCTTATATCACATTTTCAAGATACAGAACTCAATTTACCAAAGTGGCCACAGGGCCTTATAAAAACACAAAGTACATTGCATTATCACCTCAATTCAAAACAAGAGTCCAAATGAAGTTCTCTTGTTGGGAGAAGGGTATCCTTCCCCTCACACTGCCCTTGCAGCCTTAGCAAGAGTTTGGGGTCCTTGGGGGTCCATAGCACTTCACCATGTTTTGTAGTTTGACAAAATGAGATAAAATAATAATAATGGTAACCAGCATAGTTTGTTAATACCAATGTTTCTAGAATGCTTCAAACACATTTATCTTGTTGAATTCTTAAAACAACATTATAAGGTAGATATTAGATATGTCATTAGTCTCATTTTATCAATGAGGAAAATGAGGATCAGAGAAGATAAACAACTTGGCCCAGAGACACAAAACAAGTAAGGATAGGCAGGATATGAATCCATTTTGAATGCATAAAACATTGACACACTAATATATTTCAATCACTGAAAACATGAACAAGGTATTTGCAACACAAATAGGAAAAGGAAAAAATAGTTCCTACTCACAAAATGAAGGTACAGGGTTGTAGGGGTGACATGCCCAAATCTGGGAGTGGAGCATGATGGTGAAACCAGAGAAATCCTGAAATAGTACATTCAGGTAGGGAATGAGAAATGTCTGTCCTGAGAGCCTTATACCTCAGTGGAAGCTTTGGATGTCATGACTACTCTATCCAATTAGAGGGGCAAAGGGTAGTGATGAGATGTGAGCACTAAGTCTGATTTGATTTTTCAAGAAGATGATTTTTCCCAATGATAAACTTCCTGGCAAATAGTAAAATAGTCAAAGAAATTCCAAAGCAGTGTAGTAGGTTGCAAATGCTATAATGATTTCACATAATTGTATATGTTATTATAATTATTGCTTTATAAGTGTAATAAAAAATTACAGATGTCAGTATAGCATAGTGGATTAAATCTCAAAATGCTTCCATTGACACTCACAGTTATTCAATCAATGACAAAATTTAAGCCTCTATGAACCTCAAGAAAATTTGGAAGAATAGAAATCCATTAAATCTAGGTTAGATCTGGTAAAGGTAGATCTGACACAGCAATGGAATCACAGGTCTTTAATATAATGACTGATGAATAAACTTGGCTTAGTAAAGAAACATAATTTACCCAAGGTTATATAAGCAAAATGTACAGACTTGTAATGTAAGATAAGGTTTATATATATATATATATATATACATATATATATATTCAAATTTAGTGCTCTTTCCATAGTACTATCTTATTAAAATAATGTATATAAACCCATCTAGATGTTTTTGGATTTCCCCAATTTCCTATTCCTTTGTCACCATTTACTTTTTGCACCCATTTCAGCATACTATGTTCTTTACCTTTTCTAGGTCTACGAGGCTAGGTTATTGAATTTCTTGAACTAATTCATCTCACTAAAACACACACACACACACACACACACACACACACACACACACACACACACCTAAACTGTAACCTATCTAGTTTTCATCTTACTATACTTTTACTAAAAACTTGAAGTGCCCTGATCACCAGAGGTTTCTTTAAGTGTCTGCTGCTGTATTCAAAGAAAAAAAAAAGCAAAGCTATTATAGCAGTAAAAATCTGATTTTAAAGATATACATTCCCTTCTCTAGGAACTTGAGAAATCTTTTTCTCTCTCTTTCCTCTAGACCAGTAAGAACAAAGCAGATCATGGCAGAGGGAAATCCTTCCTCTATATTACTCTTCAAATATCTATTTTACACATCCATTTATTAGTTCATAACATTAATAGCATGCATGTACACACATATAATATGTGAATAATTGTATTTCAGATTATATTTATCTGAGGGATATTCTGGGATGTCTTCCTACTGCTCATTCAGATACACAACTTTTTCTCTCTGTAACTATTTGGAGAGTTTCCAGACTTCTCTTTGGACATGGAGAAGTCAGGTGACTGACCCATCATAATGGAACATGTATTAACTTGATCTTCAAGCTGATCTTAGGGTATTTTTGCTTTATTGGAGTAGAAACAGGCAGGTAAATCAAGGTGTCAGAAAGTCGGCAAGGTGTATTGGAAAGAATACTAGAGAAAGGGATAAAAGACTAGGACTCCTTTCCTTCTCTTTATCTTAGCACCATTGGGACTTTGGATAATTAATTTACCCTCTCTGGTTCTACTTCTTCATCTGCTAGGTGAGCAATTTTGATTTGGTATTCTTTATGATGCCTTTTAAATCCAACTCTATACTTCTCTAACAAAACTGCTAATGAAATTCCACACTTCTCTATTGATAGCTAATATTCATTGAATTCTTTAAGGTTTATGAACCATTTAACACAAAACAAAGCTATAAGTCAAGTTGTACATATATTAATGTTTCCAGTTTATAAATGAGAAAATTGAGCCTCAAAGAAGTTAATGTGCTTACCCAAAGTCACAAAACTTTTAAGAGTCAGAAGCCAAATTTCGACTTTATTTTTAACTTATTTTTTTTAGATTGACTTTATCTTACAAACACTGGAAGAGAAATAGTTAGTCATTGGCCCAAACCTACCACTGATCAGAACAGTACCTTTGACATTCCATTTCTGAACATTATGAGTTCTCCCTTCCTTAGGCAGCATAGGTGGGCCTCCATTCCTGGGGGAGTACCATTTTGATACTAGATTTAGTCTAGACATACAACTAACTTAGTCTGTGGCTGCTCAGTACTCTCAAGTTCAAGTCATCTACTTGCCTCAGCCTCACTCAGTAGCATAGGTTACAGGCATACTCCACCACCCCGAGCTGAACTTCATGTCTTCTGCCTCAGAGTATTCATAATATTTTTCTATAAAGTTTGAAGCAGTGTCTCAACAGAGGCAGCATTAATAGGATAATAAGACCACTGGCTCTAGATTTGGAATACTTGAATCCAATTCCTTAGTGTTTCACTACCTATGTGACATGGGCAAGTTAATTATTGTCTCTGGTCTTCAAATGCACATCTTTAAAAGGAGGATATTGGAAAAGATAACATATGATGTTCCCCCTGCCTTCCAGCCCTCAACTCTAAATGCATTATGTGACGATCTTATGTACTATTGATTCTGTCTTGAATGTTCAGTTTAGACCAAACATATACTGATGTTCTGGCATTAATGGTGGACTTTCAAGTCTGACACTTTTACAGATATGTTTAAATCCTCGCCTGGAAAGAGATTGAAGTCCTATTCTCTTATTCCATCAACACGCTATTAAATAAACAGTAGAATAGCACAATTTAATTAAAAAGAGTATATTTGGAATTGGAAGTATACCACTTCCTCTAAGCTGGTGTCAGAAAGACCTAGAGCCATATATTATTGGGATTTGGAGTTTTCGTTTTAAGGCAAAGACATATTTGATTCTTTGAGTTTGGAGATGAGACTAGGAGGGAAGAGTACACTAGAGAAGAATAAAGAACACTAAGAATACACTCTGGAGCTCTTCTTCCATTAGGCAAGAGTGTATAACAATGTGACAGATTGTAGAAAGTGTAGAACAGGGTTGAGGGCGAGGATCAAGTGGAACACGCATTGATGTTGTTGTTTGAACAGCAGAAAAAGATGAGAATTTTTTCCTTTCTAGGTCATAGGGAAAAGAAGACAATATCAGAAGGGCACGGGCAAAAAGATAGATTGTTTCGATGAATCCTCACTGGTTATATGCTGAAACATTCTTATTTCCAGTCCCTTGACTGACTCTGTCTTTCACTTGTTTCTAAGCATGTTCCATTATTTTGTTATAAACTTTTTTTAATGAAACTAAAATCATTCCACATATACTCCTGTGGCTGATAAAGAAGGGGGCATTTTCTTGGGTCCATTGATTTGCAGGATAAGGGTTTGCAGGTCGCTTTAGCTATCGGAAAAAAATAACATGACAATTTTCCATAGTTCAAGACTAGGAATCCAACCCCAACACAATCTCTCTCTCTCTCCCCCTCTCCTTTCCTCCCTTTCTTTTTCTCTCTCAGAATTAGGGGCATAATTATGATCCATTCTTTTGTTTAAACAATAGCACCAAGATCAGAATTTGTGTGAACTCTGACATTTCTATCTGTCCCATGAAACCGTGAGCTTTACCTGTTTTGTTGTGTAGGGTTTTTGCATATAAGTCAGTCGATTCAAAGAGAGCAGCAATGGCTTCAGGCTCCATCATCAGAGCTAATGTTAGTTTAGACATCAATTTGTTGCTTCTTCCACTTACTGGTTCTATGCCTTTACAATAGTCATGACCAACTGTGAAAATCCCTCTTCTCATCTATGTTTTCACGTCTACATGCAATCCTAACAAACATTACCTCAAATTACTGTAACTTGTCCCATCATATAGTTTACACTCTGAGTTTCAGATGTCTCTGAAAATTCAAAGCATAATTGATACAAAGGTTACATCAAAGTATTGAAAGGATTATTCTTTATAAGAAACATAAATTGGACCCTTCTAATCACACTTTTTATCTATAACCCAT
>NW_027185771.1:23549347-23580024 GCF_028583685.1 Petaurus breviceps papuanus
TGTGCTATTGAATTCAGGGAAAAAAGGCTAGAAAAAGAGTGGGAATGAATTACAGAAAATAATAAATGTCATTAGGAGGGTCTTAGTTTGTGTTCTTTCTGAGACATGGTGTTTTCAATACTTTGAGGTAATATTTAGATCCACTGAGCTTTGTATTTTCACAGACACATCTGAAAGTCAGAGGGTACACCATATGACTGGATAGGCTAGAAGAGGTTGCAATAATTTTGTTTAGATATGAAAATTTCACTTTATAGCAGAACTTAAATATGGATCAAGATGGTTGGCTACCATATGCTTGTCCACTGGAAACATTTGTTTTCTTCCCTAGTCTGTAGATAACATTTTGCAGTCATGTCTGCTTCAGCTGAAAATTCATTTTACCAGCATTCGGGCATGATATGTATCAACATAGCTAACAAATAGCAGGGAAACCATTTCCATTTCTGTCAGATCCTACTTGTTTTAACACCTACATCAAATGGTTAGTAGGAGTAGGTAGTATCTAAAATCAAAGTTAGTTTCTCTGGATTAAAAAAAAAACCCAACAACTCCTGAATTGATCTCATCTATCTAATGTTCAAACAGCACTCACTATATAGAGAGAGCTGCTTCTGGCATAGGTATGCAAAGGGTTAATGGCCAATTGCAGTAGCAGGGCAACCTTTATTATCACAAGGAGGGTAGAAGAATGACAATTGATATGTAGATGAGGAAAGCAACAGATGTTACTAGTAACCTTGTTAGGCACCTGCCTTTCTCATCTGAGGCTCTGACCAGCTTGAAAAAACAGTTTACTCAGGGTCCTGAAACATTATTTCTAAGCTGGCTTTAATACTTTGAATCAGAAGTTTTCAGAAGGGAGAGTCACAAACTTGGTTGGCAGAGCAATGCAGTTATGAACAATTTGATATCCTAGTGACTTTTCCTGAGAGTCTGTTTCTGCTTTCCCCTCTTTCATTACCAATATAACAGCAAAAAGAATCTTTGTACAGTAGACTGTACTCTTGAGTTGCTAGAGATTGTAAGGGATGTGTTTTTTCTTCTTTTTTTTTTAGCAGGCATAGTTCAATTCATTTGTTTATTAAAAAAAAAAAACATCTATGTGGTTGCCACAGCAGCTGCCTGGGTCCTCTGGACAGACACTCGAGTGTGAGTCTTCACAAAATGGTCAGTGAATTCCTGATAAGCAGACTTAGTGAACACAGTTTCCTTCCACAGGTCTGGGCTTAGATAGATGGATGTTTTGGAGATGGCATCAAAGGTAGATTTAGCGAAGTTGCCCAGAGTGGCAATAAAGCCTCTTGCAGAAGTGTAGCAGTCATCAATTCCAGCCATCATCAGGAGCTTCTTAGGCACAGGAGCTGAGACAATGCCAGTACCTCTAAGGGCCAGGATTAGGTGCCCCAGAACTGACCCATATCACCCAGTGACCTTGCAGGGTACTGTGTGAGGCTTGCCAATCTTGTTCCCCCAGTAGCCATGTCTCACAGGAATGATGGACAGCTTGGCCAGAATGATAGTACCACGAATAGCTGTGGCCACTTCCTTGGAGCACTTGATACCCAGACCAGCATGGCCACTGTAGTCACCAATGGCCACAAAAGCCTTGAACCTGGTATGTTGTCCAGCTCTAGTTTGTTTCTGAACAGGCATCGTCTTCAGAACCTCATCTTTCAATGAAGATCCCAGGAAGAAATTTATGATCTCAGACTCCTTGATAGGAAGCAAGAAAAGATAGATCTCTTCCAAAGACTTGATCTTCATGTCCTTGACTAGCCAGCCCAGCTTAGTGACAGGAACCCACTCCTTGTCTTCGGCCTTTCCTCCCTGGGCCCTGTGGCCATGGCCACAGCCTCAACCACGGCCGAAGCCACTGTGGAAGCCTCCCTGGCCTCTGACCCCCGAGGCCTGGGGCCTCCCACACCTCCTGCAGCACCAGCGTCCTTGTCCCCCATTTGTTGTTCACTAGAAGTAGAAGCATAAAGGATAGGTTTTAGCAAAGAGTCAGGCACTGATTAATATATGACAAGGACTACCGTGTTTCCCTGATAATAAGACCTATCCCGAAAATAAGCCTTCCCCTTACTGTGTAAGATTCCTCTAAAATAAGCCCTCCCCCGAAAATAAGCCCTATTGAGATTGCTACTGTAGTGAAGGTGATCCCCTGCGCTACACGCTACATTATGGTACCCTCTGTATGCACTGCCCCCCCTCCCCCCGCAGTGAAACGCACGCCGCGCTCTGAGCTGCACCCAATCAGAGCTGCAGCAGTGAGAGCGTCATCCTGTTCTTCCCCAGTGATTTGCTTATTGAATAAAGGTACATTTTTTTGTTCACATTTACCTGTTTATTTAAATTGCTGTCAATGTTCATTAAAATAAGCCCTACCCTGAAAATAAGCCCTCTGGTGTTTTTCTGTCCAAAAAAATTAATAAGACAGTGTCTTATTATTGGAGAAACACGGTATGTCAGCTATATTCTTGACAACATATTCAGACAATATTAATGTTCTCCAGCACACTTGTGTCAGAGGTTATGGAATTCTGACAATTTGTGGCAATTGGAAAGTGAAGCTTGGGAATGGATAGAGTAAGACCATACTTTATAAGGACATAAAGGAAATTCAGAAACTGGGTAAATAGCAGGAGGCTAAGATTTAGAAATAGTCCAAAAGAAATGCCAAAACACGAGCACTTAAGAAAAAAAAAATGAAGATCTAGGAAAGGCATATGAAATAGAAAAATCAGGAATCACAAAGGGAAGAAGACAAAGTTACCAAGAACATGTGCCATTATGTGATTTTTGCCAGTTATATAGGTAATGGTGATGATATACCGTTGTTCTTTTTTTTAAATCATTATCAGCTAGGGTTTATTGAGTATCCACAGGTATAAATTTCTTCAGGGAAAAGGATTTCCAATACGATAACTGACATTTAAAACTTTTCACAACCTGGTGACTACCTGCATTCCTGGCCTTTATTCACTCCCTGTTCTCTACATTCCAGTTGTACTAGACTTTTTTTTTTATGTGTTCCTTATATGATACCCTCCCTCTCCCTTTTCCATGCCTTTTCTTTTTGTTTCATTCCACTATACCTAGAATGCTCTCCTTCCTCACTTCCATGTCTTTGGTTTCCTGTCTTCTTTCAATAGTAAACTCAAATGCCACCCATTGCAAGAAGCATTCTACCTTTTCTGCTCTGCCCTCCAATTTCTAAATAATTCTCCTTTAAGGTCACCTGCTATCTACCTTTTATTGGTGTTCATGGGTAAGTAGCACCTCTGGTGTGAGGGCTTTCAGAGACTTTTCCAAGGTTGCTTATCCAAATTTCATGTCTACCTGTACCCCCAGTACTCAACTATAATAGGCAGAGTAGCCACTCCCTGAGAAAACCATCTTGGCAGACATGATAAACCAGGTTGAGGGTAACTGTCAGTCCTCAAACCTGTCAGTGAGATAGGGGATGTCTACTGTAAGCAGGCAAAGTCTTCCCTTAAAAGCAATGTGTTCTTTTTAATTTTATTTTCAAATTATTAGTTAATTAATTTTTAGTTTTCAACATTTTCACAAAATTTTGAATTCCAAATTTTCTCCTGATCTCTTCCTTCCAACCCATCCTGATATGGTATGTATTCTGATTACCCCTTTCCCCAGTCTGCCTTCCATTCAATCTGTCCTCCCCCCCTCACCCTCTCCCTTATTCCCTTCCTGCTTACTTTCTTTTAGGGCAAGATAGATTTCTATATTCCATCGCCTGTAGATCTTCTTTCCCACTTGCTTGAAAAAATTTTTTTTCTTAACATTTGTTTTTAAAAAATTTGAATTCCAAATTCTCCCCTGTCTTTCCTCCACACCCATCCTTATTGAGAAGATAAGTAATTCAATATAGGTAATAAATGAGTAGTTATATAAAACACTTCGATAAAGTGATGTTGTGAAAGACTAACTGTATTTCCCTCAATCTTATCCCCACCCCACACTTATTCTATTTTCTCCTTTGACCCTATAGCTTTTCAAAAGTGTCTTCTTCTGACTACCCCCTCCCCAAATTTTGCCTCCTGCCTATCATCTCCCTTCTTATGGCCTTCCTACTTACTTTTCTGTAGGGTAAGATATTGAGAGTGTATGTTATTACCTTTCTAAGACAGATCAGATGAAAGGAAGGTTCAATCATTCCCTCTCACCTTTTCCCTCTCTCTCCATTGTGAAACCTTTTTTTTGCTTCTATGTGAGATAATTTATGCCATCATATCTCTCCCTTTCCATCTCCCAATATATTCCTCTCTCACCCCTTAATTTTATTTTTAGATACCATCCCTTCATTTTCAACTAATTATGTACCAACTATCTATATATCCTTTCATCCATCCATCCATCCATCATCCATCCATCCATCCATCCATCCATCCATCCATCCATCCATCCATCCATCCACCTATCTACCTTCCTACCTATCTACCTTCCTACCTACCTACCTACCAATCTACCTACCTACCTACCTACCTACCTATCTCTCTCTCTGTCTCTCTCTCTCTCTCCCTCTCCCTCTCTGTCTCTCTCTCTGTCTCTCTCTGTCTCTCTCTCTGTCTCTCTCTGTCTCTCTCTCTGTCTCTCTCTCTCTCTCTCTCTCTCTGTCTCTCTCTCTCTCTCTCTCTCTCTCTCTCTCTCTCTCTCTCTCTCTCTCTCTCTCTCTCTCTCTGTCTCTCTCTCTCTCTCTGTCTCTCTCTCTGCCTCTGTCTATCTTTAGTTCCTTGAAATAGTAATGAAATTTAAAAATCTCCCTGCATTGTCTTGGTTTTTGGTTTGATTGTGTTAAAACCCAGAGCTTATGAATCCCACTTGTGGGATGGACTTCTTGATGTGAAAAGAGAGGGCTGAACTAGGAGGTGACATAAATTTAGAGAGACACAAGAAAAGAGAGAGGGAGAAGAACTTTTTGGAAGCAGCACGTTTGGAGGCAGAGAGAGACTGAGAGGATTGCTGAGGGCCACTTTAAATTGCCCAGGACTTTTGAGAGCTGCCAAGGACTGAGGAGACATGGCTGTTATGCTGGTACTTTGTCTGTCTGTTTTGATGTTGTTTTGCCAGATCTGTCCACTGGTGAAAGACAGTCCTGTTGTTGCAGAGCTCTTGGAACCTTGCTGTTGGTTCAGAGCTCCTGAGACTGTTCTGCAGACAGAGAGTAAATTCTGCCTACTGGTGAAGGACAGTCCTGTTGTTGCAGAGTTCTTGGAACCTTGCTGTTGGTTCAGAAGCCCTGAAGAAGGTTTTTCTTGTTGTATGTTTACAGAAATTCTGGAAGGGGGTTTTGCTAATGTTTTCAGGGGTCCTAGTACTGTTCTGCAGACAGAGAATGAATTAATGAAGACACTGACAATGTATCTTGTGGCCTTGCTAAGCTTTGTCTCCCCAGGAACAAAGATTGCTGAGAACTTGCCTCTGTCAAGATGAAGAAAAGACCTCTCTTTGGGTATTAAATGCTGTGCTTAAGCTTGTTGTAACTCTGGGGTAGATTCAATTGTGATCTAGGGGTGGGGAACTTTTGACTTTTTTGTGCTCTGTGATTAATCAAATGAATGTGCTTTACTTATGATTGGAAACTAATCTCCATTTGAGAACAGGGGCTTTGTGATGGACTAAATGAATGTACAGCCTAGGAGTGGAGTAGTATTTAGAAGAGGGACTTTGTGATTGATTAAATGAATGTAATGTCCAGGGATATGGCAGTACTTGATTAAATCACACTTGGTAAATGCTGTATTTTGAATTATGCTATATGTTGATTCTATCTGTTCTTAATTTGTAACTGAATAAAATCGAGAGCACCTATGTTGGTATTTTGAAACTTGGGAATTTGCCTTTGCTTGACATTACATTCCTCCAACTACCGTAATACTGAGAAAGGTCTCATGATTTATAAATATTATCTTTCCATGTAGGAATGTAAACAGTTCCACTTTAATAAGTTCCTTATGATGTCTTTCCTGTTTACCTTTTAATGCTTCTCTTGATTCTTGTATTTGAAAATTAAATTTTCTATTCAGCTCTGGTCTTTTTATCAAGAATACTTGAAGTCCTTTATTTCATTGAATACTCATTTTTTCCACTGAAGTATTATACTCAGTTTTGTTGGGTAGGTGATTCTTGGTTTTAATCCTAGCTCCTCTGACCTCCAGAATATCATATTCTAAACCATTTGATCCCTTAATGTAGAAGCTGCTACATCTTGTGCTATCCTGATTGTATTTCCACAATACTCAAATTGTTTCTTTTTGGCTTCTTGAAATATTTTATCCTTGACATGGGAACTCTGGAATTTGGCTGCAACATTCTTAGGAATTTTCCTTTCGGGATCTCTTTCAAGAGGTGATTGGTGGATTCTTTCAATTTCTATTTTACTCTCTGGTTCTAGAAAAAACAGGACAGTTTTCCTTGATAATTTCTTTAAAAATTATGTCTAGGCTATTTTTTTGATCATGGCTTTCAGTTAGCCCAAAAAATTTTAAATGATCTCCCCAGGATCTGTTTTCCAGGTCAGTGCTATTTTGAATAAGATATTTCATATAATTTTCTATTTTTTTATTGTTTTGGTTCTGTTTAAAATTCCTTGATTTATTATTAAGTCATTGGCTTAAATTTGCTCCACCCTAATTTTTTAAGGAACTATTTTCTTCAGTGAGCTTTTGGACCTCCTTTTCTGTTTGTCCCATTCTGCTGTTTATGGCATTTTTTTTTTCATTGACTTTTTGAACCTCTTTTGCCATTTGGGTTAGTCTATTTTTATGGTATTTTTTTCTTCAATATTTTTTGGGTCTCTATGACAGTAGTACCTGCATTCTACCAATATTGTGATACAATGCACCAAGGTGTATAATATAATAGTCATTGAAGAATTGAAAATGAATATTATCCAAAGAAAAATAGAAAAGCATATCAGGGATTTGAATAGCCTTCAACATATAACAAATGAGAAACCAAGAAGAAGAAAAGGAATGTTCATGTGCATGGGGAAGACATGTAATTGTGTGCATACACATGTGCATATGTACGTTTTATATATACTCATCTATGTATATGCACATACCAATATATGCACATATGTATGCATATACATGCATATATATACAAACACATGTGTATATATATATATATATATACATACACACATACATGCATACCTAGACACTATTCATTATGGTCATCTTTAAGCAGAAAGGAATATAAGGTAAGTGTGGAGATTGAAGGGATTGGAATGGGGGGTGGGGGCTCCTCTAGAAGGCAGATTTGAGTAGAATCTTAAAATAAATTAGGGGAATTAAGTAGCATATGTGAGGCATCACAGTGATCCAGACCTGGAGGGCAGCCAGTGTAAAGCCATTGAGACTGGAGGTAGAAGGCTTTATTTGAGGAAGTGCAAGTAGACTCATATAGCCAGAAGCCTATATAGCATGGTATATGTATGTGTGTGTGTATGTGTGTGTGTCTGTGTGTGTATGTGTGTGTGAGTGAGTGTGTTGCTATGAAGGAAGAAGTTTGGAAAGGGATATGGTTATAAAAAACCTTTAATTGCCAAATGGAATAGTTGATATTTCATCCTGAAGGTAATAAGGAGTCACTGATGGTGAACATATTTGAGCCATATGTGTATGCATATTCAGAGTTCTAATATGGAAATAGCACAGGCATTTGTGTAAGTGAGAATGCAGGTCAGGTCTAAGCAAGGATATGCTGGCTCTGGTATAGAAGAGAAATCTGTTACGTTTTCAATGTGAATATTTAAACTTAAGAAAAAAAGGCTTACCCTCAATAAGTTTACCTACTATCACAGGAGATGACATGTATATATGTAAGTAAATACAAATATAGTGATAGGGACTAGACCTCTAATTCTGCTGGTATCACAACTTACATAAGAAGAAAATTGCTTTCTCTGAAACCCACAGTTTTAGAGAGCTGGATACACACACAGGCAAACAATTGTGCATGTGTATATACTCATGTGCATGTGTATGTGCTTATATGTACATGCATACAACGGGTAGTTGTATATATGTGTGCGTGCATGCCCAATGTGCATACGCACATCTGTGCATGCACATACATATAATATTATTATGCAAATGCAAGTACATATGTATGTTCATGCATACACATGTATATCCAAATATTTATATATGAACATATATATAGCTACATATTACTATCTAGATGTGTACTTTATATAATTGTGTTTATATTTATTTACATGTATGTACTTTATCATATAATACACTATACATGCATAAGTATACAATTACACATTATGGATATTATATATAAACACTATAGACTTTGAATATATGCCATATGTACATATATGCAAATGAAATTTTATATAAAAACACATATATACAAAATACATGCAGATTACATTACAAGTTATTTTTATTTGTTGGCCAGAAGAGGCATATAGCACCTCTATAGCATTTTTAACAGAAAAATGAATCTGTTAAGCACTTATCTTTTTGTCTTTGCTGTTATATAGGTATAGATCATGGAATACCAAATTATTATATGTTAGTTCTTTACCCCAAAACACCTTAGAGAGGAAGATACTGGGGTATAGGCAGGTTGCAAAATTTTCCACATAAGATTTCTTATAAAAGGCATAATTTATAATATGCATATCTGGAAAAAAAATAAGTGAGTTTGTCATGAAGGCTAGAATTTGAAAGAAAAATTAAACAGTCTTTAGTCTTTTACTAATACCTGAAATGTATTAGAAACAAGGGAAGGCCTTTAGCACTCTGTGGAGTATTTGTGGAAACGGAGTACAAGAATTACAAATAATGAGAAGACTTGATGAGAGATGAGTTTGTCATGTGTACTACTATTGCTATATAGTGATGTCTACCAACTGCTAAAATCACATAATAATAGAATCATACAATCTAAGAGTTAGAAGGGATAAGAGAACATTTAATCTAAACTATCTGAGAAGTAGTCACTCAAATTTCCAATGAAGTGGTGGCCAGGTGGCGCAGTGAGTAAGAGAGCCGGCCCTGGTGTCGGGAGACCTGGGATGGATTCTGGCCTCAGATACTTGGCACCCACACAAAATAACTGGCTGTGTAAACTTGAGCAAGTTACTTAACCCCAATTGCTTTAAAAAAAAATTTCCCAATGAAGTTATCTAATAAGAGTGAGGGTCAGGGGCCTGGGGAACCCTCTACCTCTAAGGGAAGAATACTGAATCATTTCACTTTTGAATGGTTCAGATTTTATGGAATGCTTTGGTGTTATTGTCATCACTCCAAATATTCATCTCCTTTCCTCCAACCTCCACTCCTTGTTCTTAATTTTAAACTTTGCATTCAAATAAAACAAATCTAATTCCTCTCACACATGAAAGCTTTTCAAATTTGTGAAGGCAGTATTCACATCCACTTAATTTTCTCTGCTCTAAGCAATTTAATCTTAAATTCCAAAATTTCCAACATGTTCACAGAAATAGTTTTACCCCTATGAAGGTTCCTTCTTCTGATAAATGGCCCTCAGTTTATCAATAGGACCTGGATAAATGAGATCTTTGATAACTAAGAGGAATCTAGACTCACCTACACTACCCCAAAGCTTGGTATTCCATACACCCAAATATGCATATGCAAACAATTCCTTCTCAGGGCCTTGGAATTCCTCAATCATTCATTAGATTGACTGCTGCTTTAAATACCTACTTTCCAACTAGTTCATTGTATTAATAATAGGTCAAGAGATGTACCCAATTCTTTTAGTCATTTACAAGAAATTTTCTAATTAGCATCACCAATTTTCATCTATTGATTAAAGCACTGAATTCTTCCTAAATTGATTAAGCATTAACTTTCTCCTAGTTTATCCCTTTGACTGATTGTTTCCTTTAATCTGTTTGGACCTTTTTTGGTTGTATTAGTTGAAGTGGTGTAGAAACACAAAATTTAGTATATAGTACGTTTATCCGAGTCTCTATAGTCATCATCCTATCTCACAACCTGAGAATAAGAATGACAATGTATTTTTTTCATTCTTTGATAGATTAGTAGTTTTTCCATATGTCTCCTACTCCTGTTCTTGAAACTTTCATAATGATTTCTGTGTTCCAAAGTGTGAAGGCTTTCTTTGCATCTTTTTATAATTGAAGGGTACTGGTATAGCACTTAGGCAAAGCTACTTCTCTCTCTCCATCTGATTATATGACCTGTCTACCTCCTTTTCTTGCTGAACATGTCCTTGAAGATGCATTTTATTCTACTTCTCACACATAACCATCATTGGCCATATGTTCCAGTTTGCTTATGTGCAGTGTACATCTTTCCATTCCCCTTCAGCTTACTTGTAAATGTCATTATTTTGAGATCATGTTGTTCTGTGATTTGCAGAGATAGAGTAACATTGGAGGAAAACTGGCATTAAAGTAATGGGCATTTGCAGCATCTAACAGCTTGAGTAACACACCAAAAAAGGTCTTTCAGTTACCAGAATGCCATGAAGACTAATCTCCTTCATTCATCAGTGATATATAAGCACCTACTATGTGACAAGCACCCTGCTAGTTTTTTTGTGCTTGGCATGAAAAGCAAAATTCAAAATTAAATATAATACGTCAAAAATAACCCATATATAGAAATGCATCAATACAGGATTTACATAAATTATATATCAGGGGAGATCAATCCCAACTTGGTTATGTGTAAGAGGGATGAAGAAAGACCATATGCAGGTAGTAGAATAGACTATGAGGGAACTGAGGGGAATAGAGCAACAAAAGGAAGTGGGAATTAAATAAACTACACTAATTTCAACTTGTGACAATTTTGTTATCTAACTCAGTTCTCTTTCTATTCAGTTATCTGACTAGTCAAATTTCTGTCTTCTGAGAAAACTTTATTCAGCTGTGGGAATTGTGAGAGGACTTTGTTACATTGTTTGAACCTAGATTTACATGACTAGAAGGCTGGACCTGCTTCTTAGAGACCCATAAATAAGGACCTACAATATGTTCATCAGAAATCCAGTCATATCCGAGGATTGATAATAAGGAGTTTTCTCACAATTATACATCTCAGGCAGCCAACATGTCTTACCTTAAAATTGGCCCTGCATTGAACAGTTATTGTTTCTATGTACTTTTGATAGAATACAGAAACTTGGAGGGAGTAGGACGCTTCTGTTTTCTGATTTCATGGAATGGCCCTTGTTTGCTGTCCCCCTCCCAACTTGGAAAGTCCTCCAATTAGAAAGCAGATAACCTAATTTTGTATCCTGTTTAATTGTTTTCTTTAAATAAATTGGATTTATTAGATTAATTATTTTTAATGCATAAAGAAATCTTTCTTCTCCAATATTCGGGGTCCCAATTGAAACTGAGGAGGTCTAGTACTGATTTCTTATGCAATTGGTATGCATTAATTAATAAACCAAAATGCTTGGAAGCTTGTACCTTTTTTTTTTCCATTAGCCATTCCTTTTTCACCCACCACATCTGCAAGCCAGGAGAAAATTTCCCTGAAGATTTATGTAGTCTAAGTTTAAATGTCACCTGATTCTCGATTATGTAAATATGCAGTGAGAGGGGCAGTTAAATGGTGAAGTGGATAGAACACTGGTTCTGTAGTCAGGAGGATCTAAGCTTAAAAACAGCCTCAAATACTTGACATTTAGATAAGCTGTGTGATCTGGGGCAATTCATTTAACCCCAATTGCCTCACCAAAATCAATGGATGAGTGGATGAATGAATGAATGAACAAATAAGGAAATGAATAAATGAAGGAATGAATGGATAAATACATAGACAGAAAGAATTTACACTAACAGTCTTCCATTGATATTTCCTAGTTGTATTAATACTCAGAAATATCTTTCTACCATTTCTGTATCTCTCAGGAAGATACCCCTCCCAACTGTGTTTCCATCCTATTCCTTCAGTTTTACCTATTTCTTCAATCCTTTAGATTTATTCTTCTGATGTTGACTTTGGCAATTATTTCTAGCTTCCAGGCCTTTGGATTTGTCATATTGCATTAATGACTCTGGATTTTGCAAAATCGCAATTAAGAAAATGATGAAATCTATACCCTACAAATCCCTTTCTACACAACAGCCCTATGGGATAGGTAGGCAACACAATATTATTTCTTGTTCTGGGTGTATAGATGTGTGCATATAGAAGCAATGTAAACATATGCATGTACCTTTAAATACATATACATATATTTTCATTAAAAACTATTTATATTAACAACAGAACATGCTATTTAAATGTCAATTATATTTATGGATCGTCATTGGTGCACAAGTATTCCATATTTAAGCTTTTAAATCATTTATAGGAATATAAATATCTGCCTCAGTTTCCTCACTTTTAAAAATGTGGATCATGATATAAGAGCACCAATCGCATAAGAATATTGTGAAGATTAAAGGAGATAATACATATAAAGTGTTTAGCATGATACCTGGCATGATCAGAAATAGATATAGATATCTTTATATTTTCAATGTGATTATACACATTTCCAGGAGCCATGATAAAATAAGCAGCAAATTGCTGTCCCTCTCCCTCATTGATCTCTGAAAAACAAAAACAAACAAACAAAAAAGAAAATACGGCCCCAGGAAAAATCCTAAAACAGCTGAGACATGGGAAAATGGGTTGGGGTAGACTTTTAGCCCAAGATAGTTGGAGGATCAGTGAGAAAAGCATCCCAGTAAAAGAACAAACCCCACCTCAGCAAACCACCAGGAAATGCAGATCCCTAGGGTGGTGAATCAAGCAAACACTAACCCTAGTACTCACATATGCTTTAGCGTAGCCAATAGAATTGGCAGACTCCAGCTCAGAGAACTACCACATGCACCAGCATAGCACCACACAGGCAAACATGCTCCAGTTGGCTAGACCTCCCTGTGATAAGCATCCTCTAGTGGCTAGGCCTCCATATGTTTCAGTATAACCTTGGGGAAAGGCAGAAAAATCCCACAGAGTCTCCACACACAAAAGACCACCACTAGCACCGCAGCTCAGCATGAGGTAAGCTGGCAGATACCTACAGCTTCCAGATGCCAGCATCTGAGGCCCCATCACATAAAGTCAGTGAACAAGCCCCTGGCCTCCACCACAAGAAGCTTGGGACAGTGCTCCCTGTGGCCCAGAAGAATAGCTCAACTTCGAAATCCAGGAAATAGGCAAACATCATGAGCAAAAAGCAAAAATGAACATAGAGAGTTTCTATAGGGACAGAGAATATCAAAACGCAAACTCATAAGAGGACAGCATTGTCAATATACCTACAACCAAAACCTCAGAAGTATGCAAGAGAGAGTCAACAGCTTTGGAAAAGGTAGGACAAAAATTGACTGAAGAAAATAATTTCTTAAAAAATACAATTGGCAATGGGTGGCCAGGTGGTGCAGTGAATAAGAATGCCAGCCCTGGAGTCGGGGGACCTGGGATCTGTTCTGGCGTCAGATACTTAACACCTACACAAAATTAACTGGCTGTGTAACCTTGAACAAGTTACTTAACCCCAATTGCTTTGAAAAAAAAATACAATTGGCCTTATAAAAAGAAAAAATCTTTATTGAAAAAAAAACCCTCCATAAACAGTAGAATTGGTCAAATGGAAAGGGAGGTACAAAAATTCACTGAAGAGACCTCTTTAAAAAGTAAAATTGATCAAATGGGAAAACAGGTAAAAAAGCTAACTGAAGAAAATAATTCCTTTAAAATTCAATTTAGGCAAGTAGAAAGAAATGATTCTATGAAGCATCAAGAATCAGTCAAACAAAATCAAAAGAATAAATGTAAAATACATCATTGGAAAAACAACTGACTGGAAAATAGTTCCAGGAGAGATAATTTGAGGCTTATTGGTCTACCTGAAAGCCATGAAAAAAAGAAGCTGGACAGCATCTTTCAAAAAATTATCAAGGAAAACTGCCCTGAGGTCCTAGAACAAGAGGATAAAATAGTTATGGAAAGAATTCACCCATCATCTCTTGAAAGAGACAAAAAAATGAAAATGTGAAGGAATGTTGTAACTAAATTCTAGAACTATCAGTTCAAGGAGAAAATAATGCAAGCATCCAGAAAATATATAATTAAATATTGGGCAACCACAGTTAGGATTATGCAGGACCTAGCAGCTTCTATATTAAGGGCTTAGAGGGATTGGAATATGATATTCTAAAAGACAAACAAGGTTGGGATTACATCCAAGTATCAACTATGCAACAAAATTGAGCATTATCTTTCAGGGGAGGATAGGGATATTCAATGAAAGAGGGGACTTCCAAATTTTCCTAATGAAAAAAATAGAGCTTACTGGAAAAATTAATCTTTAAATGCAAGACTGAATAAAAGCATAAAAACAAACAGGAAAGAAAAAAACCTGTTATTCATTAGTTTTAAAATGTTTACATCCCCACATGGGAAGACTATACCTGTAACTCTGAGAACTTTATCTTTATTAAAACATTGAGAAAGGGTGTACCTAGAGGTAATTAGCATAGACAAAGAAGAAATAAAGCTACCATTATTTGCAGATGATATGATGGTTTACTTAAAGAATCCTAGAGAATCAACTGAAAATTCTCTTAAAATAATTAAGAAATTGAGCAAAGTTGCAGGATATAAAATAAAACCACACAAATTATCAGCATTTCTATATATCACCAACAAAGCCCAGTATGAAGAGAGAGAAAAAATAAATGTCTTTTACAGCAACTGTAGACAACATTAGATATTTGGCAATTTATCTGTCAAGACAAACACAGAACTGTATGAATACAATTACAAAACACTTTTCACACACACACAAAAATTACATCTAAATAATTAGAAAATGTTAGTTGCTCACATGTAGGTTGAGCAACTACAATAAAAATGACAGTTCTACTAAAATTAACTTACTTATTCAGTGCCATACCAATCAAATTCTCAAAAATATCTTATAGAACTAGAAAAAAATTAAAAATTCAACTGGAGAAATGAAAGTTCTAAAATCTAAAGGACAATAATGAAAAGAAATAAAAAGAAGGTAACCTAGATGTATCAGATATTATAAAGTAGTGATCATCAAAACTATTTGGTAATGTCTAAGAAATAGAGTGATGGATCTGTGGAATGGATTAGGTACACAAGACACAGTAGTTAATGACTACACTAAACTTCTGTTTGGTAAACACAAAAAGTTCACCTTCTGGGATAAGAACTCCCTATTTTATAAAAAGCAACAACAACAACAACTGGAAAAACTGCAAAATAGTATGACAGAACCTAAGCATGGAACATCTTACACCATATGTCAAGATAATGTCAAAATGAATATATAATTTAGGTATAAAGGGTGGTACTATAAGCAAATCAGAAGAGGAAAGAATAGTTTACTTGTCAGATCTATGGAGAAGGGAAGACTTTGTGACAAACCAAAAGATGAAGAACATTATGAAATTCAAAATAGATAATTTTGATTACATTAAATTAAAAGGTTTTTTTTTTTTTTTTTGCACAGAGCCAATACGGGGATTAGAATGAAAGTAGAAAGCTGAGAAATACTTTTTACAACAAGTGTCTTTAATAAAGACCTAATTTCCAAAATATGTAGAGAAATGGGTCTTCTTAATTTATTTTATTTTTGGAGGGGGGAAGGCAAGGCAATTAGCATTAAGTGACTTGACCAAGGTCACACAGCTAGTAAGTGTATCAAATGTCTGAGGCCCGATTTGAACTCAGATTTCCTGACTCCAGGGCCAGTGCTCTATTTCCTGCACCACCTAGATGCCCCTTCTGAGTCAATTTTATAAGAAAACAAATGATTTCTCTGTTGAGAAATGGTCAATGGATATGAAGAGTCACTTTTTAGATGAAGAAATTAAAGCTATCTATAGTCATATGAAAAAAAAATACTCTAAATCACTGACTAGACAAATGCAAATTTAAACAACTCTGAGGTACCACATCACACCTATCAGACTGACCATCATGAAAAATAGGAAAATAATAAATATTTAGAGATGATGTGGGAAATTTGAACACTAACACATTGTTGGTAGAATTGTGAACTAATTCAACCATTCTGAAGATGATTTGGAACTATGCTCGAATGGTTATAAAAATTTGTATAACCTTTGATCAGCAATACCATTACCAGATATGTATCCCAAAGCCATCATAAAAAGGGAAAAGAACCCACACTTACAAAAATATTTATAGCAGCTTTTTTTGTGGTGGTCAAGAATTGGAAATTGGAGGGAGGCCCATCAGTTGGGGAATAGTTTGAAAAGTTGTGTTATATGAATGTAATAGAAAACTATTTTTCCATAAGAAATCATGAGCAGGTAGATTTCAGAAAAATCTAGAAAGACTTGCATGAAATGATCCTGAGGAAAGTGAGCAGTACCAGGAATACACCATACACACTAACAGGAACATTGTGTGTTGACTGACTTTGAGAGACTTAGCTCTTCTCAGCAATTCAATGATCTGAGTTAATTCAGAAAGACTCAGGATGCAAAATGCTGTTAATATCTACAGAAAGAACTATGAGGTCTGAATGTAGATCAAAGCATATCATTTTCTCTCTTTTTTGTTTTTCTTTCTTGTGCTTTTTTCCTTTTGTTCTGATTTTTCTTTACAACATGACTGATGTGGAAATATATTTGATATGATTGTACATGTATATCCTATATCAGACTACATGCTGTCTTAGGCAGGGGTAAGGAGGAAGGGGGAGAAATTTAGAACTCAAAATCTGATAAAAGTTAATATTGAAAACAACAAAAATAGATAAATGTGTTTATGCATGCATGTGTATGTGTGTATCTGTACATATATACATATATAAAGAATTCACACAGAGATAGATAGATAGATATATATACTCAATATATATCTAGTTACTATCATATCTTATCATCATCATTAAGAGTATAAGGATTCATCCATTACATGGCAGAAAGGAGGAATTATTCCTGAAGTGGTACAGCTCTAGCATGGAAGCCAATCTAAAACATGAATCTCCAAGCATATTTTATATGAACATTCCTTTGAAAGTTTTACTATGTGTGACAATTCCACAGTGTAATTGGTCTCTATGATGTGGTGGTGGTATATCTTTGATCACTTAGGAAAATGTAAATTGAGGAAATAGAAGAAAAAAATGGATTCCAAGTAAGGGCTGAAACTCCTGTGTTGCTATCTGCTTTAATGCAAGAAGAGGAGTACTTAGCTGTAATGTCTCTCAGGTCATAGGGATAAAGTAATCTTTCAAGTCATTTAGTTAGTCTTTGATTCTTAAATACATGGGTTCAGGTTCTGCCTTTCACATTGGATTATGACCTTGGGAACATCCCTTATTCCCTTATTCTCAATACTCTCAGGCAACCCTGTATAAGATATAGCAACATCTCTGATCTTATATTCCTTGAATTCCTTCAAGACCTACTTCAAGTATTATATTCTTCAGGATCTCTTTCCTGTTCTACATGACTACTAAATTTTCTTTTCTAAAATAAATTTCCAAGGGGCGGTCAGGTATCACAGCGAGTAAGAGCACCGGCTCCAGTGTCCGGAAGACCTGGAGATCGAATCCCGGGCTCAGACACTTAGCACCCACCCAGAAACACCTGGCCGTGTGACCTTGAGCAAGTTACTTAACCCCAATTTCTTAGGGGCGGCCAGGTGGTTCAGCGAGTAAGAGCCCTGGCTCCAGTGTCGGGATGACCTGGATCAAACCTGGGCTCAGATACTCAGCACCACACCCAGAGATTACTGGCCGTATAACCTTGAGCAAGTTACTTAACCCCAATTGCTTAAAAAAATAAAATAAAATAAACTTCCATTTAATTCTAAATCTAAATCATCTAATTCTAAATCTAAATAAGGTTTCTAGGAAAAAATTCAGGGACTCTGTAGTATTGGTAGTGGGAGAAGCCATATCTTTATTTTCATCAACCTCCAAATGAAATTTAGGATTTAATTCAGTTATGAATATAAGCAAGAATCATTATTCAGAATCCATGGGCTTCAGGAGCATGACAAAGGGGTCTATGACATATAACATCTAAATATTTCTGATATATCCTGTATTTATCTTGTATACATTGAGTTATAAACAGTTTTCCTCCATTCAAATGCAATTCAAACTTCTTTTCCCTAGAGTTTAGAACTTGGACTGACACACAGTAACTATTTGACAGATACTAGGTGATGAATCTTTGCTTGATTTAGATAGAAATCTCAAATTACAAAATTCTTTCATATCCATTACTTTATATGATTCTCAGAACATCCCTATAAGGATGGTAGAACAAGTATAATTATTTTCACTTTACATATGAGTCAACTGAAGTACAATACTATATGATACATTAGCCATTGTAATAGTCTTATAGTCAGGAGACTACCACCTATTAGCCCAGTGGACAAGTAGCCAAAGGTTGGTCAAAAAACTTCTTAAGGTTCAGTTTCTTCCTTGATAAAAATGAGAATGATACCACCTAGCTAATGGCCAATAAGAACTCTATAAATGTGAATTATTGTTATTAAACTGATCACCAAAAATGATTGCTATGTTATGTTAGCAGAACTAACTAATTAACAGGTAGCCATTGGCTCACTGGAGGGAGTACTGGGTCTGGAGTCAGGAAGGTGTGAATTCAGTCCAGCCCCAATCCTACTTGCATGATCCTGAGAAAGTCACTTGAACTCTGATTGCCTAACGCAATGTATTCACTGGAGAAGGAAATGGCAAGCCACTTCAGTATCATTGCTAAGAAAACCCAAGTGGGGTGACAAAGAGTCAGATATGAATAAAACAACTAAAGAGCAGCAGTTCATTAAGATCCATATGTTAAGGAATTAGAAGATTCACTTTCCCCCTCCAAGGAAGATATATTCATATTGGTTGAACTTAGATCACTGAAATGTTATTGGCATCATTGTTGTTTGACTTGACCCAAAATAGCCATGCAACACGTGACAGAGATGGGACTCAAACCCCACTTCTTTGACAAAACGTACCAATATTCTTTTGAAATAAGACATGGTCATTAATTGGAAAAGAGTACAAAATTTACTAAGAACTTACTATATTCCAGATACTGTGCTGGGTGCTTCAAAAATGTTATCTCATTTGAATACCTTACAAAAGCCTAGTGAAATATGCTTGATATGATCCACACGTAATAGTTGAAGAAACTGAGGGAGATAGTTATGTTCAGACTGATCTATGACAATCTTAAATATGTAATCTTTTTGGACCAGCTATTTAAAAATGAAGGTTCACATCCATGAATATAATTAATATTTTAAATAAAACACTCAGTTTGCAATAGAGATGATCTACATGAACAGGCAAATTTAAATTACTTAACAGATGCTACTTTATATTTATTTGGCACCATTATAAAGATATACTAAAGAATGAATAACGGAAGGATCCTTTCTATGTGCCCAATACTAGGGGATTTTCTTTTTAATTTCAGTAATTTGAGACATCAAATCACTATCATTAGGAGAATGAGGATTCATTATATAAAGAAAAGGAGGAAACATTCCTAGAATAGTGCAGCTTGGGAATGGAGGCCCATCTAGAACTTAAATCTCCAGGCTCATCTTATATGAACAACATTTCTTTGAGAGTTTTGTGATATGTAACAACTCCACATTTTAATGGGGCTCTTTGGTATTTGAGGTGGTTCATCTTTGATCACATAGCAAAACGTGAATGGAGAAAACAGAAGAAAGAGAACTTTTTTCTTTTTATTCCTACAAATTCCCAGAAACTCCTGAAGTTCTTGTTTTAGGTTGTCATTTCCTTTATTGGAAGAGGAGTGGTACTGGGCTCAAAAGGCCCATCAGAAAAGCTTTTAATTCAACTCTCTACCTCTTTAAGGTTTATGTGGTGCTTTGAGAACATTAAATTCAATTTTAACAACAAATCTATGGAGGAGAAATAATTATCCCCATTTTACAAATGAAGGAGGAAAATTGGAAGTCAGAGAAATGAAATTAATTAACTAGGCAAGCAGATTGGCAAAAAAATATTTATTCAGCAGTTTGTATGAGACAGACACTGTGCTAAGTGCTGGGACAGAAATAGAAACAAAAAGAAAGTCAGTTCTTGCCCTTAAGGAGTTTGAATTCTAATGTCAGGGGATATTTCTTACTTAATGCAGCTGAAAAAATCTAGAGAGAAAAGGTATCCCTGAATGGATATGAGGGCAAATTGTAAAGAGTCACAGAGCTACAGCCCAGATAGCAATGAAGGATCACTGGCCTGATCTCATGCACAGAATGAAAGTCAGACTAGAGAAGGGGGCTTGAGATTAGGGAAGTTCCAAATTAGGAAGAGAATAACCATTTATCAAGCACCTGCTATGTGCCCAATACTGTGCTAAGTCTTTTGGTTTTGTTTTTAATATTATTTTCCTTTGAACACTGAGGGAATTTTCAAGTTGAGGAGCCAACCGAAGTATGATGTAGAAAATTTGAAAGCAAGAATTTCAAACATAGGTCATATAACTTACTATGCAGTGATATTTCTGTGATCCCATGATAGGAAAGAAAGAAAAGACATATTCATTATACTTTAGCCTAGATTAAGGCTCCTTTGCAACTCTATTGAGTAATATAAAAAGTTTGAGACTCAGGATACTGGAGCATAGAGAGAAGAGCACTTGGTTTGGGAGCCAGAAGACCTAAATTTGAATGGGAATTCTTGACCTTCAATATTGTTTGTTTGTTTGTTTTTAAGCAATTGGGGTTAAGTATTTATTTCTGGGTGTGGTGCTAAGTATCTGAGCCCGGATTCCATCCCCAGGTCATCCTGACACTGGGGCCGGTGCTCCCACTCACTGAGCCACCTGGCCGCCCCAACATTCAATATTGTTATAGCCTTTAGTAAGTCAATTAACTCTTTTTGTTAAATCCTCAATTTCTTTGACTGGGCAGTCCATAAAATATAACAGATAACAGAATCTCATATTTTTTCCAAGGTAGGTCAAAGGCCATCTAGTTCAATCCATACCTGAATGAGAATCCCCTCTGTATCATCTGAAATATTCCTAACATCCTTTATAGCCTTATTGCTCCCATTTGTACTATGGGCTTGAACTGTGGAACTTTATAGAAGGTCCAATCAATCAATGCATATGAAAAGTTTCTTAGTGGATGTGACTCTATAAAATTTACTATATTGCATTTTTCAGGAGCCATATATGCCTCCAGCACAGACTTAGTTTTCCAATGTACTCACACTTTACTTTTACTAGATGATTCAATTCTTACAAAAACCATATGCGGTAAATGCTATTATTATCCCAATTTTATAGATACAAAAATGAATCTGAAAGGAGATAAGTGATGTGCTAGAATGAGTCTGAGGCAGGATTTGAATTTAAATCTTCCTGACATGCTTTGAAAGAGAATCTGTGTTCTCTTATTGGCAATGTAACCCTTGTGAGTCACTTACCACTTTGAACTTCAGTTTTCTTTTTTGTTAAAAAGGGAATAATTACTAGCATCTCCCTCAAAGGGTTGATGTAAGGATCAAATGGGAGCACATACTTAAAGTGATATTGAAACCTAAACATACTAAATCAATATAAATTTCTGATGTGGTTATTGTTAATTAGATAACTGCACCGGCATTAATTTCTGTCATGCTAGAGCAAGAAATATCAGGGTGAAATCAAAAGTTCCAAAACAAAACAAAACAAACAAACAAACAAAAAACAAGCAAAAAATGGAAATGGGTGAAGGTTCCTGCAATCCAAAAGCAAAACAAAACAAAACAAAACCCAGAGCTTGACAGGACTTCAAAGACTATATAGCCTACTCTCCATTTTATATCTGTACCTTTGCTTTGTTTAAACTTCATGAACCATGATTCCTCTAGGGCCAGGAATCCACTTTTGCCCATTTGTCCCCACCTTGGTGGTCTTCCCCATTTGATTGTAAGCTCCTTGAGGGAAGAGAAAGTTTTGACTTTTTTATTATTTGTATACCAAACACTTACAGTGACTGCTACAAAGTAGGTGCTTAATAAATTTGAATAATTTGAAATATTGAATTGTTATTGTAATTAACATTTTCCTGTTGTTGTCCTTAACAGATTTCAAGTGTGATGCCACAGAATTTTGGCAAGTCATTGGAACTTTTTATATCCTTGCCAACACCAGAACTGAGGAATCAATTGCTTTTTTGATACTCAAGGCCTTAGCCTTCATGTATGAGCAGAGCATAGCAAGTAGTAAATTCACCCATTGAGTGGGAAAGGCCACCACTGGTCATTTTATCAAGTGGTCATTTTTAGTAAGCCTTATGAAACTACTCAAATTTTGATAGGATGAGAGTTTCTTTTGAGTTTTTGATCATAATCCAAGGATTTATAATTATAACCACCAAATGTCAAAAGTTGGGTTTTCAAGAGGTAGTGGCATGAAATAGAAATAATATTTTCTGGATTTATGCTATTTGTCCTTTGATGCTTTCTTGATATCACAATGATTTCTATTTGAAATAGATATTTCCATTTCTCATACTATGAGATTATTTGGTAAATCCTAGCTACTTCATAGGGAGAAAGGCAGTGGTCTGGGGTATGAGACATTTATATGATGAGTTGTCCATAAATTTTTACTCTATCATATTTGGATTATAGAAATATCTCATACTAACTTTGCTCATTTACTCTTTCTTTGATCAAAATGTCTAAATTGTCAAAAAAGATTCTTCAAGCAGAACTCCAAACTTTTGAACTCCTAATTTTTTTTTTCAAGGGTGAACTCTGGAAGCTCATTTTTCTTTAAGTTGAGCTCATGGCAGGATCTTTTCATTTGTCTCTTTCCCTCCCCTTCTGCAATATCCTTTTATATGTGGTCTTCAACCATTATTGTTGTTGTTCTTCATTTGCTAAGAAGAACAATGACATCATGAGGGTGATGTCCTAACTTGTGAGTGAATTAGATATAAATGAGGCAGAGCTGCCTCAGTCATTAGCCTCACTCTCTTCTCCAGAGTCATTGAAGTTCAGTGGCAAGATAAAAGACAAGATTGGTGATGGCCCAGGAGGCAGTGGGGGACCTTGGTCTTCCTAAATTAAGGTATTTTTCAAGTCTGTTTTTCTGAGGGAACATTCATTCATTACTAAGGGCTAGGTAAGAATTTGGACAAAAGATGACTTAGTTTATCATCAATATCAATCTGACAGAAACCCTTAGAGTTTCTGGTCAGAATAGAAAACCATGGCTATTTACATTCATTCTAAGCCATCAAAACTTAAATGATGAACCAAGATGGGTCAAGATTAAATTATTAGACATTAAATGAAAGGCAGAATGTTTGGACTTTCAAACCTAGTCAAGTAGATCCATGTAAAACAAAATGGGCTCTTTTAAAGTTTTTTTTTTGCAGACCTATGTTTCAAAAAATCATAAATAAAATCTTTACAGGACAAAAAGTAATTTTTTCTAGATTTTGAAAAACATAATAAAATAAAATAAATCAAGAAATATGTATTTTTAACATCTACCACCAAATCCCCAAATATCTTATAAAATACAAGCAGACAAAATTATATCCAATGGACAGAGCACCCTCATGTAAGAAGAGGGACCACATGTGGTAAGGGAGAAAAAAGGAGAAGAAAAAAAGAGGAGTGGGAGAAAGAGGAGAAAGTGAAGAAGGAGAACAGAGAAGGAGGAGGAGGAGAAAAAGGAGGAGGAGGAGATGGAAAAGGAGGAGAGGAAGGAGAAGGAGGAGAGGAAGGAGAAGGAGGAGAAGGAGGAGGAGGAGGAAGAAGAGGAGGAGGAGGAACAGGAAGAACAAGAACAAAAAGAAAAATAAGACCCAGAACATGAAGAACCATCAAAAACAAGAAGAAGGAAGAAGAAATGAGTGCTTGCAGTTAACACTTCCCATTAAAGCACTGAGCGTTCTTGTACAAACCGAAAGGCTTAGATTATTTTTGCCAGGAGAGAGGCAAAGGGAGAGCAAAAAGCTTTTGTTTAAATCAGAAGTAGTACAAATATTAATTTTTGATTCAAAATTTGTGAATTTTTTGGTTGATAAAAAGTTAAAGTTTCTGTGGAGAACTTTGAATGGTGGAAGTTGCAGATTTGAACTGTCTTCTTTGACACTAACATGAGAAATAGAAAATTGGGTACTGTTTAGAGACCTGGGATCATTCAAGAGAGGAAGAGTTAAAGTAACAGAGAGAAAGAGAAAGAGAGAGAGAGAGAGAGAGAGAGAGAGAGTGGGAAATAATAGGAGATAGGAAAAAAAAAACAGCCAGAAAGATAGAGAGAAATAAAGAATAACTAAGGCATACTTTTTTTTTCTCCTAATGAGTAATTTTCACACAGTAATAAAGGAAGGGGGAGAGTACCCTTTTTAGTTATTGCTAAATCAGATCTTTTTTCCAGACTTAGATAGCATTAAGATTAATATCACGGTTGTGAAAATCATTTTTCCCCTCAGGCAGGGCTAGTAGTCACATATTCTTCTCAAAATTGATAGGGGCTCATAAAACCAAAGAACAGTCCAGAAAGAATAATGAGCCATTTGCAATGGAGGTTTGGAAAGGGGAAAGCACTGCACTAGCCCCAACAGCTAGAAGTCATTTTGCTTTATCCAGTGGCTAATCAATACCTTTTCCAGATGTGGTCTTTTGAATAGGGCTTCCCACAGCAGCGCAAACACTACCATTTCTGTCCTTTGTGAATCTAGTCTCTCATGTTAAAGAATCACTGAAAAGAACTGAAACCACTTTCTTCTGTTATCCTGAAGGGGAAGGGGAGGGGATCTGAGGCCAGAAGGAGAGAAATTGAAGGCAAGTGGAACAAGAACAATGCCAACTATAATGATAAATATTGAGGAAAGGATTACATATAAAAGACCTATGATTATCACTCCCTACATTCTCATATTTGGTTCTTTGGACAGAAGATAGCCCAGATTTAAGATAATCTTGTAGCTCCACAACAGCCCAAACCATAACTGGCAGCATTACTAATGTGTATACTTTCCCTAGTTAATCATAAGACATAGTTTATTAAAAGCAAAGGCAATTGATTGGAATAGCATATGGGAATTACAAAACCAGATCATTTCTCCATTCCCATACACTTCCTATCTATTCTCATTCTCTCTCTCTCTCTCTCTCTCTCTCTCTCTCTCTCTCTCTCGCTCTCTCTCTGTCTGTCTCTCCTTTTCTATGTGTCATCTATCAATCTCCATTGGCAAAATACATGCAACATATGCACAATTATATATTAAAACACAGACATAAATATATATACACACACACACATACATACATATATATGCACATTATCAAGGGGAAGATTGATCACGACCATGTGTGAAAGAGCACACCTGTAAAAAACTTTTACTTTCATATGTACAATAGCATACGTATAGCAAACAGATAGAGTCAAGGCATACATATGTGAGGACAACTCACTTCTAACATTGTAAGACTGCCAATACTATCTGTGGTTTTATCCTTCTGCTTCCTGATGGTCTAACATGATATACTGTCCTGAGCAGTTGTATCAGTATGGTCTGTAGTCTGCCATGTCATGCCTCCTCCTACACTTCTAGGAATTTTTTTGATGATGCTCCTCTGGGACATTGTTCACTTCTGGTTCCTATGAAACATGTCTTAGCTGGGAAGGAGGTGGTGGATCTTTTCTCTACCCCCAGTCTGTCTTCAGTAGGAGTCTTCATCTGAAGTGATTCTTATTCCCTTTAAGAGAAAAAGGATGATATTTCTTCCAAATCTAAAACTATAGTTTCTCTTTTACCTTAAAGCCCAAGGGAGCTCTTTAGTTCATTTAGTGAGGTACATGCTCAAACATTCCATATCATGCTGCAGAAAACTTTTAGCTGTTTTCCGGCCCATTGAAGAGTTTGTCAGTTCTCAGAATCTTGACTATAATAGCTTTTCCCTTTCTAAGAGGAAAACATGGTATCCAGGTATGCAGCTTCTTTTGGAACACAGAAGAGTCAAACAATTAATTTGCCCCACTGGACATTAATTCTGTTTTTAACCTCAACTTCTTAATTACAAAGGAAAAGTCTTCTAAACTTCTATCTTTTGACTGAAAGTTAAAACATGTTTTCAAACTCACAATGGATATCTAATCAACAAAAATATGGCACTTTAAAACATGTTTAGGGGTTGTATTTTAATAAGTGATAAAGTCATCTGAGTCTGAACCCCACCCCACCCCTATTCTCCCATTTTCTCAGCCTGGTATTATTTTTAGTGCTCTATGCAAATGAAGAAGAGGACAAAAGGCAAAAGAATAAGAACCCTATCTGTAGCCACTTTAAGAGATTACCCATCAAGTTGGATCTCAAATTTTATTTCAAACTCCTGCCTTTATTATGTATATATAAGGTCAATCCCAAGCTTTTCCAGGCTATGAGGTTATGTACAAAAGTATTGTCTTTATTCCTCTTTTATAGATGAAGGACAGCATCAAAGAGCTGATGTGACTTTCCCATTATCATATCTCTAGTGAGAGGTATTATGAACAGTAGTTTCAGAGTGGGAAGAGACCTCTGAGCTCACTGAATTCCACTCTGTTATGTTATAGAGGAGGACCCTGAGCATCAAGGAAAATAAGCTTTGTGGAGAAGTGACAGAATGTGGCAGAGACTAGAATCTGCATATAACTTATTTTTTTTCCCTTAAGATATTTAAGAATTGCTTGTAACTTTTTTTTCAAATAACTTTCTGATACTGTAAAAATATTTACAAAAGAATCACTCCACATTTTAATCTCATCTGTGCCAATGTTTCTTCTGATCCCTATTTGTAGCATTTATCCTTATTTTTCCTATTTGTATACAGATACTTCAACTGAACTAAATCTTGATTGAATACTTATTCATGCTACATTGGCCCTATATGTTCATTCCATGTTTTAAGTCAAGGTCAGCTTCCAAATCTAATAAGTACTAATTACGGTTCTGACAGTAGTTGTTCATTCTAATATAAAGTCACATGATCTATATATAATATCAACAAATGTTCATTTTATCCTACTTGTCATAGTTATGGTATGACTTCCTTATTATACCAATATGACCATTAGCAACAATATATTTTCTTTCTTGACTAGCTGAACACATCTAAATGTTGTTTGATTTAACTCAAGGGATTAGAAAGAAAAGGAGAAAGAATAGTGAATAAGTGGATTTATAAAGATTAGGATTTATTTAAAAGTTTCTTACAATTTCCCCCCAGTTTCACCCTTTGGACAGGATTTCATCGTGACCCCAGGAAATGTCATCACCAGGAAACATATCATCCTTTGGGACTGCTGTAGTGTTGGTACTCACAACTTATCAGAACCCTCTGACCCTTTGATTGGAGGACTAGGGAGTAAAACAAGGAAATCCCAATGCCTCCTTTCAAAGAGGGCTCTTAGGCCAGTCATCTCATCATTTCTCATCAGTGGTACACTTTCGTACTAGATTCCATCATGATCCTGTATTAAATTACCTGTTCCACTTTCAGCTTCCTTTTTGTGTGTTGCTTTACTCCATTCTTTTATTATAAGTTATTTGAGACCAGAGACAATCTTTTCAATTTTGTATTGGATACCCAGCTCTTAACACAGTAGGCATTTATTGACAGCCTTAGCAGCAAAGCTAAAGTATAAGGGGGAAGAAGATCTGAACTGAAAAAAGGACTCGACTTGAGAGAGTAGGTGAAAGCCAAAGGAAGTTAAAAGTTTTAAATAGAAGCATGAGAGGAAATAGAAAAGAAGCAGAAGGTGTAAGAGGTTTAGAGGAATAAATTTAGTCAGAGAAGGAAATAGGAGCAAAGTGTGACTATAAGTGAACTATTAAAGAAAGAAATGTGAATGAAATGAAAAATTGAAACAGAATGGAGTAGAGATAGTATAGGTCACTGCAAGTAGGGGGACGAGAGTTCAAAACTTGACTGTGGTAACTACTATGATGTGACTACAGACAAAACATATAACCTCTCAGAGCCTCAGTGACCAATCTGAAAAATGGGGATAATAATACCTATAGAATCTTTGTCAAAGGATGATTATGAAACATATATCTGATAGCTTGATAAACATATATGTATACATAAGAGTGTGCATATATGCATACTGTGCCTATTTTGAAAGATATCAGAGAGATCTACATTTGTGCGTATGTGGACAAAGAACTTAGTGACATTTAAAGTTTTATGTAAATAGCCGTTACCGGTTATTATTCAAAATGTGTTTTGATGAGAAGAATTCACCAGAAGACTTGACTAGATGAGCTACCAGAAAGGAAAACAATGGACTTCAGATTTTAATTCCAGTAAGTTTGGAAGGCCAAAAAGCTTATTTTTATTTTTCATTAAGATTCATAAAGCTTACCATGTCTACACTTATTTCAAGGTCAAATAAATGATATCTGTGCTCAATATCCTCACTAGATTTTCAGAGAATTGTCAAAACAAGAAGATAAAAAGAATTATCAATGGCTATTTGAAAATAAGTAAGGGATAAGAGGTTCTTTATGAAGAGGACAGAACTATACCATCATGTGTTTCTTGTGCTCTAATAGATGATAATTTGGGTACAATGGTGATATCAGTTGAGATATCATGAACCTATGGTCAAAGGAAGAAAAAGAAGAAAAATACTGAGATTACAATTATGAATCAAAACTTAAAATCAAGAAATGACATGTTCATGGGCAGGGATGGAGTATACTTTACAAGAGCTAATCTACGTGTCACTTCCTGGAATCTTACAATTCAACAGAAAGACCTTTAAATTGTAAAACTAGAGATAAAATGAAAGCTCCTTCTTTATTATATGTTTGTTTTTTTTTTCTTTTTGGAGGGCAATTGGGGTTAAGTGACTTTCCCAAAGTCATGTGGCTAATTTTTGTATTAAGTATCTGAGGCTGAATTTGAACTCAGGTCCTCCTCACACTTGGGCCAGTGCTCTATTCACTGCACCACATAGCTGCCCTTCTTTATTATATATTGAACAAGTTACTTATAAGATGGAAGCTATAATGCAATACAAAATATAACAGTTAAGATGGATGAAGATTAACAAGAGAAAAAAAATACGAGCTTATGACCTTGTATGTCTATCTATAACAGCACACAGTATGGATTCAAATGCAATCCCAGTACCAAAGCCCATTGGTGTAGGATTCTCTGCATTCTGTTGGTGATTAGCATCCTGCCCTGTGTAAAAGGTGGAAGAGTTAGTAAGAAGCAACTCGGTGGTGAAGTAGCTAGAACATGGGTTATACAGTTAGGAAGACCTGTGTTTAAATTTGACCTAAACCCTTTCTAGCTATGTGACTCTAGGCAAATGACTTAGTCCTGTTTGCCTCAGTTTTCTCATATATAAAATGAGCTAGAAAAGGAACTGGCAAACCACTCCAGTATCCTTGCCAACAAAACCCCAAATGGGTACACAAAGGGTCAGACATAATTGAAACAACTGAACAACAAGTGTTAGTAAGAACAGGAGAGTTCAAGCCTTCTTGAGTTTTCTTTGTCTTCTCTGCAAGTTTAAAGTTATTTTGAGCCCTACTGTCACAGCTACTTCTGGCTCAAAGCTTCAAGAGGAAAGATGGAAGAGGCAAATGCCACTTTAGGAGATGGAATAGACAAATGCTGAAGGAAAAGACTCTAGGAAGACATGAAAGACAAACTCGAAGAAGATTCAAGAATGCTTTACTTCTCCCTACTCTCTTAAACTTTGCTTTACCCCTCATTTAAGGTAGAGGATTGATTTCTACCAATAAGAAGAGAGTCCCACATGAATAAACTTTGGGCTTACACTAGGAAAGGTCAATTCAAAGATCATAAAGTAACGGAGTATGTTTTATCTGATAATTCCCTTTGAGACATGGTGGGACCAGAACCATGACTGGAAAATGGCTTCAGATAGGTACAGCTTACTCCAGAGGAACAGTACAGGTCAAGGTCAGGGGGATATTTCCTTGTACTTAAGAAGGTATACCAATGCAAGGCAATTCAGGAAGCAAATCAAAGGTAAGAAGCTATCTATGACAACACTGGATAATGATTAATGAAGTTAAAAAGAGGTATTGGCATCAGAATATAACATAATATATAGACAAATAACAAATGTAAAGTAGAGAAAGGGAGTAAACAACAACAACAGTCTGAAACAAAGAACAGATGAAATGATCTAAATGATTTGGATATATGAAGTTGATCTGACTATCAGATCAGAAGGGCTACTAATTGTGTGTCTTACCTTCATGATAGTTTTATGCCTCCAAGACTGAGGAACAAACATAAATTTTGGAACTGATTACTAGAATGGAAAAGGTAGGTGATCTAGAAAGGTTGGAAACTATAGGGGGAAGTGGTGGCACCATTATCTAATTTATGTGAAGGAAGAATAGGAAATCTGGGCAAATTCTGAAATTGCACCCTGGAAAACAGACTTGACAAAATATGCAAATGCATAAAAGTTGATTCAGATGGTCAATATGTAGGGATCTATGGTCAAAATAATAAAAAGGGAATCATTTCAGGAGGGACAGAGAGGAGGGAGGGGGAGAGAGAGGGAGAGAGAGAGAAAGAGAGAGAGAGAGAGAGAGAGAGAGAGAGAGAGAGAGAGAGAGAGA
>NW_027185771.1:23580124-23621860 GCF_028583685.1 Petaurus breviceps papuanus
GAGAGAGAGAGAGAGAGAGAGAGAGAGAGAGAGAGATGGAGTGAATTTTCAAGAATGAAATTCTGAAGACATAAGGAAACAATTCTAAGGAGAAAAGAAAATGGAAGATACATTAAGTGACTAATGTGGATAATGGAATTCATTTATCAACTTAGAATTTAGAAATCATATATAGAAAATCATAATAAAGACAGATTGTAGAGAATTAATATGAAATGTTGGCATCATATTATTTCAAGGAAAAAAAAGAGTGGTAGTAAATTAAAAATTACTTGTGTCTCATGAAGAAAGCTGAAGACAAAAAGTGTGCATCTTTTTTCCTCCTTTGCTTATTATTATTATTTTTTATATTTTGCCTGAGGTTGGAGGAAGACCAGAAAAGGTATAGTTCTGCTCTGCTCTTTGAGTTGATGCAATGATATTAATGGTAAATGGAAGGAAGTTAGTGGAGTTCCTCGTTTTATTTTGCTTTTCTTTTCTCAGAAAAAGAGAACGAACCCTGAATTTGAAGAAAATGGACAAAAAAGGTCAATAAGAATTAAAATATGATAATAGGGTTATGTTAAAAGATCATATCATTGCTGCTGTTGAGTTCAAGTCATAGACCCAGATGAGCTCAACCTCAGATTCCTCATTAAAATCACACAAATAAAAACGCTAAGCCACTTTGAGCTTTCTTGGGAGGAAAGTGGAAATTGAGAGAAGTATCATGATGCCTGAAAGGCCAAACAGCTTAAGGATTTGTTTTGTTTTTAAGTACGAGAAAGTAGTCTACCAACTCTTTTTTTTTTTTTTAAGGTTTAAGATGATTAACGTTGAATAAATAGATGTCACCAATTAAATATATTGAAAACTCTAGAATAGAGAAGAGCTGTCCTCTTGGGGGCTTTTCCAGAACATCTGAAATCTCATTTCCTTGCATCAGATAAGGGAAATTCCACACAGGATGAAGGGTCCTGTGCTGCTACACTTTTATGTAATGCTTTTGTTCAATGATTTTACTTGATGAGTTAGATGGTCTGGAGCACCTCCTATCTCTGGGAGCAGCACTCACAGTAGCCCTTCTTGTTATCTCGGAGGTGGAGCTGTGTGGGGAGGGGCATTGCCCTTCATTGACTTCACAAACTCTTCTGTTCCTTTCTTTAGCTTGTGTTTGTTTTTGCAGACTAGATGTTTTATCCAAATCAAAACGGCTGCAGGGCTTAGGAATGGAATAGTTTATAAGAGGTATATGGGACAGCTGAAGGTAAAATGGTCTGTAATGGCGACTTGAATCTTCTACCTTTACAAATGGCTTTTTGAGCCTTCCTGTTTTTGTTTTCTGAATACCTAATCGTTTCCCCACCTCTTAGTGATGTGCTTGATTTCTTGATCAGATACAATTCTTTTTTCTTTTGTTCAATATAGTATTTAATATCATCAATATGAAGAATTTTCACTCCCTTGGATAAAAGCATTTGACAGGATACTATTTGAAGGGATCAATTCATGTTCCTTGATAGCTTTTTCAAGTAATAATTTTCCTCTGCTCATACATACTGGATCTGGAGTCTTGAATGAGCTTCCATCACAGCTAGGGTGAGGTGAAGTATTTCCTCCTGTACATGTTGATTCAGGACTTGGGACAGGAGAAATAAACACTAATGTCTGAGCATACTTTGCTTTATTTTTATTGGAAATTAGATAACTTACATCTTTGCTGAGAAATTCTTCAACTCTCCCTCCTAGTTCCTTGAGGTCCTTTTCAAGTCTTTCAGAGATCACAATAGATGGCAAATCAGGATAAAAGACTTTTCCCCACAGTGGCTTATATTTAGACTTTTCTGATATGTTATCATTTTTCAGTTTTCAGAGATGGTCTTTTTTTCTCATTTTTTATTTGGATACCAGCTGCCGGGTGATGGCCTTTGCTGCGTATCCTCATGGTGCCCGCTTTCATGGCCGCTGCGCAGCGGTCCACATGCTTGGGCCGGCTCCCGCGGGGCCCGCCGCCTCTCTAGCACCGCGCCTGCAGAGGCGGGAAGGAAGCGGGCCAACTCGGCCATCTCGGTTTCGGGGGCAGGCTGTGGGGGCGGCAGAGGGTCGAGTAGTCTACCAATTCTCAACCAAATCAACCAATTAGTTAACATTTATTAAGCACTCATTATATGTGGGGATCTGTGCTTGTGCTGAGCATGCAATGAAAAAAGCAAAAAACCAAAACCAAAACAAAACAAACAAGGAACAGTCCCTACCCTGAAAGCATTTACATTCTAACATGGGTGAAAATATAGATATACGTGGTTATATACAGCTATATGAAGTAGATGGAAGACATCTTGCATGAGAAAGAGATTATTAGCTGTGGCTATTATCAAGTGATTTGTGAAGAAGCAACTACTTGTGACAGCATCGCTACTTCTATAAATGATGTAGATATGTGTAAGTTATAGTTCATTTCAATTATTGTGAAACATTTGACAAATTCTTATTCTATTGTTCAGGACAGAAAGATGTTTAAATAAGAGAATCGTATAGTTGGGTGGTTTTGAAATTAAAATGGCCAGAGGGAAAGGGGAATCATTAATGATTTGATGTCAAGTTGCATGGTGGTATGGTAAGGGGGAAAAAAGCAGTAGTTTGGATGTCAGGTCCTGGATAGAATTTTGCCTTTGTGTGACCTTGGGAAAGTCATTTAAATAATCTGGCTACAATTTTCTCATATGCAAAAATGAAAGATTGCATTACTTATTCTCTCAGGACCTCTTAGATTTAAATATGCTATCCCAAGTAGACAAAAGTATTTAAAGTTGTACCACAAGGATCTGCTCTGGGCCTTGTTGCATTTAACTATTTTTTTTAAATCAATGACTCAGATAAAGGCAGAGATATTCTATTTATCAAATTTGGAGTTAACAAAATTGAGAATGACTTAATAATACCCTGCTAAGCAGATACCAGATTCTAAGAGATATTGACTGGCTAGAATTTTGAACTGCAACTTAGAATAGGGGAAAATATAAATGTTAACTTTGGACCAAAAATTAACATAGCAAGTCAAAGATGGAAGAGGTATAGCAAGACAACTTACCAATTCATCTTAAAAACATATGGGGAAATTCAAGTTCATTTTATGTCAACAGTGTGATATAACTGTATAGTAATGGGGAAAAAATTAAGTTTAACTAAGACAAAGATTCTGTCTAGGACTGTGCCTTGGTCAAACCCCACCTATGAAACTCTGGTCACTTACGGTTCCTACATTTAGAAAAGACATAACATAACCAGAGATATTTCAATAGACTGTGGCTATGATGGTGAAAAAGCTCTCATATGACCCTTTACTATACGTTAACTGATGGAAGAAACTGGCATGTTTAGCATGGGCAAAAGGATCCTCAGTAGTTGTGACAGCTATTTTCAAGTAGCATAGGGGATTTTGGTAGAAATGTCTATCATTAGCAGGGAAATACAGGCCAAACAATTAAAATGATTTATTTCCATATACCAAATTTTATTATTGTCACTTTATTGAGCTCTTGTATACCAGGCAGCACCTTCTGCTGTCCCTGAACACTATTCACTGTAATCCCTCTTTTTCATTCTCTTTTCTCCTAAAGCTGATTCAATTTAAGCAACATTTTGAAAATACTTTGGACAAAGCATTGGTGTGAGTACTGCATAGTAATATGAAGACTGACATGACCTATGATTTCAAGAACCTGATGAACTAGTATATGGGATGAAATAATTCATTCTATAACCCTTTTTAAGTACCTACTATGTTAAGATTTTTGTAAATAAACAAAAAGTCAGCCCTATCTATTTCTCTTATTAAGGTTTCTGTCATTCTAAGCACATCATTGTCTTTGAGACTGTTCTCTACAACGAAACTTCAAAAACTTCAGTTTCCTCCCATTTGTTTTGGGTGACCAGGGACTACCCCAATGAAAGCTCCAGCATCATGTACAAATAAATGTGTGCTTTCCTCTTTTCCATATTCATCATTTTGCTCCAATGAATATTCCTTGACATTAAATCACACAGTGCTTTCTTTTCTAAAAGGAAAACTCAACTTTTGGCATCAACAGGAAGTCATGCTAGCTAAAGAAGCATGAATTATTCCCCCCAACCAGACTATGCAGACCAGCCTGGACATTTCTATTAATGAAAGATTAACAGGGAGAAAAGCAGTATGGAAATGAGTCTTGCCTGATTTGTGAGCCTCTAAAATTGGTAGTCAGTAGTTACAGAAGTGATTTTCAACAATCCATATGTAATTACCAAAGAGGCAGCCTGTACCTACTGGACCAAATGTCCTCTGTTTCTTGTAAAAGATGAGTGAATGAATGAATACATAAATAAAAATAAAAATGTCAGAGTCACAGTGTGATTTTTAAAAATACCTCTGCTTTATTTGATCAAGGTCACCTTTTATGCAGTCATCTCCTTGCTCCTAATTTAAAATTACTTGTATTCTTTACCCTGATCTCATTTTACAACTTTCTAAGTTGACTTCAAGGCAAGGAGGTCTTGCAGTGAAAGAGTGTCCAGTTAGGAGTGAAGAAGATTCATTTTCCTGAGTTAAAAATCTGACCTCAGAAACTTACTGTGTGACCCTGGTAAAGTCACTTAACCCTTTGTGCTTCAGTTTTCACATATATAAAATGAGCTGGAGAAGAAAATGGCAAACATTCCAATATATTTTCCAAGAAAAAACCCAAATGGGATTATGAAGAGTCAGACATCACTAAAACAAAAATGAATGAACAACAAAAATTGACTAGATTGGTGGGAGTCATTTGTAAGTGCCCTTTCTGGATAAAAGTATCAGCTTTGAAAGGAAATACAATTTGTTTGTGTGATGATCACTGGGTAGGTTTTTTCTTTGGGCCATTCAAGGGAAGGAATGATAAAACAATAGATTTAGAGCCCACAGGTACACAAAGAAGGAAATTCAGCTGGTCATTTGTAGAACAGAAATTATTGAATACAAATTAGAATCATGTTGCCTGGGTGGAATTCTTGGACTCTCAGTGTGTTAAGAATTTGAGCTGAGATGTCAAAATGTTACTTTAACTAGTAAAAGGTTTCTCTTGTCTCTGTCTGTCTGTCTCTCTCTTTCTCCCTCTCCTCATTTTTCCCTTCTTTTTCTTTAAGTTCAATTTACACAGAATTTTTTTTTAGTTCTGGTTATTAAATTGCTGTAACTCTTTAGTTATATTTCAGATTTTAAAAATGTGTCATAAATTGCTCTACATTTCCAAATCCACAAAAGTATAGATGATGGGTTGTAGGAAAGACAAATACATACACACATATACAAATGCACATATATGCATACATACATAAGTATATTGGTCTTAAGAGAGAGGTTTATATATGCAAATATACATGTATATGTATGTGTATATATGTAAAATTGTATTGCATAAGCACATTATATTTATTTATCTTGACTGAATCCCTTTAGAAGTAGTATGTGTGTATGAGGTAGTACCTTATCATTTAATAAATACGTATTATTTTTATCTTTGCATTATAAATACACAATACACATATATTTGTATGCATAGGTATATGTAGTACATTATGATTATAGATATATATCTGTGTAAGTGTATGCATTTGTAAATATTTTGCTATTATAAGTGCATAAGTATATGAAGTACATCATGGGCACATAGCAACATATATATCCATACTCACGCGAAACACAGATATGTATATTAATATATACCTTTGTGTGTACATGTATACACAAATTTTTATTTAAATAATATATTTAAGTTTATAATCGTGAAATATCTGTATAATATATGTATATATTAATAAATATACATATACTTTTATATACATATAAAATTTATGCAAGGATAAAATCACATATATTTATTCAATGGGCAGACAGAAGACAAGCCTGCACAACTGTGGCAAAAAGCCACAACTATAATTAAAATGCAAATAACATTGCAGACAGCCAAGGAAGGAGTAGCTAGCTGGCAAATAGTAAGAAAACTAACCTTGTTTTCCTATTCCCTTTGTCCAAGAAGCATCAGTGCTAATCTAAATGGGCCATTCATGTGTAATTAGTGATCAATCAGGCATATTTCCAGATTCATTAACTAAGACGATCTCAAGTATAACAAGACTATTTCAAACCCTGACAGATAGAGGCAGTTTCATTAAGGTTTTATACATTGAGATCTGCTTGTGTACTTATTAAAAGTTAGCCCAATGCACATTGAAAGATGGTAGAGATTAGGAATATTAATAAACAAATCATATGTAAATCAAATTATACTGTGCCATTTCATTATCTAAAGAGAAAGGAAACTCATAAAGTTTCTTTCTTCTGAAAGTACTGTACAACTTAGTAATAGAGTTCCCCTGGAAAAGAAAGTGATTTTATGTCAAGTAATTCAAAGCTATGTATTGCATATGCTATCAGTGTTTAGATGCAGCAGACATGTTTATTTCTGTAGCCAAAGGGAAAATTTAAGCCTTGCCTCAGCAGTCAGTCAACATTTCCCAAGAGAGCACTGACTGTTCACAGAACATAGTACAAAGCAGTATGAGAGAATATAAAAAGATATAAAACAGCAGACAAAAGAGAACCAGACTGGGAAGCAGAGAACCTGGATTTCAGCCCTAGTTTTGCTACTAACAAGCTATGTTACTTTGGGCTACAAATTCAACAGTCATTTCTCAAGTGCCTACTGCATTCAATCTACTGAGAGGGATAATTCAAAACATAGAAACTTAAAGTTAAAATGGACCTTAGAAATAAAACTGAAAACAGTATATTATAGAAGAAACAGGACTGAACTTGAAGTCAAAAGACTTGATTTCAGGTTTCTATCCTTACCTGTTTTATGTCATTTCTTCCTGTAAGTCATCATCTCTCTGATAAATCCCATGCTATTTTCATCTTTCATCTTCAGAGAGGACCAATGACATCACAAAGTGATTTAAGTGAAGCAGAGTTGCACCAAGTCATCAGCCTCACTCTAATTTCCAATATCATCCAATTCCAGTGGCAAGACAAAAGTAATGATGACCAGTGATCTCCCAGGATACAGAGCAGAACCTTGGTGTCTTTGATGTCTGCCCAAGCTCCAAGCTCTTCACAGTACCTGCTGCAGTTGTCTTTGTGGCTATTGTAACAAATTTGTCTCATCCACCCATTCCAACAGAGGAAGTCTCCATATGTTTGGGGGCAAACATCCCCCTAACTCACTGATGGATTTGAAACCTATCAGTTACCCTCAGTCTGGTTTATAAATCAGTATTGGTTTTCTTATTTATGAAATGGGAGTCCCTCCAAAGAGCCATTAAGCGTTAATTATGATCAGATTATTCAATGGGCATGTGAAGATCTAGAATACAAGAGTAATTATACTCTGTTCTCAAGATTATAGTCTAATAGAAAAATGAAAGTTTTGTATTCAAATATCTTGAGCACAGATTTCAGGTACATTTCTCCTCTCAGGGTCATTGTTGGTTATTTGGGGAAATACTAGTTATGCAAATAATCCTGGAGAACTATATCTGTACATATGTGTATATGAATATACCTTTATGTGTATATGTAGATACTAATATAGATATCTAAAAAGGTAGATAGATGATAGATAAATAGATAGATAGATAGATAGACAGACAGATAGGCAAAACAAAATAAGATAAATATATAGATTTACCTCTATGTTCACTGATGCCCCTGAAACCTAAGGACCTATTGAGGTTTCCATGGACTTTGATTTGAGAACTTCTCTAAATAAAAAACAAAGACTCTTCATAAATTGTTAACTTACTTTAGTTAATATTATTGACATAACAATTCAGATCATTTATTTTCTCCAAGCTGCTTGTAGGCAGTTTCAGATTGTCATCTACTCCATGAAGAGAGCCAGATGCAATAACAAATAAAATGAACATTTTTAAATGTCTATTGCGCATAAAGAGTGTTGAGAGTGGTACAATATTAATATAAGAAATTATCATTGATCTAAAAAATAATCTTAAAATCTAATATTAAGTTGCTTTCTTTAAGACAAATATGTGAAACAATTTGTGTGTGTTATTATTTGTATTTTGCATATGAAGGACCTTCACCAGGGGAGTCCTACTTGAATGCCTTTTCATGGTACAGTGGAGTTGAAAATTTAGTAACTTCACTCCAAAAAGAGCCATAAGTACTAGAAGCTCATCTAAGTGATTTTTTCCGGCTCAGGCAATGGATCAACATACTCTGCTTCCTATATGTTCAAATACAATGCCAATTGGCTCCCAGTTTGGGGATTCCAAAATGTAAATTCTTCATGTACAACCACAAACTCTTTTCCAAAGATCACCCTCCCTAAGAAACTAGAGGCTCTTCAACAAATGATAGAGTATATAATAATTAATGATTTCTCTTTGTTTTGTTTTACTTTGTTGTTGTGCCCTAACAACTGATGAAGCTCATTTGCTAGACCATAGAGTTGTCGTTATATGAAGCCAAGGTGTAAGTGCTTACAATGAAGAAACATTATCATGAAGTACTGAAATCTAGTTAGGAAAATGCTGGCACAGGAAACAGAAGTGATAGCCATGATCTGCTTAGAATTTTTAAGGGGATAAATGAATAAGATTCTTACTGCATTTCAAGATTTTCTTGATACTGAGAATTAACATTTACTCAAACACCTCACAAACATAGAAAAAAGAGTACAGTAGACAAAAGACAAACTGTCCTCTCACTTAGGTTGTGAATTTGGAAGTTGAAAAAATAGCTGAAAGTAATGAATGTACAGGAGAATTGACCTAGATATGTCATTTTTATCCAAGAAGTCATTTTGATCTTTATCACCACCCTTATTGTCCTCAATGTGCCATTGCTAAACTCAGTTTTAGTACTGTCTGCACAAGCTTATTTTTTAAAGCTATTTTTATTGAAGAATTTGTATTCCAGTTGTCTTTAGTTTCACCTCCTTGATCTTTTCTACAGAGGAGATGTAAGCTTATCAGCAATGCAATTTATTTTTCAAAATCAAAAGTACACTGTTTAAAAAAATGATCTTTATGTCTTGTCAGGTGGAAAGAAATGCTCCCAATGTCTCCTGAAAGCTATCAAAATACCAGTTCTTATTCTTAGAGAGACAGCACAATATAGTTGAAAAACAAATTAATTTGGAGTTAAGGTGAAAAAAGAAACTAGGTTATGTTCTATGCTCTAATGTGTCCTGTCTGTGTGACCTTGACCAAGTCACCTACCTAATCGATGTGAATCAGTTTCCTAATCTGAAAAATAGATCCAATACCTGCATGAGCAAAGTACTCTAATTTCCCACATTACGTCATCATCCTTATTGAATTGTATACAATATTCAGTCATTAGTACAGATAACTATAAAATCTAGCTGCACAATGTCTAGAAACACTTAGTCACTGAAGAACCAGGTTATGAGTTTTACAGTTAACCACAAATTGCTATCTTGCCAACAGGTTTATGACATGATAATTATAGATGTCCTTCAGATTACTTTTTTAGGGCAGTAAAATTACCTTATCTATAGCTACATTTATCTATAGAGACATGTCTTTATGTATCTATGGATGCATCAATCAATCTATCAATTGGTCAATCTATGATATTAAATATCTTCTGTTTCAGGTATCATAATAATTAAGTTTTCAATTCTTTTAAATTTCTATCCCCTCCAAAACAGCTATCTTTTATAAATATGTTGTCTGATCTTTATTCATGTCATCCCTTTTCCAAGCAGGACAACTATTCTTCTCATCTTCTTCTTTAATTTCATTTCTACTTCCTCTGAGACATGTTAAGGATTTGGACATGAGTCCACATGATGTGCATCCACTATCATGGATAATAAAAATAATTTGTTTTCATAAAAGTTCTGAAAAATTATTTCTAAATATCACCTCTTTACTCTTTCTCTTCAACTTCATGTCAACATGCTCGTAGAATAATTTGGCTCAATTATGACACCCCAAACTTTTTACAAATTCATATATTTTCTACAACTCTGAAGGTATATGAAGTGACAATAAAGATCCTGTCCACAAAATTATTAATATTCTAGGTGATTTATATATTTGTTTTCATTTATCTTTTCTTGTCTGAGCCAACTTTCAGCATTCATTGATTTTTTTTTTTTTGGTGATTGCTTTACATTTCTTATATCACCTTTGTAGAATGGCATATATTAACAAACATTCCCATGAATTATCACCATATGGGCATTTACATATATGCATATGTGCATATGTATGTACATACAAACAAACACATAATATACACACATTTTTCTATGTGTTTACAATGCATATTATAGGCATACCATACATATGTAATACACATGTTATATAAACACATGTGTATTACCACACAGGTGTATTATATGTGTATGTATGCATGCATATGCATGCCTCTCTTTATGATCAGCTTTTTAAAAATAGTTCAAGTTCAAATTGCTGTAGTAGTTACATACCTATAAGCAACTTTTTTGGCATCTATTTTTCCTTCAATTCCTTAAAAAAAACATTTACTCTAAAAAAAAAATAATGCAGCAACACACATATAACCTGATTTGGAAAATAGTATGCACTTCAGTAATTATTTTCCATCTGTTAGAATATATTACATTTCAATCTTTGGCAATGACTTTTGGCATTGCTATGTTTAGTACTTTCTTCCCATTAGGCAACAGTTCATTAATCATCCTTCTTTGACTTTTCAATCAGTTTTGAACTCACCAAACTCTAATATCTTTTAGCTTATCTTTCTCAGTTTCATCCACAACATTATTAAAATATATTCTTCCTACCCTAGTTTATCATTTTAGTGTATCACTCTGGATAAGGAGATGTAGAGGCCACTGTTACCCTTCCCACAAATACTGTAGCTTTTACAATATTGCAATATGGTTTGTCTTTAACATATTATTATTTTTATAGAGATTCATCATATATGGATTCATCAGTCAATCTATTAATTGGTCAATCTGTCATTTTAAATATTATCTTCTTTTTCAGGTACATGCTATATTTAACATGACATTGTTATATTATTATAATCTATTATTTATATAACATATATTAACATGTTAATATAACATAGAATTTCAGAATTAGAAGTCATATTAGGAGCAATATAATCTAAAGTGTAAACTTCAAAAATTCTCCTAAAATATAACCAATAAAATATCATCTCACCCCTAATCTTTAAGATTATAAGAGAGATAAAGTCTACTCCTTCCTAAAACAGATCATAGCACCTTTACAGGATTCTAATTTTTAGGAAGATGATATGATTCCCAACTTAACATAAAGTCTGAATTCAACTCATTGGATCTGTCATCCATGACTCTTAGTTCTGTCCTCTGGAGGTAAAGAAAATAAAATAATCATTCTTGGATATGATAGCATTTCAAAAATTTCAATGCAGCAATCATGACCTCTCTAAGTTTTTTCTTCTCAAAGTTCAGAACTGAAATCAAGTCTTGCATGATTAACTCTCTCAGGTCCCAGAATCCCACGCAGGGAACTTTCTGCTGTACTGACTAATGAGTTATTCATGTGGCCCCCTATATTTAGGGCAGATCAAGCAAAGACTATTGGTACTCTCAAGCCATGTTCTCACCATCCACTTTAGTTGTCCATGAGTTATTGTCCCTCAATTCTTTCCATATGTTTCTCCATAAAACAACAACAACAACAACTACACTCCCATTGTTATCTATAAGGTAATATACATTTATTTACAAAACTTTCCAAATTCACATACATTTCCCTGGTCACAACTTCCCAAAGATGTTGTCCAATTAGAATGTAACCATTTTTTTTCCATTTTTTAGAAATAATAGTATTTTAATGCATTCATATACCATAATTTTTTAAGACATTCCCAATAATGGCAACAAGTTTTGTTTGACTATTGTGATTAGGTATGTAAGTGATATTTTTTATTTTGTTTTTTGTTTGTTTTTCAGTGGAGAAAAAGATGGAAGGGAGAAATGTGAGCTCAGGGATGGAAGCAGATGCCAGATGTCTTCACTTTTTAATTTGTCTCTTTAGTGTTTGTTACATACTAAGTACTTAAAAATATTTTTTTCATTCATTCATCAATTCACAAGTCCTGAATCAAAACCCTTCTCTTTGTACATAAGTTATTTGACCTTAGTCACTTATATTCTCCAGACTTTGATAATCAATTTGAAAAATAATAATGTTAGTTGCAAAGTGGACCTTACAGGGTTATTGTGATGGAATCATTTCATAAACCATAAAATGCTTAACAAATGGGAATTTGATACACTGTATTTTAACAGTTTAGTATAAGGGCTTAAACTAGTTGGTGTCTTTATTAATCATGTTGCTTTCAAAGGACACTTGAGTTTTATGTGGTTGACTTCAGGAGCTCAAGAACATTTGTACAACCCCAATATAGGCAAAATATATCTGCTAAATTTGGTTTCCTAAGGACATCTATTCCCTTCCATTCTTTTGAGAAACTAAGTGGTCCTAGGAAAATTAATCTAAGTGGGTACTTTCACCATATTCAACTGCAATTTTTTTTTGAATTCTTACCAGTTCAAAAAATATTTCTGAAATAGCTTGTTTCATTTCACATTTCCTCACAGTACCCAAAACAAAGCAGATAAAGTGATTTCGGGTACTATTTACCTTAACACACACACACACACACACACACACACACACACACACACACACATATATATATATATATTAAATGAATTAAATTTTGAATCAGAAAAAATATGGGTCTTATTCAGTGAAAGGAAATAGATGTGGAAATCCAGAAATTCAATTCCAATGAAATTCTTTATTCTAAAACACACTGTAGCTCCATCAATAATTCCCAAATGTTGACAATAGTCCTGTTTCTGAATAAGATTATGACCCTAATTATTATTATTAAATTATTTCAATAATTAATTTTTTATTTCTATCTGTAATTTTTTAAATCAAAATTATAACTATCAAGACAGACTTCTTCTAGGTTGAAAGAACTCTATCACCCAAACATTGTCTAATGAGTTATAAACTTTTTAGAAATACTTCTACATCCATTGGAAATATTAGTGATGATAGAAATGCTGAAGACTAGCCACCTAAAGTCTGACCTATTGAGTAAATGGGAAGAACATTGTCTTGGACTTGATGTTTGGCTTTGAAGTACTAAGTAATCATGTGACCTCCACCAAGGTCACCTACACTTTGGGAGAAAAATGTGCACAATAAATAATGTTTGTACTACCTAATTCACAGTCTTGTTATGTGAAACAAATAAAGAAACATGCACAATGTGCTTTACAAATTGTGAAGCACTATACAAAATAAGGTATTATTACCCTTTTTGATAGTCATAATAATGACAATAACAATAGAGCAGAACCATCAACTTAAGCAATCAATCCCCAAGAAAGCAGTTTGAAAAATCAAGCTTGCAATTATAGCTCCAAGGTCGAACACTATAATTTTTTTTTCCAAAGAAAAGTAAAAATTCCTTGAAATCGCAAAATGCTTACTCAGCAGGTGAAATTAGTGGTTGACTGCAAAAATACATTCTATTTTAGTCTTCTACTTTTAAAAGTTTTGACTTAAAGGGAGACTAGTTTCACCTTAGGAAAAATATCTACATAAATATTTGAATGGGAACATACATATAAGAACATAAAAATAAATACAGCATAATTTAGTGTTATACTAATAAGTTCCAATCTGTGTGATGAAAGATGACACATGATATACATGCTGATATTTCCAATGTGGTTATTTTTAATTTGGTCACATTTAATTTACAGTTGAGTACTCAGAACCAAATTGGGAAGAGAAACATACCAGAAGTTAGGAATTAAGGATTTTCAAGCAAAATCCAACAAAAAAATAATAAAAACCTTTTAATCTCCCTCATTGTCTCTACTCTGATAATAGGGAAATGCAGAATTTGACAAATTACCTTCCAAGGTTATAGTCTCCAACTCCCCACATATTGGTCAAATGGTTACATATAGCTGATTACTTGGACTGTTTAGTTAGAAATTAAAGAAAATCATGAGGATTCTTGTTAATATTAATGGAAAAAAGCAATACCTACCACAGGGGAATGCTATTCCCCTTGTCCTGTATCATCTCAGTCGATTTCAATATTGTCCTGCAAGTGTAAGAATCCAGGAGGAGGACTCTAAAACTTGATTCTCCATACAAACATTCCCTCCCATATCTCTCTTCATTTCTCTGGTAGATGTCAGCATTCACTGATTCTTGGCATGGTCCCTTTCAATGTGGTGTTGTTTAACATTCCAGTGTCTGAATCTGTCCTCAAGCAACAATGGTTAGCATTTAGAACCTTTCCATCTATCTCCGTCACTTAAGAGGCATGCAGGTAGTTGGGGCTATACCTGAAGTCAGGAAGACTCAATTTCAAATCTAGCCCCAGATACTACTTATTGAATATACATAATGCACACACACACACACACACACACTTACACTCATACACACTCACACACAAGTATATATATCCTTATACATAAACACATATAGGCCAGACTAACATATCTCATACTTATATTAAATACTTTGTAAACTTCAATTTTTTTTTCATAAATTCTAGCTATTTTAATAGTTCTTTTCTCCATTATTTCTCTCCCTGAAGTTCTAACAAGGGTCTAGTGGATGATTTTTTTTCCTTTTCTAGTTCACCAGTTCTATAACATGACCTAACTGTCATAGAAGGGAAGATAAATCCAGAGGCTATGTCTTCATCAGTTTTCTCAAACATACGTCCTCCAGAGCAATGTCTTTTTTTCCTGAAGTCTTCTTTATATCTTTGTTTCCATTAGTTATAAGATTCTCTCACATTTAGTTGAATTAGCTTTCCTTTTCTAATAAAAATGTGTCTACTTTCCCAAATGCATTTCTGATCATGGCAACATTATAGCTTATAACCTCTCACTCCTAATACAAAGGACATGTAATTCTCATTAGGTGATCAGTCTTCCAACCAGTGTTCCTATTCATTTCCAAATTCTTAACCTACAGTGATTTCTCTGTGGGCTGGTCAACCTATTAAATTTAACTCAGTTCAATGCAATGAACTTTTACTAAGTCATTACATGTTCATTTTTTTTTTAATAATAGGAACAAGTAAAATAGCTCTTGCCCTCAATGGAATTACATTTTAATAATAGGTGGTCAATGAAGTGAATGCATAAAGAAAAGGATATTGTAAGTAAAATTGAGCAAAACTATTAACACAATGGGCAGGTGAGAGACAAATTACAGAAGGTTTCACAAAAGAGATACCACCTGAGTTCATTTTTAGGTCTATATGGGTTAATTGGTAGTAGTAACAGTTAAATCACAGACCAAATCTTAAGGTGTACTTTGATCAAAATGTTTCATGAGAAAATAAGAAAACATGGTTTATAATTGTATGAACAAAAAAGTTAAACAATCAGCATGTTGTTCTATATTATAACTAGGAATACTGAACAAAATGAATCATGTCTGTCTCAAAATATATTCTAATGGTGAACCTTCTTGATGAGGGTATATCTTTTTCTAAGAGGGTGGAGGGAGATAGGGATACAAATGACTAGACAGGAAAATTTCCCTAGTAAATGGCATACATAACAACAATAATACAATGAATATGACACTAAAAAACTCACAGCCCCTAGTGCTTTATGATTTGAAATATATTTTCTAACACTAATTCAGTAATACAAGTATATTTAGATTATTAAACCCATTTTTCAGTTGAGAAAACTGAAACAGGGAGACAATGTTATTATCTCAAATATCATGTCATAGCTTAAAAAATAAAAGTTTCAAACCTAGATGCTTTACTTTCAAATCCAATATTTATTTCTATGACATATTGCCTCTTTTAGACCCAGAACTATCTCTTCTCTATTTTTTATAACCTCAGAAACTAGTTCTGCCTAGAGGAAGTGCTTTATTTAAAATAACTACAGAATAAGTCTAAATATTTTCACAAATCTACATAACCATAACTTAGTCTTACCTACTTAAAATATATCATGATGAAAATTGAACATATTTTGAATAAAGAAACTGAGTAACAGAATTTAATTAACTTGCAAGACATATTAATAAATGGAATAACAAAGTCTGGAATGCTCCCTTCACTATACCATACTGCCAAACTCAGAAAGGTAATATTTCTGTTTCTGTCACTGAGAAGCATTTATTTACTGGCATATAAATGCAAACTAAATTATTTTTCCCTTTACAATAAATGTTTACCCCAATGGTAAAGGAATATTAGGGTCATAATCTACAAAATAAAATGGTCACAGGGGTGGCCAGGTGGCTAAGCGAGTAAGAGCACTGGCTCCAATGTCGGGATGACCTGGAGATCGAATCCCATCAGATACTCAGCACCACACCCAGAAATAACTGGCCATGTAACCTTGAGCAAGTTACTTAACCCCAATTGCTAAATAAAATAAAATAAAATAAAAGGGTCACCACAAATTCCATCTGACATCCAAAGACACATGAATGGGAATAAAAGCAAACAAACATTAAGTTTTAAGTGCTTCACTTTTGAAATAACTTTTTAAGAAAAAAAAAAAGCATGTCCAGATCCAGAAACCCTGAGCAGGGAACAGACTGAATATCACGTCATATATGAGTCCATTTAATCTTAAAATTATAGACCATTTGAAGTAGAAGGAGACTAAGAGATTATCTAGTCCAATTTTTCCCTAAATTGTAATCTCTACTACAAGAATCACTGAAAAGTAGAAATCCAGCCTAAATTTGAAGGTCAACATTGAGGAATCAGCTAAAGAAGCCCACTCCCATTTTGTACTCTTCTAAATGTTAAAAATATTTGCCTTATATTTCACTATATTAAATATTCAGAATGGATATATACACCTATATATATACATGTAATTGTGTTACATAGATGGCATAACTGATATATGCACACATGCACATACATATATATGCATATACACACACAAATATGTCACATAATCACAATATACCAAATGAGTCATATTTTCCATGGCACTCAGTATCTCTTGATTCAACCTATTTAACTTCCATACTTATACAGTAGGTATAATGGTAAGGCTTCTTCATTTGTTTGCTTTATATAGTTTCCTTCCATAAACCTAACCTGTATTTTCTCAATATTATCCTTCATAGCTCCTGTAAAGCCAAACCAAACAAGCCTTATGCCAAAAGAGAATTAATTGTTAAGATTAGGGTGAACTGCCCTGATTATTTGGAAATGGCTAGAAAATGGGATGATGCCCAAGTCCCAGCAAAGATAAGTAGAAAGTTTATATATATGTTATAGGAATGTAAATTTTTAACATCTTCCCTGCCCCTAGGTTAAGTGCACCTGGAGCCTGTGGTGGGAGGCTTGTCTTTCAAGAAAGCCCACACCTTGGTGCTTTGTGATTGGGCAGTGGGCCAAGAGGGTTGTTACATTCTCTGTCCCAGGAGAAGGCTATATAATCCCTTATGTGAGACTTTGTTTTGGGGCTTACTTTGAGAAGTGTTGTGTGATTTGACCAGAGAGACTCTGGGCAGCCGTTGAGAGTCCACCGGATTTGAAAAGCCATATGTTGATGCTTCCCTCTCTGGTAACTGACTAGGTATTGATGTAATGGTCAAGACAGTTGGAGACCTGTCTACTTGATATATTTTCCTGTTTTCTTGTAACATCTCTTATACTCTGAAGTTCAGGGTGCTGACCTTTTCCCAAGGTAAATGATATATTTGATTCAATAAAACAAGATTGTTAACCCATTTTAAGTTACTTTCCTTTAGCAAAGCAGATCTAAGAAGCTGTATTGGCAGCCACACTGGAGATGCTGGGGTGCTTGCCACTACAATATAAGGGTGGGTAGGTGGTGCAGTGAGTAGAGCACCAGCCCTGGAATCAGAAAAACCTGAGTTCATACCCAGCTTCAGACACTTACTAGCCATGTGACCTTGGGCAAGCCACTTAAATCCAATTACCCTGCCTTCCCTGCTTCCAAAAAAGCAAAAAGAAAAAGTTTATATATCAGAACATAGATGTGCAGGGATAAAACTTAAGTCCTTACTTGCAGGAGGAGGAAGAGTGTGAGAGTATAAAAATGAGAGCTTTTAAATAGAGAAATGACATTCAGGGAAAATACGGTCTGCATACCAGGGCCAGTTACCCCAGAATCAGAGTCCAAGTTCTATTGGTAGGAGAATGACCAGAGTACAAATGAATCTATATAACTGTTCTCTCATTCACACTATATATTTTCAAGAACACAGAAGAAAATTTAGGACAAAAAAAGAGTCACTAACTACTAATATTTTTTCTTTCTTTGTCCATTTACATGATCTCTTCCCTGGTAGTCTCAGTGGATCCATGACATCATTCTTTAGACAAATAGAAAAATCTCTTTCTTAGACAATCTTGCTTCCTCATCTTCAGTATTTATTACTTAGCTCCAATGTTATATGGTCATCCTTTTTAACCATCTTATATGAATCACAACCAGATTGCCTCACTCCACACACCCCAAAACTTCCTGCAAAGTCACAGATTTCCTTCTGCCACTCAAGCTGCTTTGAGAGACAGGAGGGGATAGAAACAAGTCAATTAGTACTTAAAGTCTAAGTCTGAAGAGACATATTTTCAAATTTCAAGGGGTAGACTGATTTAATTATTTTTTCTCTCTCGTATTATTATGGATTTTCCTCTATATTTTCCTTATTCTTTCTTCTATGTATTTTTTTTTGAGCTGTTTTTGCCTTTTGGAGGGGGGAATACAAGATAATTGGGGTTAAGTGACTTGCTCAAGATCACATGGCTAGTGTTGTGTCTGAGGCTGGATTTGAACTCAGGTCCTCCTGACTCCAGGACCAGTGATCTATTCATTGTGCCACCTAGCCAACCCATTCTATGTATTTTTAAATGTGATTTTTTGAGTACTTAGATCTTTTATCTCTTTGGAACTGATTTTAGAATATAGTGTAAAATAACTATCTAAACCTCTTCATTTCTAAAAATTTTTTTTGAATTTGATAAATAAGGAATTACCTTTGAAGTAGTTTGTATTTTTTTTTTTTTACTTTTATCAGAGAAAATGCTCCAGGACAAATCTAAATAACTGAAGTGTCCAGTCAGCAAGTCTCTGCCATTGTGTCACCTTTGTGATCGGGTTCTGGAATTCACTGTTCAGTGGTATAAATAGCAATAGATTCCAATTATATTTTGATTTCTTGTGCTACCCAAGAGTTGCACAATATTCTTCCTTATTATTCATGAATTTTCTAATAGGAAATTAGTGTTAATCTGTTTTATCTTGGGACATAGGATAATCAACTAAACAACCAATATGCATTTATTAAGTGCCTACTATATATTGGGGATAATGTTAGGGGAAATGATAAAAATTAAATAGCCCTTGCCATAAAGGAGTTTATATCCTGCTGGGATACGCATGATTTGAATCAGTTTATATTAAAATGTACCCAAGATGAATACAAATTAGTATATGAAAGGAAGTGGCATCATTAGCTTGGGGAGGGGGTAGTGGGGATAAGGTATGGTTTCGTATAGTATGTTGTATTCAAACCGAATGTTAAGGAAACTACTTATTCTAACTGGAGGTGGAGATAGACTGCAATCTGAGTTTGGATATAGTATGTAAGGAATAGAATAGGCAGAATACTAGTTTAATTGGCATTCAAAATGTGTGAAAGAGATGAATGCATAAGACCTAAAGAGGAGGTTGGAGTCACATTGTGGAGAGTTTTAAATGCCAAGCAGAGCAGTTTGTCTTTGATCCAAAAGGAAGACAATGCAGTTAAGTGACAAAGACAGTGACATGATCAGATCTGTGGTTTAGAAATCGAATGTTACCATCTGTTTGGAGGATTGTTTGGATAAAGGATGAGGAGAGAATTGAAGTAGACAGTCCATTGAAGAAGCTATTGTAGTAGCTCAGGTGAGAATTGTTGAGGGGCTGAATTAGGATTTTACATCATTGAGTTAGTAGAATGAGGCAGATATAAGAGATGTTATTAAAATTCAATAAATTGGCCTTTGCAACTTTTTAATATGGGTAGTGAGAAAGAAGAGTTAGTAATAACACTCCCAAACTGAGATAATGAAAGGATAATGATAGACAAAGGAAAAAAAAAGTTGGAAACTTTATAATGGGGATGGTTCTGGGCGGGGAATAAGTTCTGTTATAGAAATTATGAACTTAATACTATCATGCTTAAGAAATACTCAGTTTATAACTTCAGGCACCAAGTGTGTGGTACTGGAACTGAAAAGAGAAGAGGATAGAACTGAATATATAAATGTTGGTGTAATTGTCTAGAAGCTATGGGAAATATAAGGTGCCAATCCCCACAACAAAATATAAAAATGATTAGAATAATGAAGACAATGGAGTGTTAAAAAATGAAAATGTTGGTAATATTGATGATGATAAAAACAATTATGAGAACAAAGGATCTGAGCCTTTCCTTTATGTTAAAAAAATACAGCCTTGCATTTCTGATTTATTTTTGTAATTAGACAATCTATTAATGTTGCCTTTTTTTCTACACTCAGGGAAATATATTCATTTTCATTTATAAGAAATTTAAAATACATAGAGTCATTTTAATTGTACCAGTAAAAATTGAGTTGTGTCTCAGGCAAATTAATAATTGGAAAACATTCAAAGTTTCTTTACATATGTCATGATAAGCTTATAAGGATGTATATATATATATATCCATCTCTGTGTGTATGCAGATGTTTGTATAATCTCGCTCTCTCTCTTTCTGTGTGTGTGTGTGTGTGTGTGTGTGTGTGTGTGTGTGTGTGTGAATTATCTAACAGCTAATTAGTGCTTGGATTGACAAAGTCTCTTCTTACCAACTCAGCAAAAGATCTCATGTGGAACATCTTACAACCATTTCTAATTCTTGATATAGTATAGTCTATGACTGAAGCTGAAAATGTCTTTCAAAAACTTATATAAAATGATACTGTAAAAAGAATATTAAATACATTTTAGATGCAGTTTCCCATTTAAACTCAAACAAAACTTGCAAAGAGAAAAATGAATTTAAAATACAATTATTGCTCCTGAACTTTTGATAATGGTGCAGGAAATTGTAGTTCATATGAACATAAGCCTAACAAGGTATAAAGATGTATTTTTTTTTCAGTTTCCAGTTTTTTATTCAATATTTCTCATCCAACCTGAAATACAATGTAATTGTTTTAGACAGAATGATGATGTAATGTGATTTATGTTTCAAAAAATAAAAAAGGAAAGAAAAAGAACTTACCAATATAAAAGGCAAAACTTATTAGACTGGAAGTCAAGGGACTTGGGTTCCACTGCTGTTGATTATCTATTCTAGTACAAAAAAGTTGTTCATAGTTCCTGGACAGAATTCCCTAAGTATAGATCCACTCCAAATGACTTTAAGTTGTCTTCCAGCTCCATTGAAATGTTTCTTCCAAATTGGTATCTTTTAGCTCTCCTTGTCTACTTAAAAAAATACACATACACACACACACACATATATATATAAAATGAACCTTTCTTAAACTCTGCCATCCTCTGTTCTGTATAATTGTTGAGAATCATGTATTAAGCACCAACTATGTACTTGTCACTGTGCTAAGCAATATTATATATAAGAATATTAATTCTAATTTCAAAAAAATGGCATTTTACACTCTATGATCAACCTCCAGCCATAAAATCTATGGGCTAATATGGAATATTCTAAAAGCCACTCTACTTCTGATATTCTTAAACTCTATTTATGAAGAATTGCTTTCAATTTAATTCCACAAACATTAATAGACCATTTTTTTCATCTCTCAGATTCATTTAAAAGTCAAATTATAACATGTGATTTAAAAAAAAGTATATTCAGCAATATGAATGTGGAAAGATATAATTTCCTGAATTTTATCACTCCAATTACTGTCCCTTTTTTATGATCAGAGAATATGTACATAAGTAGTGAAATTAACATAGCAATTGTACAGGTGATAAAGCTGTACACAAAATCAAAATTCTAGTTCACATGCTCAGTGAATTCATTGTGAGTTGATGAAATGGACCTAATTCTCCCACTTGAGTTGATCAGAACAAACTGTTTTAAATATACCACACACAGAAGACAGAACCAAGATAGCAAAGAAAAAGAAAGAACTTGTCTGCATTCTACCAAATTCCATTTTGAACAATTTTAAGTAATGCCTCATAATGAATTCTGGAACTGCAGAGCCCACAAAAGGTTCACACATGTTTGTGTGAAACAATTTTCCAACCCTAGAAGATTTAGAAGGTGGTCAGAAAAAGATTATTGCACCAGGAATAAAATGGGGTGCAGTACAGCTCAGAATCCTTCACAGGAAAATATTAGGTCTTCCTCAACTATGCAGTAGATAGCCTGCCTGAGTAGGACAAGAGAAGGCCTGTCTAGGCAAGCCAGCAGCAAGCTTTGGAGGCAACTGAATCATTGTCAGAGGATTCTGAAACTCTCAACTCACAGATGGTAAGAAGGCCAGAAAACTTATGAAGACATTACAGAGATAATTTTTTTAGCAAAGAATGCAAGAATCGATTGTATTACTCATACATGAATCAGGGTTCCAGTCTTGGGTTGCAGTTTCAGGACAAGGAGAACTGCACACTAGAAATTTCAGTAGCAAGGGAATGGGCTGGACATGGTTCCATGGTGCCTCAGCTGAAGAGAAAAAAAAAAAAACAGGGGTAGCAATCACAAAGCAAAAGCAAGAATAGATGAAATTAAAATAAAGGTGGAAACTTCATATTAAAGAACCATAGACAGTGAAGTGATATCAATACTAAACATCCATGCACCAAATGGTAAAATATCCAAATTCTTAAAGAAGTTAAATGAGTTAAAGAAATAAATTTTTATAAAAAAGCTATACTAGTGGGGGACTTTAACATTTTTTCTCTCAGAACTAGATAAAGTGAAACATAAAATAAGCAAGAAAGAGATAACAAAGGTGCATAGAGTTTTAGGAACATTAGAAATGATAGATCTCTAGAGAAAATTAAAAGACAAGAGAAAGGAATATGACATTTTTTCTCAGAGGACCATGGCACCAAAATAAAAACTGAGCATATATTAAGACTTAAAACATCACAATCAAATGAAGACAGAAATAGTAAATAAATTTGTCTTAGATCATGATGCAATAAAAATCATATTCAACAAATGGTCACGGAGAGAGAGAGATTATGATTATTTCGGAAACTAAAAAATCTTACCCTAAAGAATGAATGGGTGTATACAAGTTATTCCCCATTTGTTAAATGGTCAAAGGATATGAACATGCAATTTTCAGAGGAAGAAATTAAAGATATCTATAAGCATATGCAAAAAAAATGCTCTAAATCACTATTGATTAGAGAAATGCTAATTAAAACTCTGAGGTACCATATCTCACCAGTCAGATTGGCTAAGATGACAAAACAGGAAAATGACAAATGCTGGAGAGAATGTGGACAAATTGTAACACCAATGCATTGTTGGTGGAGTTGTGAACTGATTCAGCCATTCTGGAGAGCAATCTGGAACTATGCCCAAAGGGGTATAAATAATTTCATACCCTTTGACCCAGCAGTACCACTTGTAGGGTTGTATCCCAAAGAGATTATACAACTGGGCCAAAGACCTATATGTACAAAAATGTTTATAGCAGCTCTGCTTTGGCAGTAAAGCATTGGAAATTAAGGGATGCCCATCAACTGGGAAATGGCTAAACAAGCTGTGGTATATGAATGTAATGGAATACTATTGTGCTATAAGAAATAAGCAGTAGATGGACTTCATATTTACCTGGAGAGGCTTATACAAACTGATGCTGAGTGAGAAGAGCAGAACCAGGATAAATTTGTACATAATTACAGACATAATGTATATGTGATGAACAACTTTGATAGACTGGACTCTTCAAAAATGGAGGATTATAAGACATCTCCAAAACTTTCATGATGGAGATGTCCACATTCAGAGAAAGAACTAGCAGGAATAGAGTTTGAATGCAGATTGAAGCAAAATACCTGGTCTTTCTTTTCCTTGTTTGTTTTTGTTTCCTCTTTCCCATTGTTTATTCCACCCATTACAATCCTTCTTTATAATCTGACTAATGTCTACTGTGAAAGTATTTGCAGATTTTATATTTGATTGCATACCACCATTGGGGGGTGGGGGAGAGGAGGAGAAGGAGGGAGAGAAAATTTGAAATTCAAGGGATTGCAGAACTTAATCTTGTAAAATTAAACAAACAAATAAATAAAGACAAAAAATGAATGAGTAAAAGAATAAATTATGGAAACAATCACTAATTTAATTAAAGAGAATGACAATAAGACAATATAGAAATATATATTGTATACAGTAAAAGTAATATTTAGGGGAAAATTATATTTCTAAATGCTTACTTGAATAAAATAGAGCAGATGGGTGAATTGGCCATAAAAAAAGAACACCAGATGAAGAACAAATTTCCACTAATACATAAAATAGTAAGTACTGAAAATCTGAGAGATTAATAAAATTTAATGTAAGAAAACCATTGAAAATATAAATAAAACTAGGAGGTTTTATTAGAAAGTCTTTAAAATAACTGTAGGCAATATAAAATATTTGGGAGCATACCTGCCAGGACAAACCCCGGAATTATATGAACACAATTACAAAACAATTTTCACACAAATAAAGTCAGATGTAAATAGCTGGAAAAAATATCAGTTGCTCATGGGTATGCTGAACTAATATAGTAAAATATCAATTCTTCCTAAATTAATTTACTTATTTGTTGCCATTCTAATCAAACTAAAATATATATTTTATAAATCTAGAAAAATACTAACAAAATTCATCTGGAATAACAAAAGGTCCAAAATATTAAGGGAATTAATGAAAAGAAATGAAAACAAAGGAAACCTAGCCTTACTACATCTGAAACTGTATTATAAAGAAGCAATCATCAAAACTACTTGCTATTGGCTAAGAAATCAAGGGGTGTGTCAGTGGAATAAGTTAGGTACACAAGACATAGTAGTTATCTGCTCTTTGATAAAGCCAGAACTCTAGTTTCTGAGATAAGAATTAAGAAAGAACCTAAGTCTACAACAACAACAAATTATAGCAGCTATTTTTATAGATTATAAAGAAAGAATTGGAAAGTGCAGCAAGATTGAACAGATTCTGATATGTGATTGTGATGGAATACTAATGTACTATAAGAAATGATGAGCAGGATGCTCTCATAAAAATATGGAAATATTTCCATCAACTAATGCAAAGTGAAATGAGGAGAATCAGTAGAATATTGTATGCAGTTACAGTAATATTGAATAATGGACTTGCCTATTCTCAGCAATACTATGATCCAAGATAATTCTGAAGGACTTATGATGAAAAATGCTATCCACCTCCAGAGAAAGAACTAATAAAGTCTGAGTACTGGTTAAACTTTTTGTTAACTTTTATTTTTTGTTTATGGAATGATTCTGAGAAGGTGAAGAAGTCAGAAAATTCCAATGTCTCAAGATCTTACCCCAGAAAAGTGTTAAAATAGCACCTTAGGGTGAACAAAGAGTAGGTGAAGATAAATAAGAACAGGAGTGCAATCAGGGTCCTCCTGGGACAATTTGAGAGGATCAGAAGAAAAAATTCCCAGTACTGTGTTTGGTCCCAGTAAAGTGTAAACACCTCAAGGCTAGGTTCCTTTTTTAGCCACAAACTGCCCTATTAAACACCAAGAGGCCCTGAGGTTAGTTGGTTTGAGAGGCTGCCTCAAAAAAGTTCCTAGCCACAGGAACTTTTACACCTGGGATAGCAAGGGGAGTTGGTCATCAAAGGAGAAATAATCCAACTATATAAAGCTATTGTGGGAATAGAGATGACCAAGTTTCATCTTCAGAGTAGGAAATTTAAGCACAGAAACACTCCAAAGAGTAACATCAAATGGTTACCTCCCCAAAAAGAATTTATAGAAGACCTTAAAAAAGACATTAAAATCAAATGACAGAGATGGAGGAAAATAAAAAAAAATGAAAAGAAAAATCCAAGAATAATGAGAAGGGCATGAAAGAATTTTAACCAACTAGAAAAGGAGATTTGAAATCTTAAGGAAGAAAATGACACCTTGAAAATTAGAATTGGGCAAAGAATGTGCTGTGAAATTATAAAAGTTCAAGAAATGATTAAACAAAATATAAATAATGAAAAAATAGAAGAGAAAGTGAAACATCTTATAAGAAAAACAAAGATGTGGAGAATAGATCAAGAAGAGAAAATATAGAAATAATTGGACTAAGTGGAGGTTATGATCAAAAAATAATCTTTGTAAAATAATACAAGAAATAATTAAAGAAAATTGTCCTGATACATTAGAACAAGTGGGGAAACTAGAAATAGAAAAATAAAAACATCCATTGATCACCACTTAGATATCCTATGAGGAAAACTCATAGCAATATCAGAGGCAAATTCTGAAATCCATAGTTCAAGGAAAAAAAATATAAAAAAACATGATTAAAAAATTCAAATATAATGGTGCCACACTTAAAACCACACAAGACTTAGCAGCAGAAAAATTAAAGAACTACAGATCTTGGAACACAACATATCAAAGAGCAAGAGCAGTGGTTCTCCTGCCAAAAATATCATACTCAAAAAAGTTAAGTATTATCATGAATGAAAAAAAAAATTAACACTTGATAAACTCTCAGATTTTCAAGACTTCATTAAAAAAGAATCCTAAACTCAATAGACGATTTGACATACAAGAACTTATATATGTATATTTACCTAACAAAGACTGATCACAAGGGCTTCATAAGGGCAGACATATATATATATATTTACGTAATTCATAAGAAAGATAGGGGAAAAACTGAGCATGATATGCATTTAAAAAGAAAAATCATTTAAGAATAGCTAAAAGAGTAATTATTTTATACAAATGTGGTGCAAGAGGAAGAATTGATACATAGGAATCAGATGGGTATGAGGGCTGGTAGTTCTGGTGACTTACTTTCATCAGGAATGTGTGTAAGGGAGAAAAATACATATATTTAAGAGAGTATAGAAGTCTTCTAAATTCAGAAGAAATAAAATGTTAGGGCCAGAGGGAGGGGAGAGAGGACAAGGAAGAGATCTTATAAGGGAGGGTAAGAAAATAGTTGAATAGGTGGTATAGAAGGGTGTTTAGATTAATGGGAATGGGAGGATAGGGGAAGGATCCCTGAAGGGGGTAGGCAAGTTATAGGAGGGCAAGGCAGTGGATACAAGTAAAGTAGAGGAGGCAAGAGGGATAAGAAACAGGAGATATAATCATCCATGAAAAAATAAAATAAAAATTAGGAGTCGAATAAGTTTGGGAAGGTATATGTGTGTGTGTGTATACATATATATATATATAATGTGTATATAACTACAGAGAAACATCTAAACTTTATTTTAACCTTCTGGGGGGAGGTTGAGGAGAGGGAAAAAAAGAACAAAGTAAAAAGTGCACAGCAGAGAACAAAAGAAAACTCACAAAGAAGCAAAGGTGGACAATTCTCAACACGATTATTATTTATCATATGGGCTTTCTTGAAATGAATATTTATTGTTACATATTTTGTATCCTCTCATGTTCTGCGATGCACATGGCATGTTTTTTTTTTTTTTGTTCTTTCTAACTTTGTATTTAAGTTCCGATATTTAAGTTTATGAATAGTTTTTGTTTCTCTTCTCTATCCTGTATTTGTGTTCGGGCATTTGAATCTAAAATAAAATTTTGGAAAAAGAATGTTTTATTTTTTTTTTTCCTTTTGGTCTGCATTTTCTTTCACAACTAGACTAACAGACAAATATTTTGCCTTACTTGTATACTCTATATCACACTGCTTACTTTCTCAAGTAGGGTGGCAGGGAGGGTGGAAGAGAGAGAACTGGGGATATGAAATTTTTCAAAACAATGTTAATTTTTTTAAATTTTATTTTAGACTCAAACACTAGAACACAAATACAGAATAGAGAAAAGACAGGAAATTTTATCATAAATTTAAATACAAAGAAAGAAAAGAAAATTACATACACACTAAATTGGGTATCTCACCCTACAGTAGAGTAGGGGGAAGGGTATGAGAGGGGCATGATGGAAGGGAGGGCAGGCTGGGGGGGGAGGGAAGTTGGAAGCACCCACTTTTGAAAGGGACGGGATCAAAATAGAGAATATAACAAGTTGGAAGTGGGATAGGAGGAAGGGAAATATAGTCGTCTTTTACAATATATCTACTATGTTACTGTTTTGCATTAGCCACATGTGTAAAACCAATACTGAATTGCTAATCTTCCCAGTAAGTGTGGGTGACAAGGGAGGATGGGAATTAATCTGGAATTCAAAATTTTAAAATCAAATGTTTAAAATATGTGTGTGTGTATATGTAAATGTTTATACATATACACATTATTATTAATACTACTTTACATGTAATTGGGAAATAAGATATACAGTCACTGGGGCATAGAGATACACTATGCCCTACTGGAAAATTCAAAGGAGGTATGGTAGAAGATATGGGTGAGAGCAGATTGGAGGAGGGGATATCCTGTGGCACTGCTATTTTGGGGCAGTGGGCAGGGGAAAAACGGGGAGAAAATATGTAACTCAAAATCTGGTGGAAATGAATGATGTAAGTCAGAAGTTAAGAAAGCATTAAAAAAAAGAAAAAAACATTTAGAAGAGAGGGGCACACACAGTGCAAAGGTAAAAGTCTAGAGTAGAATATGTCATGCTTTAGATGAAGTAAAAAAAAAAAATATCAGGGGCAGTAATCCTAATCTCAGACAAAGTAAAAATAAAGAAACCTAAACAAAAGATATAAGGAAGGAAACTATATCCTAATAAAAGGCACCATAAACAGGGAAGCAACAGCTGCATTAAACATATATGTACCAAGTGGTGCAGCATCCAGATTCTTAGAGGAGAAGTTAAGGAAATTACAGGAAGAAATACACAGTAAAACTACACCAGTGGGGGCGTCAATCTCCCCCTCTCTGAACTTGATAAATAGAACCTACAAATGAACAAAAAAGAAGTTAAGAAGGTGTACAGAATTTTAGAAAAGATAGATATGGTAGACTTATAGAGAAAATTGAATGGGGATAGAAAGGAATATACCATTTTCTCAGCAGTATATGGCACATACACAAAAATTTACCATGTACTAGGGCATAAAAACCTCACAATTGAGTGCAGAAGGGAAGAAATATTAAATGCATCCTTTTCAGATCATGATGCAAATATATATATATATATACACATACATACATATATATATATATACATACATACATACATGTACACATACTTAATAAAGGGCCATGGAAAGATAAAATAAAAACTAATTGTAAACTAAATAATCTTGTCCTAAAGAATGAGTGAGTCAAACAGCAAATTGTAAATACAATCAATAACTTCTTTGGATAGATTGACAATAATGAGACAACATACCAAAACTTATGGGATGCAGTGAAAATAATCCTTAGGGGAAATTTTAAGTCTCCAAATGATTATATGAATAAAATAGAGAAAAAGGAGATCAATGAATTGGGCATGCAACTGAAAAAAGCTAGAAAAAGAACAAATTGAAAATCCACAAATAAATACTAAATAATAAATACTGAAAACCAAAGGAGTGATCAATAAAACTGAAATTAAGAAAACAAATGAAGTAATAATAATAAAAAGAACTCGTTTTATGAAAAAACAATAAAAATTATAGACCTTTAATCAATAAAATTAAAACAAAGAAAGAAGAAAACAAAATTAACAGCATCAATAACCAAAAGGATGAATTTACCTATAAGGAAGAAGAAATTGAAACAATAATTAGGAAGCATTTTGCCCACTTGTATATACATAAATGTGACAATCATAGTCATATATTGTCCAGATTAACAGAAAAGGAAATATAATACATACCTGACCTCATCTGAGAAAAAGTGATTGAGCAATCTATTAATGAACTCCCTAGGAAAAAAACAAACAAACAAACGTCCAGGACATGGTGGATTCACAAGTGAAATCTATCAAACATTTAAAAAACAATTAATTGTAATATTATGTGAAATACTTGGGAAAATTGGGGAAGGAGTCCTACCAAATTAATTTTATTATATGAATGTGGCACTGATAACTAAACTGGAAAGATCCAAATCAGAGAAAGAAAATTATAGACCAGGGCAGAGTCAAGGTGGCAAAGTAGAAACAGGACTCCCACAGGTCTCCTTCTTCCACCTACTCCAATTTATGTAAAATGTGACTCTGAACAAACTTTGGAGCTACAGAACCCACAAAATGAAACAGAGAAGCTAATATCCTGCTGAGGACAGCCTGGCATGCCGGCAGGCCAGCAGGAAGCAGGCAGCACAGTTCTCTGGGGGCTGAGCCCAGCCCCAAGTGAGTCTGAGGTTTTAGCCTCAGGGTGGTAAAAACAAGCAGCCCACTGGAGGGACTTCAGATCACCAGCAGCTGTGGTGTTTTCCAGAATTATCAACACATAGATGCTAAGGACAAAGTGAGAGGTCAGTGCAGTGTGGACTTTGGGACCTGCGCATATGAGTGTTTGGTAGGCCTTTGCCCCTGGGGCAAGAAGCAGCTGAGGTGTGTGCCATGCAGCCACAGCCACATGACTGCTTCAGAGTTCCTGGCCTACAGATTGTAAGGGTACAAAGAAACCAGTCTGAGGGGTAATCATTCTTGCTTTAACCTGCTTAAAGAAGGGATGATACTTAAAAGGTGAAATTAAGGGGTGAGAGAGGAATATAATGAGAGGAGAGGGGGAGAGATAGAATGGGGTAAATTATCTCATATAGTAGAGGCAATTGAAAATCGTTACAAGGAAGAGGAAGAACAGGAAGTCAAAAGGGAATGAGTCAACCTTATTCTTAATGATTTTGGCTTGGGGAGGGAATGACATACACACTAAATAGGGTATCTCACCCTACCATAGAGTGGGGGGAAGGGGATGACAGGGGGGTGATGGAAGGGAAGACAGGCTGGTGGGGAGGGCAGTTGGAAACACCCACTTTTGAAAAGGGACAGGATTAAAGTATAGAACAGATCAAGTAGGGGGTGGGACGGGATGGAGGGAAATAAAGTCTGTCTTTCACCATATTTCCACTATTGAAATGTTTTGCATAGCTACAACCTATATTAAATTTCATATCTTCCTAGGCAGGGTAGGGGACTATGGAGGTAGGGAAAGAATCTGGAATTCAAAAGTTTAAAATAAAATGTTTAAATATACATATATTAATAATAATATTATTATTATTATTTTCCATGTAACTGGGAAATTAGATATACAGGCACTGGGGCAAAGAGATCCACCATGCTCTACTGGAAAGCTGGAGGTGATATGGAGGAGGATATAGGAGAGAGCACATTGGGGGAGGGGATATTCAGTGTTATTGTTGTTTTGGGTGGTCGGTAGGGAAAAATGGGGAGAAAATTTGTAACACTAAATCTTGTGGAAATGAATTATGTAAACTAAAAAAAAATCAATTACAAAAAATTATATACCAATATCCCTAATGAATATAGATGCAAAATTTTTAAATAAAATATTAGCAAATATATTCCAGCAATTTATAATGAGAATAATACACTTTGATCAGGTAGGATTTACACTAGAAATGTAGGGCTGTTTCAATATTAGGAAAACTATCAGCATAATTGATCATATCTATATGAACATATCATATCAATACTTTTGACAAAATACAATACCCATTCCTATTGAAAACACTAGAGATTATATGGATAAATGGATTTTTCCTTAAAATGATAAGTAGCATCTACCAAAAGCCTTCAGCAAGCATTATATGTAATGTTAATAAGCTAGAAGCATTTCCAATCAGATTGGGAGTGAAATGAGGATGTCCATTATCACCATTGTTATTGAATATCATACTAGTAACGTTAGCTTTAACAATAACAGGAGAAAAGAAATGGAAGCTATTAAATTAAAGAAAGAACAAATTATGTTTTGAATCTTTGCAGATGATATATATATATATATACATACATACATATATATATATATATATATATATATAGAGAGAGAGAGAGAGAGAGAGAGAAAGAGAGAATACAAGAGAATCAAGAAAAATACTACTTGAAGTAATAAACAACTTTAGCAAAGTTGCACAATATAATATAAACCCACATAAATCATCTGGATTTCTATTTATTACTAACAAAGCCCAAAAGCAAGAAATAGATAGAGAAATTTCATTTAAAGTTATTGTAGACCCTATAAAATATTTGGGAGTCTACCTGACAAAAGAAACCCAAGAACTGTATGAGCAAAATTAAAAAACACTTTTCACACAAATAAAGTCAGATCTAAATAATTGGAAAAACATTGATTCCTCATGTGTAGGCTGAGCTAATATAACAAAAATGACAATTCTACCTAAATTAATTTTCTTATCAGTACCATAAATATCAAACTACCAAAATGTATTTTATATAGCTAGAAAAATTCATATCAAAATTCATCTGGAAGAACAATAGTTTCAGAATATCAAGGGAATTAATGAAAAAGAAATCTAGGGAAGGTGGCCTAGCTCTACCAGATCTTTAATTATAATATAAAGCAGCAATCATGGAAAACACCTGGTACTGGATAAGAAATAGAGGAGTAGATTTGTGCAGTAGATTAATTATGCAAGATAGTCATTGATTATAGCAATCTATTGTTTGATAAACCCAAAGACTCCAGGTTCTGGGATAAGAACTCATCATTTGACCAAAAAAAGACAAACAAACAAACAAACAAACAAAAACAACCAACTGCTGGGAAAACTGCACAATAGTATGACAGAACCTGGACATAGACCAACATCTGAAATTGTATTACAAAATAACATCAAATGAGTACTCGATTTAGGTATAAAGGTTTATATTATAGACAACTTTGGGGACAAGGAATAGTTTATCTGTCAGATTTATGGAGAATGGGGAAATACATGACCAAACAAGAGACAGAAAACATTATGGAAGGTAAAATGGATAATTTTGATTACATTAAATTGAAAAAAAAGTTTCTATACAAACAAAGCCAATGCAACCAAAATTAGAAGGGAATCTGAAAACTGGGAAATATATATATTTAAAACTAGTGTCTCTGACAAAGGTCTCATTTCTATAATATTAGAGAATTGAGTCAAATTTACAAGAATGCAAGTCATTCTCCGATTCATAAATGCTCACGGGATATGAACAGGTACTTTTTAGAGGAAGAAATTAAAGGTATCTATAGTCATATAAAAAAAAAAACCTCAAAATCACTATTGATTGGAGAGATGCAAATCAAAAGAACTCTGAGGTATGACACCACACCTATCAGATTGAATAACATGACAAAACAGGAAAATAATAAATATTGGAGAAGATGGGGGAAAGTTGGAACACTACTTCATTTTTAGTGGAGCTGTGAGTTGATGCAAGCATTCTGGAGAGTAATTCAGAACTATGCCTAAGGCTATAAAAAGGTGCATATCCTTTGACTCAACAATACCATTTCTAGGGCTGTATCCCAAAGAGAACATAAATGTGGGAAAAGGAACCACGTTTACAAAAATGTTTATAGCAATTCTTTTTGTGGTGGTGAATAACTGGAAATCTAGTGAATGCCTATCAATTAGGGAATGATTATATCAGATGTAGTATATGAATGTAATGAAATACTATTTTTCTATAAGAAATAGGAAGAGGTAGACTTCAGAGAAATCTGGAAAGACCTATATGAACCAATATTGACTGAGGGCAGGAGAACAAGGAGAACATTGTATACAGTAACAGCCACAGTGTGTGATTACTGATTTTGATAGGCTTAGCCCTTCTCAGAAAAGCAAGGACCCAAAGACAAATGGCATCAAATGCCATCCACATCCAGAAAAAGAACTAAGGAACTGGATTGCAGAATGAAGCAGACTAGCTTCTTTTTTTGTTTTATTTTGCTTTTTTCCTCTTTCTCATGGTTTCTCCCATTTGTTACAATTTTTCTTTGCAATTTGACTAATGTGAATGTGTTTAATAGAATGTATGTGTAGAGCCCATATCAGATCACATGCCATCTTGGGGAGTGATGGGGGATGGAGGGGAAGAAAATTTGAAACTTATAGAAGTGAATTTTAAAACTAAAAATAAATAAATTGGGGGGGGGATTACTTGTCCACACACACTTCCCAGTATCTCAAGAGGACTTCCTTTACATTTCTTCATGATTCTCCTTTGAAGTGTCCTACATTTGGACAGATGCCATCTAATCAAGTTGATGGCATCTGAACTTTCACTACACCCCTATTATGTCAATTTCAAAATTAATAGAATTCACCATGGTGCAGGATTCTTTTTGCTCCTTCCATGTGGATTCATGATGCTAAGGATTCCTGCTTAACAAAGACAATTCCACTGTATCAGGCTCTTCCTTTGAAACCTCAACATCACAGGATTCCCTTTCTTCTCTATCAATTTCATGAATAAACTGAAACTAACAAGCTAAGTACCATTACAGACTTAGACAAGAAGTTCTCCCTTGCCCTATCATGAAATCACCTGACCCCTTCCTTCAACAAAGAATTTTTGCTCTAAGGGATTTTTTTTTCTTCCAAAGAACTATTGTGCTTTTATGGTTAAGACATAATAGGAAATACAGGCAGATGGGCATTGCATTCATTCCTTTTTAGACAACTCATCTGCGTGATTTATCATTAAATATTAATTCTTCCTTTCCTTTCACAACTTTCACCATTTCTCCTTCAGTTGTTATTTACCTCCTTTACCTTGAATTTTCTGAAATAATAATCTTTGACTTTCCTATTTATTATTCTTTATGTTTTTTTTGAAAAAAAAAAAACCCTTACAAGGATAATAGTGACTTATAAAAACATCAAAATTTCCCTTTTTGAAGATTTGTCTTTTGTCTTCTCTTCCCTCATCATTCATTAATGACATTCTGAGACTGTGTTCTGAGTCCTTTATGCTTTTCATCCTCTGTGTTTTATGATATACACAACTGTGTTATACAGCTATCAAAGTTATCATTATTTTACATTTACGTGAGATGATATTAAAAGGTCTTTCTCATTTATTAATATTTAAATAAGCCATTCTGTGCCATGACATATTCTCTATCATTTACATTAACTGTCACAATTGCTGCCTTTGGTTTTTTGGGTGAAAGAGGATGAATATTGGTTTGAAAGACACGAGCAGACTAAATCTAAATAAATGATTTCATATTTCTCTGTATTGTAAGTATTCTTTCCAACGATAAATTGTATATTTGTTTTAAAGAATTTCAATGTTGGAAGAAACCCCTCAAGATAAACCATATCTGAATAACAATCTTCTCCATAATATAGTGAATATGTAATCATTTAGGTCATTTTGTTTGATGATATTTAATAAAGGAGAGCCCAATGACCAAAAGATAAGACATTTCACTTATAGATAGTTTTCATTACCAGAATGTTTTTTTTCTCCCCTTTCTCCCTCCCACCTTGCTTCATTGTGAAAACTGGCAATCTGTGGTTTCTGTCCATTGACCCTAGTTCTGCCTTGAAGGGCCACACAAAAGTAACCTAATCCTATTTCCTCATGAAACCTCTTTAAATCTAAGTCCATTCTTTATCAGGTTAACAATTTATGCTTCTTTTAACTGATATCACAGCTTCACTATACATGTAAAATTCCCCTGTATGTCTTTTATTTTTATCAGTTTATTTTCTATAACACAGCACTTGGTATAGAATAAAATATTCTAGAATTAATTTGACCAGATTCTGAATAATCTAACTATTGTTTTCCTTGTTCAGATATCATGAAATTTTTTAGTTTATTTTAAGAAAACTTACACTTTTTAGGTGTCTGTGAATGGTTTAATCTGACAGGAATTTTCAATTTGCAAAACTCCATAATATTCTTAGACAAATTGTTATCTAAGGCATACTTAAGCATCTTTTTCTCATGAAGCTGTTTTGTGTGTGTGTGTGCCTAAGTGTAGCACTGCAATTTACCTTCATTAAATGAATTTGCTATATTGAGATTAAGGTTGTTTTGTTTTGTTTTGTTTGCTTTTTTTTGGAGGGGCAGTTGGGGTTAAGTGACCCAGGCTGGAGAGAGCAGAACTGAGAACTGGACTGAGAACTGAAAAGAATTGAGAAGAACTGAGAAGTGAGAAGAGAGGAAAACTGGGAGGAAGCATGGCTTTGGTGCCAGTAATTTGTCTGTCTATTTTGATGTTACTTTCTCAGATTTGTTGGGTGATAGAGGACATTGCTATTGTTACAGATTCCTTAGGACCTTACTGCTGGTTCAGAAGCCCTGAAAAAGGATTTCCTTGTTGTATGTTTACAGAAATCCTGGAGGAGGGTCTTACTGATGCTTTCAGAGATCCTGGAAACTATACTGATGATTTGTGTTGCTTTCTCAGACCTTGTTGATGGTTCTGAGTTGATTTCACAGGCAAAAAGTAAATCGATGAGGATGTAAGCAATGTTTATGAATGTTATGTTTTTTGAGTTTTGTCTTCCCTGGAATAGAAACTGTGAAGGATCTGAGGTGTACTAGACACTGTGAGCTTCAGTTTGGAATAGGAACTGCACAAGGATGTGGACAAGGAACTGAGATCTCTCTGCCTTTGAACTTTGGTGACAGTTGGATAGATTTGGGCAGGAGCTGGGACCATGGAAGAGGAACCATGGAAGCTGTGAGCCTGCCTTGAGTCAAGATGAAAAGACCTCTCATTGGTTATTTAATGCAAACTGAGAAGATCATGATTTACTGTGGCCTAGGAGTGGAGAACTTTTACCTTCAGCATTTAGATAATTGAATTAAGGACTTCTCCAATTGAGAAGAAAGAAGACTTTCATTGAAGAAATAAAGACAATGTAACCTAGGGGAACTTTGACCTTTGTACTTTGTGCCCATTTAGGAGTCAAGCCTCCTTAAGGATGATTGAATTAAGGACTTACTAAATTATTGACTTCTAAATGATTGTGTCTTGTTTAAGACTAGGTAATCCCTTTGGTGAAAACTATGTGGCGACCTTAGTGATAACTTGTTATGCTATAATATTGTGAATGCTGGACTTTGATTTCTGTGAGTTTCATCTTAGTTTGTTACTGAATAAATAGAGAGTTCACTATGCTGTGTAATCAGAACCTTGAAGCTGTTTGCAGAAGCAGTCCTCTAGAAAGCTGTCGCTGCTTGGCTTTACAATGTGTAGATCATATGTGTTCACATATACATTTATGTAGGCATATCTGTGTGCCTATATGCTAGATGAGCTCCCATGTCACTTTCATTTTTTAAATATGTGATATGTTCTAGTATTCTGTGTTAAAAATCTATTTATACCTTATACAGTCTTTAATCATAGAACCCATCCCAACTTGAATTGTTTACATACTGTCCTCTAACACTCTATCTTCAAAGGTATTTTGAGCACTGATTCTACATTATTTTGTTTTCTGTAACTTGATTGTAGATAACTTAACCTGGGACCATCAGAGTCTATCTTCTTATTCATTTCACTTGAAATACAGAACATTTTTTTTTCAGTAAATAGGTAAAGCTTTATCCTTGTTGATTGAAAATTCCAGGTTCTCTTTTGTAAAAACTATGAAGTTTAAATACCCACATACCCTAATTGGTCATCTAGAAATTCCATCAAGTAATGCAGGCTGATGGAGATATTTAGCAGTGTTTTCTATCATGCCACTAGTTTAGAGACCTAAGTCACTTTCACCCTAAGATTGAAATGTGATTTTGGAAAAGAGTCTCTTCAACCATTTGTAGAAGTAGAAAAACATTTCCAAAGGGAAAATGAAATCATGAGCTCCATGAGAGGAAAGGCTATTTTTTTTCTCTTTGTATATTCAGGCCTTAGAACAGTAATATATTTTCATATCTTAAGTGATTAATGAATATGTTATAATGCATTGATTGATTATTTAGTAGATTGATTCATTCATGGCAAAGAGAATTTGTGGGACTCCCTGCTGGAGTCCTACTCAATGCAGTGTTATAAATTGCTGAGACTATATAGTTCTCTAGGGGAAGAATTCCTCACTGTTGATCATTCTTAAACATTTATGTTTCAGTAAGATACTTTTCTGATTTTAGTAATTTGTTAATAAAATCTACATATTCTAAAAATTGAACAAAAACAGGCTTCTTTGCTCCAATGAACTAAAAACTGGAGTGTGTGAGCATTGTAATTTGGAAAATAATTTTGGGATGGGATTTCCTGATGACCCTATTTACCTGAAGTCCAATCAACAAGAACAACATTAATAAAAATAATACCAAACTTTACCTCCTAAAATATGCCATATCATTCTGAAGATACTTTAAGGTACATTTTCTCATTTCAGCCTCACCAGCAACATCAACTATATTATAATCCCCAATTCACAGATAAAGAAAATAATGACCAAAGAGGTTATATGACTTGTCCAAAGAAATATTTAGGAAGTTTGTTGTTTGTTTTTTGTCTTTCTTTCTTGAAGAGAAGCAAAATGACATTTTGTTAGAGTCAGTTTAATAGTGCCTGATTAGATCAATAGGGGCTCAGAATGCTCTCCCACAGATTGGGCACAAATAGTCCATGTCTATGTTTACGGTAGATTCTCTAAATTTGTGCATCTCATGTTTCTTTTGAGTTACTTATATTCTGTTTTGCTCATAGTGCACAGCACCTTCTCTGATGACAGCATGCCATGCTGGGTAGTCCTATGCCAGTGTCTCCCATGTCACAAAATCCTTTTCAAAGTTTTTCAGAGACATGTTGAGAATGTCCCCTGTATCACTTTTTTCCATTCATCATACGAGTGCTTGAACTATGTGAGTTCTCCATAAAAAAATGTCTTTTTGGCAAGGGTACTTTTGGCATTCAAACAATGTGTTCAGTCCTTTGGAGTCACACTCTCTGCAGTAGAGTTTCAATGCTTAGCAGTTTAGTTCAAGAAAGGACCTGATTCTTATCTTGCCAGATGATCTTTAGAATCTTCCTAAGTTAATTCTAATGGAAATGATTCCATTTCATAGCATGGTGCTGGCATAAATGTTCAGATTTCATAGGCATATAACAATGAGGTCAGCACAAGAGCTTTTTAGACCTTCACTTTGGTAGGTAGTCTAATATCTCTTCTGTCACACACTTTCCTTTGGAACTTCCAAAACACTGAACTACTAACACTGTGTGTGTCAACCTCATTATTAATATGTACATCCCAAGGAAGTATATTGCCAAGGAAAGTGAAATTATCCACAGTATTCAAAACTTCTACATTCTCTGTAATTGATGGTTTCACATATCAATGGTGGTACAGACTGATGGAGCACCTGTGTTTTTTGGTGTTAATTTTTAGGCCAAAATTAGCACAAGTAGAAAAGAATTAATGTATCTTTTGTTTCATCTGAGCTTCAGAAGCTGTATTGAATGTACAATCATCTGCAAACAAAAAAGCGTGCATCAGAAGCCAAGATAGTGAAGTAAAACAGGGACTTACTTGAACTCTCCCCCAAACCCTTTGGAATACATGTAAAAACTACTCTAAACAAATTATACAGCTAAGGGACCCACAAAATGACAGGGTGAAATACATCTCCATCCCAAGACAGTCTGAAAGGTTGAGAGGAAGGGTCTATTGAACCAAGTTGGGAGCAGAATGAAGTCTGCCAAGGGCTGCTATGACATAGGTGAGACTGAAGCAGGCCTCAGCAGATTGAATCACCAGGAGCTATAGCAATTTCCAGACTTCTCAACTCACAAAGGCCAAATACAGGAGAGAAGATCCATGATAAAACTCTATGTGACTTGGGTGAAAAGAAAGTGTGGTCTGGCCCCAACCCCAGAGCAGTGGAGGTGGGGGTGGCAGCAGAAATAACAGTTGCTTCCAGAGCTCCTGGTCCACAGACAGTGGAGGGATTGAGTGACTGATCAGAAGGTAATTGCAGAGATCTCTTTTTTGCCTCTGAGACAGGATTTCCTTGCTTTGCCTCACTTGAATTTGGATGGTGGTACTGGGTTGCAGTCCTAGGGTGAGGAGTAGTGCTGGCATGGTGAAACTTGTGGCAGCAATGGAAAAGAAATCCTTCTTATGTTTCCAAGGTAGAAAAGAGTGCTTGTAGTCACTCACAGACCAGAGAGCAGACCATGAGATGAGTAAAGTTTGAGCTCTTCTTTGAACATAATACCTTGGAAGAGCTGAAAATTTAAGGGTCCTTAGAAGATTTTTCTGAAATCAGCTGTATAAAACTCCTGAAGCCCGGGATAGTACAATCAGTCTGACCTTCACCCCCACTAGAAGAACAGTTTTATTTTGACAAAGATTTAGAAAGTCAAGTATTTGGCTGAAAAATGATCAAATAGCATTAAAAAAAAAAACTTGGACTATGAAATCTTACTTTGGTTACAAAGAAGACAAAAGCCTACAACCAGAAAAAGACAACAAAGTCAAAAATCCTACATCTAAAAGACTCCAAGAAAAATATGAATTGGTTGCATGCCATGGAGAAATCAAAAAGACTTTTGAAAATCAAGTAAGACAAGGAGAGGAAAAATTTGGAAGAGAAGTGACAGTAATGCAAGAAAATAATGAAAAACAAGTCAATGGCTTGCTAAACCACCCCCCCCCAAATAAAGAAAATAACACCTTAAAATAGAATAACCCAAATGGCAAAAGAGGTCCAAAATACCAATGAGGAGAAGAATGCCTTAAAAAGCATAATTGGCCAAAAGTAAAGGGAGTGCTCAGTGAAGAAAATAATTCCTTACAAATTAGAATGGAGCAAAAGGAAGCGAATGACTTTATGAAAAAATTAAAATCTCTATATAAACAGAACCAAGAGAAGGAAAAAAGAAGACAATGGGAAATATCTCTTTGGAAAATAAACACTGACCTAGAACATAGATCCAGGAGAGATGATTTAAAAATTATTGTACTACCTGAAAGCTACAATAAAAGAAAGAGCCTAGACATCATTTTTCAAGAAATTGTCAAGGAAAACTGCCCTTTTATTCTAAAGTCAGAGGGGAAAATATAAATTAAAAGAATCCATCAATTGCCTCTTGAAAGAGATCTCAAAAGTAAAACTCATGGGAATATTGTAGCCAAATTCCAGAATTCCCACATTAAGAAGAAAATATTCCAAGTAATCAGAAAAAAAAATATCATCAGTTCTGTGGAAATACAATCAGGACAGCACAAGATATTACAGCTTCTACATTAAGGGATTGGAGGGCTTGGGATTTAATATTCCAGAAGTCAGAGGAGCTAGGATCAAATCAAAGAATTACCTATCCAAGAAAACTGAATATAATCCTTTAGGGGGAAATGGACATTCATTAAAATAGAGGACTTCCAAGCTGTTTTGATAAAAAGACTGGAGTCAAATAGAAAACTTTCCTTTCAAATAAAAGAATCAAGAGAAAGACAAAAATGTAAACAGCAAAGAGAAATCATAAGAGACTTACTAAAGTAGAACTGTGTACTTTTCTATGTAGAAAGATGATATCTGTAACTCACAAGACCTTTCTCAGCATAAGGGTAATTGGAGTGAATGTAGATAGATAGATAGATAGATAGATAGATAGATAGATAGATAGATAG
>NW_027185771.1:23621870-23636539 GCF_028583685.1 Petaurus breviceps papuanus
GATAGATAGATAGATAGATAGATAGATAGATAGATAGATAGATAGATGGCACAGGGTAGGTTGAATATGAAGGCATGATACCTAAAAATAAAATTAAGGGGTGAGAGAGGAATATATTGGGAGAAGAAGAAATGGAGACAATGGAGTAAATTATCTCACACAAAAGAAAAAAAAGTTTCACAATGGAGGGGAAGAGGAGGGAGTTGAGAGGGAATGAGTGAACCTTACTTCTATTGGATTTGGCTAAAGGGGGGAATAACATATACACTCAGTTGGGTATCTTACCATACAGGAAAGTAAGGGGGAAGGGAATAATAGGAGGGGAGATAATAGAAGGAAGGGCAGATTGGGGTAGGTGTTCAACAGAAGCAAAAGCTTTTGAAAAGAAACAGGGTCAAAGGAGAAAATAGAATAAATGGGGAGTGGGATAGAATGGAGGAAAATATTTTTAGTCTTTCACAACATGGCTATTATGCAAGTGTTTTGCATAACTACACATGTATAACCTATGTTATATTGCTTGCCTTCTCAATGAGAGTGGGTTGGGAGAGAAGAAGGGAGAGAGTTATTTGGGACTCAAAGTTTTAAAAACAAATGTTAAAAAATGTTTTCACATGCAACTGGGAAGTAAAATATGCAGGCAACAGGATATAGAAATCTCTCTTGCCCTACGAGAAAGTAAGTGAGAAGGGGATAAAGGGGGAGTGATTAAAGTTAAGCCAGACTAGGGTAAGGGGTAATCAGAATATACTTCATCTTGGGGTTAGGGTAGAGAAGAAATAGGGAGAAAATTCGAGCTCAAAATCTTGTGGAAAGAAATGTTGAAAACTAATAATCAATAAATTAATTGATTATTTTAAAAAATCATGTACCAACACTCCATCCATTTTATTCTTGGCTTGTAGTCTTTTGAATTGGAATAATTTAACCTCAGTGTGGTAGCTGAATTGGATGTTGTATTCATCCCCATTGAAGGCATTTGTTAAAATCATCAGTTTAAAAGACATGACAGTAAACACAATGCCTTATTTCACTCCCTTGGTGACTGGGAAATTGTGAGAGCATAGTCCATAATCCAGAAGTTATGCAATCATGCGATCTTGGAATTGTCATACAATACTGATGAACTCTAGTTAACCAAATTTTGAAAAAAAAATTCCATTAGCCATTGTTAGTTATTCAACCCTTTCTGAATCCATACTGCTTGTCAGGTAGATGACCATGTTTAAAGCACCAGCCCTTTAATGAGAAATCTGGCACGAATATTCCGAGCAATAATTAAGAGAGAGAGATGTCCCATGCACTCTGTGATTGTAACAGCAAAATCTATTTACTTTACTTTTATAGAGATTGACAATGAAGGTATCCTTGAACTCCTCAGGATAACCTCCTCTTGTTATATAACTCAAAATTTCAGTCAAGTTTTTGTATAAACAGTTGAGTCCCTGCCTTATAAATCTCAGCTGGAATATAATTAAATGTTTTGCCACACAAAATGAGTCCAATGGCATCAAAACCTCTTCTTCATTTGGAACTTCAGCTAGGAAGGTACTGACTTCAACTGAGGTAAACTTTCAATGGCTTCAGCATTGGTTGATTACACTCCAATTAGAATGCTATAGATGTATTCAGCTCATCTCTCTAGGATCATATCTTTGTCACTAATCAATGTGGCTCTATTAGCACTGAGTACTCTAGATGCACCATAAGTCTTTGGGCCATAAATAGCCTTTAAGGGATCATAAAAATGCTTTGGATTGTTACTATCTGAATAAAACTGAATTTCATCTGCCTTCTTACTAAGTCCTGCATCTCTCTAAGTTTTGATTGCGCTTTAGTTTTGATGGCATTAAACACTGCCTTCTTAGATATCAATGATTTATCCTGTGGATAAATCTTGTGGAGTTTTTGTACTTCATTTAGCAGCTTCTGAATTTCCCAATCATTTTTATTAAAGCAGTTTTAATATTTGCCAGTGTTCTGAACCACATGAGCAAATATAATGCTCTCTGACATCTATGAAATCTGCTCACTCCTTTTCTGCTCCACTATTACCAAAGATGCATTGATTGAACTTTCCCTCCAGGTTAGCAAAAAAACTGTTCCCACTTAGAGAAGCACTCTAATTGGTTTACATTAATTCTTTTGGCAGTCATTTTGTCTTGGTTCCACTCATTTTTAATACAAACTTTTAGCCTGGGGAGGATAAGTGTATGATCAGTCCAGCACTCTGCACCAAACATTGCCTTCATTACCCTCAAATCCTGTCTGTCTCTTTTGCTTACAATCACATAGTTTATTAAATGCCAATGTTTTCTGTGAGGGTGCATCCATGAAGTTTTATTGTGTTTAGATAAATGGAAGTCAGTGTTGGTTATGAGAAGTTCATTAGATGCATAAGACTTCAGTATTAAGTATTCATTGCTATTGCTATTCCTCCCAAGGACTCCGTGCCATGTCCTTTAATCTAAGTCTACTCCAGCATTAATGTCACCCAGAATTAAAAGCCTGTCCTCTTTTGGTACACTGATGATAAGAGTCTCTAGGTCTTCATAAAATTTTTCTTTGACCTAATCAGGGTTCATCATGGTGGGAACGTAGGCATTGATGATAGTGGCATGGTTATTTCCTGCAAGTGGCAATCATAGTGTCATGAGTCTGACATTAATTCCTTTTGTTAAGCATAAAAGTTTGTTGCCCAGGTTAGTTTTGATTGCAAAACCTACAGTAGCTACATGGCACTCCTCTTCACTGTGGCTGTTGCAGAAAAACATGTATCCAGCTCCTACTCCAGTAAGCTAGTCTTCACTTGCCAGCCTTCTTTCACTGAGGGCTGCTATTTGGATGTGATGTCTGCTTAATTATCTCAAAACAAGGACTCTTCCTTTTTCAAGTCTACTTGATTTTGTGTTGTCTAAAGGTGTGCACACATTCGATTTACTGATGGTGATGGAAATCCTCTGCAGAAATTGTATACATTTTTTTGTGTGTTTCACCTGCAGGGTGGGATTTTGACCTGCTATGGTAATCAGGCCAAAGTGGGGTAAACAGACTATTTTTAGGGTGCCTATTTTACTCCCTTCCTAATACCAGAAGGAGAACAGTGTAGTGCTTAAAAGATGGTGCAGACATTCAGGGGTCTTTCAAATTTCACTGCTACTTCCAAGGAGAAGATAACCTTATGGCCTGGGCTGCCTGTTTGCAATGTTATGACTACAGCTCTCAGTGTATCCATCCCTGATCCTTCATAATTTGTTTATCAGCATAGAATTTTAAGATAGGTAAAAAAAATGGTAAAATTGTGTGGGTGATGTCTTTTGGTTTATATGTAAATTGGATTTAAGTGAGACAGAATTGTATGAAGTCATCAGCCTCACTCTCTCTTCCAGAGTTATCACAGTCCATTATAAGGACAGAGTCAAGATGACTTGTAATGTCTTGAGATGCAGTGGATGTCCTCAACATCTTTGATTTTTAACCAAGCTCTAAGTGCTACATAGTGCCTGTTTCAGTTCCCTTCATGGTTGTTGGGACATACAGTTCTCATCTTCCCATTCCACCAAGGGAAGTATTCATATGCTGGGGGTAGATACCCTACTAATTCATCACTGGTTTGAGATCTCTCAGTTACCCTAAACATTATTTAGCTCTTCTGACAAAATGGTTTAACAGGGTGTGGCCATGGTGTGTGTGTGTGTGTGTGTGTGTGTGTGTGTGTGTGTGTGTTCTACAGATTATTGGAGCCACAGGTGAGAGTTAGGTTGGGATCAGTTAAACACCAAAGGTAGAGAGCAGCCCTGAAAAGGCTCAGCAGCCCTCACACAAGAGATACTAATTGTCCTTTAGCACAGCCTACACTCCAGTCTGTTTTAGGAAGTGGCAGACACTGGAATGCAAAATAAGTCTTAATAAAGGGATCTTCACATTAAGACAAGCTGCTGTGAAATATATAGGTGTTTATTTTATTTATGAAATATTATATGTGTTTAGCTCAGACTGATGCATTTGTAATAGTCTTATGTAAGTTTGAGGGAAAAATACTATATCAAATGCATATCTATTGATTTAGGTCTCTATCTGCCAGTAATTAATCACTTGCCTCATCTCATTTCCTGTTCTTCCTTTTATACACTTTGTACCAATTCAACTACTGTCCCATTTCATATACAAGACATTTCATTTCTAGCTTCTTTGCTTTTGCCCATTTGGCTCCCTATGCCTTGAATGGACTCCATCCTAATTTCTAGCTCATAGAATCATTACCTTTTTACAAAGCATGACTCAAGCGCCTAATCCAAACTAAGCACCCTTAGTTCTTGACTTTTTATCAAATTGGAAAATTTTTTTTCCAAAATTTTATTTTAGATTCAAATGCCAGAACACAATTACAGTATAGAGGAAAACAAACAAATAAACAACAATAACAACATATAAAATTAAATAGTGGAACTTAAAATGGAAAGTTAGAAAGGAAAAAAAAAAACATCCTGTGCAGAGCAGAACATAATAGAGGATTCAAAATATGCAACAATAAATTTTCATTATAAGAAAAACTATATGATAAATAATACTTCTGTTAAGAATTTTCAAATTTTCTTTGTTTCCTTGTGAGTTTTCTTTTGTTCTCTGCTGGGCACTTTTTTACTTTGTTCTTTCTTTCCCTCCCCCCACCCCAACCCCAGAAGGTCACAATAAATTTTACATATTTTTGTCTATACCTATAGATATATAATACACATATACAGACGTATACTTTCACAAACCTATTTTACTCCTGATCTTTGTTTTTATGTATGTGCATATCTCTTGATTCCTATCCCTCTTGCCTCCTCTACTTTTGTCAACCCATTCCCTTGCCCTCCTATGACTTGCGTGAACCCCTCCAAGGATCCCTACACTATCTTCACATTCCCATAAATCTAAATACCACTTCTATACCTCTATTTTACCTATTCCCTCACCCTCCTGTCTAAGGATCCATCCCTTGTCCTTTCCCACATCTCTATCTCCCTACCCTTTATGTCTTGTGAATTTAGAAGATTTTTATACTCTTCTACATAATAAGTATTGTTCCCTCCTAAACCCATTCTATTTTTTTGTTTGTTTGTTTTCTTTTTAGGGGGCAATTGGGGGTGAGTTGCCCAAAGTCAAATGGCTAGTTTTGTGTGTGTGTGTGTGTGTGTTAAGTTTCTGAGGTTAGATTTGAACTCAGGTTCTCCTGACTCCAGGGCCAGTGCTCTATTCACTGCACCACCTAGCCACCCCCTCTTAAACCCATTCTTGATGAAAATAGGTTACCAAAATTACCAGCCGTCATCCCCCATCTAATTCCTCTGTATCGATATTTCCTATTGGAACTCATTTAAATGAAATAATTACTCTTTTAAACTGTTCTTAAATTGTTTTACTTTTAAAATTCATATCACACTGAGGTTTATCCCAATCTTTCTTAAGAACTGCCCAATTATTGATAAGAATCTTAGACATTCATTTTACATTTCCAAAAAAACTAAACAGCCTGTACTTATGGCTCCCTTATAATCAGTCTTTGTTATGTACTTTATATTTCTCTTGGTTCATGTGTGTTGTATCTTCTATTAAGTTAAGGAATTTTTTTTAACAAAGACTTGAAAATCTGAGAGTTTATCAAATGTCTATTTTTTTTCATTCAGAGTAAGCCTTAACTTTTCAGGGTATGATATTTTTTTGGCCAAAGCCCCTATTCTTTTGTTCTTTGATATATTCTTTTCCAACGTCTATCTTCCTTTAATTTTTCTGCTACTAGATCTAGTGTAATTCTAAGTGTGGCACCATCATATATTAATTGTTTTAGTCTTGATCCTTGTAGCGGCAAGCACCCCAACCGTCCTCAGGGTTTGCTGCCCATACAGGTTCTTAGATATGCTTTGTTAAAGGAAAGCAACTCAAAATGGGTTAACAAGCTTACTTTAATCAGTCAAACATGTATCATTTACCTTGTTCAGGGGGAAAAGGTCAGCACCCCGAACTTCAAAGTATACAGGCAGAATTATCAAGACAGAAACAGATCAAGGAGACAGCTTTCCAAACTGTCCAGCCACTACATCCATACCCAATCAACATCTGGGTTTCAACATCTGGGTTTTTCAAAGCCGGGGGGGGGGGCCTCCAGACAACGGCTTCCCAGAATCCATATCAAATCACAGAACACTTCTCAAAGTGAGCCCCCAAAACAAAGCCTCACATCAGGGCTTATATAGCCTTCTCCTGGCTCAGAGAATGTAACAACCTTATTGACCCACTGGCCAATCAAAAAGTATCTACTGAAAAACAAGCCTCCCACCCCAGGCTTCAGGTTCACTTTAGCCTAGGGGCAGGGAAGATCTTCCAAATTTGCATTCCCATTACAATCCTTTTAATATTTTTTTTTCCTTGTGCTGGGTGTTTCAGAGTTTGACTATGATATTCCTATGAATTTTTCTCATAGAATTTTATAGTGGTGATAGATTTTTTTTTTCTATTTCTACTTTTCCCCCTTTGTTCTAATGCTTCAGGACAATTTTCTTTAATTTTTTCTTGTATTACTGTATCAAGATTCTTTATTTATCATAATTTTCAGTCAGTCCAAGTATTTTTCTGTTTTCTCTTCTTGATCAGTTCCCCAAATCTGTTGTTTTGTTATGTTTCACTTCCTCTTTTATTTTTTCATTATTCATACATTTTTAAAGCATTTCTTGATTTCTTACAAATCCACTGACTTCACTTTAGCCAATTTTAAATTTCAAGGTGTCATTTTCTTCCTTAAGATTCTGGATCATTGTTTGCAATTGACTGAATTTCCTTTCATACCCTTCTTGCTTTTCTTGAATTATTTTTTTTTAGATTTTCCTCGACTTTTGTCATTTCATTTTAAAGTCTTTTTTTTTTTAAGACATTCTATAAATTCTTTTTGGACAGGTGTCCTGGGGGTTTCTTTACTCCAATATCCTCTTGTGATGATGAATCACAGTCATCTCTACTTCCAAAAAAAGTTTTTTTTTTTTTTATGTTTGGATTCTTTCTCCTTTGCTTGTGCATTTTTTGTGGTAAGAGTGTAAGTTTTGTAATCAACTTTAGCCCAAGGGGGTGTGAAATGGTGCCTCTTACACAAGATATTCACTTATTCCTTCTAGCCTGGTATCAAAGCCAAACCTCTAAGCTCCTGTAAGTGCTCCCAGCCATGGGCTTTCTGTCCCACTGCTTCTGCATTCACTGGGCATGTACTAGTTTATTCTTACCCTCTCTGCTTTCCACAAAGCAGATGGATCTGGTGTTATTGGTCAGCAGAAGTTCCCCCAATATTCCATGGTTCAAATATCCAACTCCCCTCACTATCCAGGGGCAAAATTTCCTGTGTCTAGGGCAGATTCAGCTTCTAAAACCAGCTCACCTAAGGATTTGCAACATGTTGGTAAAATGGAACCTATGGTGTTTACTCTTCACCGGGACCAAACCTCGTTCTTGGATTTTTCTTCTGATCTTCTCATTTTGTCCCAGGAGGACCCCAATTATACCTCTCTTCTTATCTCCTCCCAAAGTTTCTTCACCCTAAGGTTCTATTTTAACCCTTTCATGGGGAGAAATCTTGAGAGCTTGGAATTTTCTGACCTATTTTGCCAAGTTACCAGAATCCTTTCCCTGGAAATTATTTACTGTAAATTATACATTCTATGTGAATGGGCAGCTTTCAGAAGAAGAAATTAAAGTCATCTATAATCATATGAAAAAACAATACTCTGAATCACTATTGATGAGATAAATGCAAATTAAAATAACTCTGAGATACCACCTCACACATATCAGATTGACAAATTCTTCAAAACAAGAAAATGAAAAATGAATAAAAAAGGAAGAAAAACTTGAAGTGAGGGATCACAGAGAGCACCTAAGTTACTTCTTATCTTATGCCTGAGGAAAATGAGAAACAAAGTAGTAAAACAATTTGCAGAAGGTCACATAGTCAGTATCTAAGTCTCCTAACTGCAATATAAGCAAGCAGAAAAAAACAAAAACAACATAGAATCCTTTTTGGGGACAAAAAGGATCAAAGCATGGAATGGGAGGAAGCCAATGAAGTCATAACTCCTACATAAAAAGCTTCCAAGAAAAAAGATGAATTGGTTACAGGCCATGGAGGAGCTCAAGAAGGATTTTGAAAATTAAATAAGAGAAGCAGAGGAAAAACTGAGAACAGAAATGAGAATGATGCAAGAAAATCATGAAAAGTGAGTCAACAGCTTGCTAAAGGATACCCCAAAAATACTGAAGAAAATAACACCTGGAAAATAGACTTACCCAAAAGGCAAAAGAGAACCAAAAAGCCAATGAGGAGAATACCTTAAAAAGCCAAATTTTCCAGAAGTAAAAGGAATTTCTAAAACTGACTAAAGAGAATAATTCCTTCAAAATTAGATTGGAGCAAATGGAAGCTAATTACTTTATGAAATATAAAAAAAAAAGATTATAAAATTGATCCAAAAAAATAAAAAAATAGAATCAATGTGAAATATCTCATTGCAGAAACCACTGACCTTGAAGATAGACCCAGGAGAGATAATTTTAAAATTATTGAACTACCTGAAAGTCATGATAAAAAAAAGAGCCTAGACAATATCTTTCAAGAAATTATCAAGCAAATTTACCTGATGTTCTAGAAACAGAGGGCAAAATAGAAATAGAAAGAATTCACCAATTTCCTCTTGAAAAAGATCCAAAAAAGTAAACTCCTGGGAATATTATAGCCAAATTCCAAAGTTCCCAGGTCAAGTAGAAAGTAATGCAAGCAGTCAGGATAACACAAGACCTAGCAGCTTCTATATTAATGGATCAAAGGGCTTGGAATATGATATTCCAGAGGTCAAAGGAGCTAAAATTAAAACCAAGAATCACCTACCAAGCAAAACTGAATATAATGCTTCAGGGAAAAAATATGGTCATTCAATTAAATAGAGGATTTTCATACATTCTTGATGAAAAACCAAGAGCTGAACAGAAAATTTGACTTTCAAATACAAGAAGCAAAAGTAGCATGAAAAGGTAAATAGGAAAAAGAAATCATAAGGAATTTATTAAAGTGGAAAAATTTACATTCTTAAATGGAAAAATGGTCATTGTAACTCATGACATTTTTCTCAGTATGAGGATAGTTGAAGGGAATACACACACACACAAACACACAAACATATATATATACACACGTATATATGAGTGTGTGTAGATATATGTGTATAAATATTTACATTTTATGTGTACATATATGTGTGTATAGGATGTTATAGTTTTATATGAATATAAATATGAGTGTGTTCATATGTATATACATGTACACATAGAGAGTACATGATGAGTTCAATATGAAGGGATGATATTCAAAAAATAAAAAAAATAAAACGAAGAAGTGAGAAAGGAATATATTGGGAAAAGGAAAAAGGGAGACATAAATTAGGGTAAATCATCTCGTGTAAAAGAGGCAAGTGAAAATTGTTACAATGGAGGGGAAGAGCAGGAAAGTGAAAGGGAATGGGACCACCTTACTCTCATTCAATTAGACTTAAGGAGGGAATGACATATACACTCATTTGGATAACTTGCCCTACAGGAAAATAGGTAGGAAAGGGGAAGAGGGGGAATGACAGAAGGGAGGGAAGCATGGGGAAGAGGGTAGTTAGAAGTAATCAATTTTGAAAAGGGACAGGGTCAAAGGGGAAAATTAGAATACATGGGGGGCGGGATAGGATGGGTGAAATTTAAGTTAGTTTTTCACAATATAACGACTGTGGTAATGTTTTGCCTAACTACACATGTACAACCTATATTGAATTGCTTATCTTCCAAGTGGGGGTGGGTGAGGAGGGTAGAAGGAAAAAAATCTAGAATTCAAAGTTAAAAAAATAAATGTTTAAAAAATTGCTTTGTGCATGCAACTGGGAAATGGAATACACAGGCATTGGGGCATAGAAATCTATCTTATGATGTTGAAAGGTGGGGCAGAGAAGATGAAGGAGGACATGGGAGGGAGCAGATAGGGGGAATGTGTATTCAGTGGGCTTAGTAGTTTGGGTAAGGTGAAGAAAAGATAGGGAGAAAAATGTGTAACTCAAAATCTTATGGAAATTAATGTTGAAAACTAAAAGTAAATAAATAATATTTTTTTAAATGGGAAAATAACCCAGGTTTACAAAAATATTTATGTCAGCTTTTTTTGTGTTGACCAAAATTTGGAAATTGAGGAGTTGCTCATCAATTAGTGAACGGCTGAACAAATTGTGATATATGAATATAATGGAATACTCTAATTCCAAGAAAAATGTTGAGCAGCCTAATTTCAGAAAATTCTGAACTTATAAGAACTGATGTTGCATGAAATGAGTAGAACCAGGAGAACATTATACATTGCAATGGCAACATCGTACTGTGACCAGCTTTGAAAGGCTCTGCCTTTCTCAGTAATACAATGATCTAAGAAAATTCCAAAAGGCTCTTGATGTAAAGTGCTCTCCACATCCAGGGAAGAACAAAAAAATAAAAATCTATAGAGTGTGCAGGCAGATTAAAGCATACTATTTTTTCTTTTCTTTCTTGTTTTTTTTTTTTTTTTTCCCCCTGTTTATGATTCTTCTTTCACAATGTGACAAATGTGGAAATGGAAATATGTTTAACCTACCCCTGGAATAGATGTGACTCTACATATAGTTTATATTAGATTGCATGCCACCTTGGGAAGGGAGGTAGGGAGGAAAAAAAATTTAGAATTTTAAAAAGTGAATGTTGAAAAGGGTATACACAAACTCACAAAATGTGACCACACTCTATCTCACAGTACAATATAAGTTTGTCAAGATTGAGGAATATTTTTATGTGAATTTTTTATTGCCAGTAACTGCTGTGGAGCATTAAATATATTGGAATTTAATACATAGTTGATGAATTGCATAAAACTGAATTAATAGTCAAGTTAATCAGGAGACTCCCTGATGAATTTGAGTGTCCCTTGTCCCAATCAATTTGATGAAATTGCACATTGCGTATCTTCTCGGGAAGAAGTTCCAACCATTTGACATATCATCCAGGGGAGAGACATGTTCCCTAACACATTTTGGAGGTGACACAGTGAACTCTCAGTGGTTCCCATTAATTCAAGCTAGATCTCAATAATTGCTTGATTGAGGAGGCAGGATCAAGATGACAGAGTAGAAACAGGATTTCCTCTCAGCTCTGGCTCCCATTTTTTCCAATTCATGTAAAAAATGACTCTATATAAACTTTGTAGCTACAGAGCCCACAAAGTGGCAGTGAGAAGCTAAATTCACACTGAGGATGGCCCAGCAGGCCAGCATGGAGGAGCCAGCATAGCACTCTGGGACCTGAGCACAACACTCTGGGAGCCAAGCCCAGCCTTGCACAAGCCAGAGGCTTTAGCCTCAGGGCGTCCTGACCTGGAGTGACTTCAGATCAACAGCATTTGTGGGGGTTTCCAGAATAATCAACCCATAGGTGCTAAGTACATAGTGAGAGGTCAGTGCAGTGTGGACTTTGGGCCCTGGGATGAGAAGTAGCTGAAGCTCCACAGCCATGCAGCCACCCAACACGTGGCTGCTTCAGAGCTCCTGGTCTGCAGATTGTAGAGGGATCAAGTAACCATTCTGAGGGGTGATTGCCCTTGCTTTAACTTGCTTGGATCTGGATTGTGGTCTAGGGTGGAGGTCCTGGGGTGCGTGAACAGTTTGCCAGAGTGTGTGGAGGCTTCAGAGAGGGTATCCAACTAATAGCTCCAGAAGCTGTGAAAACCCCAGCTTTTAGTATAAAGCTCCCATTTCTGGTAGCAGTGTTCTACTGTGCCAAAAGGCTCAAAAGTAAAGTAATTGAATAGCAATATGAGAAAGCAAAGGAAGCAAAGCACACAGAGAAATCCAATTTTACATTCTTATTTTAGGGACAAAAAGGATCAAAGCATGGAAGAGGAGGAAGACAATGAAGTCAGAACTCCTGCACCAAAAGCTTCGAAGAAAAATATGAGCTGGTTACAGGCCATAGAGCAGCTTTAAAAGGATTTTGAAAATCAAATAAGAGAAGTGGAGGAAAAATTGGGTAAAGAAATGTCAATGATGCAAGAAAATTATGAAATGAGAGTCAACAATCTTACTGAAGAAAATAACACCTTAAAAATGGACTAATTCAGATGGCAAAAGAGGCTAAAAAACACAATGAGGAGAAGAATGCCTTAAAAAGCCAAATTTGCCAGATGGAAAAAGAATCTCCAAAGCTAACTGAAGAGAATCATTCCTTCAGAATTAGATTGGACCAAATAGAAGCTAGTGACTTTATGAGAAATCAAGATACTGTTAAACAGGTGCCCCAAAAATGAAAAAAAAAATAGAAGGCAAAGTGAAATATCTCATTGGATAAACCACTGACTTGGAAAATAGATCCAGGAGAGATAATTTAAAAATTGTTGGACTACCTGAAAGCCACGATCAAAGAAAGAAGCTAGGAATCATTCTCCAAGAAATTCTCAAGGAAAATTTCCCTTATGATTTAGAACCAGAGGGCAAAATAGAGGTTGAAAGAATCCACTGATTACCTCCTAAAAAAGATCCCAAAAGAAAACTCCTAGTCATACTATAGCCACCTTCTCAAGTTTCCAGATCAAGGAGAAAATATTATAAGCAACCAGAAAAAAAAAACAATTTCAATATTGTGGAAACACAATCAAGATAACTAAGGACCTGGCAGCTTTGATTCTGAGAGATCAAAGGGCTTGGAATGTGGTATTCCAGAGAAGGAGCTGTGATTAAAAGCAAGAATCACCTACCCAGCAAAACTGAGTATCATGTTTTAGGAGAAAATATTGTCATTCAATGGAATAGATAACTTTCAAGCATTCTTAATCAAAAAACCAGAGTTGAATAGAAAATGTAACATTCAGATACAAGAAACAAGAGAAGCATGAGAAGGGAAAAAGTGAAAAGAAATCATAAGGAACTTATCAAAGTTGAACTTCTTATATTCCTACATGGAAAAAATGATAATTGTAACTTTTGAAACTTTTCTCAATATGAGAATAGTTGAAGGGAACAGAAAAGTATATGTACACACACATATACATTTACATATACACATATATACATTTATATATACATATATGTCTATATAAGGGGGTATATGGGTATATGACAACATATATGACTGTGTGTATATATGTCCACATGTATACATAGATAGAGGGCACAGGACCAATTGAATAGGAAGGGATGATACCTGAAAGGTGAAATTAAGAGGTGAGAGAGGGATATAATGAGAGGAGATGGGGAGAGACAGAATGGGGTAAATTATCTCATATAGAAGAGGCAAGGGAAAAGTGTTCAAAGGGAGAGTAAGAACAGGAAGGCAAAAGGGAATGAGTCAACCTTATTCTCAATGAATTTGGCTTGGGGAGGGAATGACATACACACTAAATAGAGTATCTAGCCCTATGGTAAAGTGGGGGGGGGGAGGAATGATGGGGGATGATGGAAGTGAGGGCAGGCTTGGGGGAGGGAAGCTGGAAGCTCCCACTTTTGAAAAGGGACAAAATCAAAATAGGGAATAGAACAAGTGGGTGGTGGGATGGGATGGAGGGAAATATATTCAGTCTTTCACAATATATCCTTTATTCTGGAAAAGTTTTGCATAACTACACATATAGAACCTATATTGAATTGATAATCTTCCCAGTGAGGGTGTTTGCAGTGGGAGAAAGGGAAAAAAATTTGGAATCCATAGTTTTAAAATCAAATGTTTAAAAATATTTATACATATTATTATTATTTTTATATGTAACTGGGAAATGAGATATACTGTCATTGGGGCATGGAAATCCACTGTGCCCTTCTGGAAAGTCGAGGGGGGGTTATGGGAGACGATATGGGAGAGAGCAGATTGGGGGAGGGGATATTCAGTGGGGTCGCTGTTTTGGCGTGGTGGCTAGGGAAAATGGGAAAATTTAACTCAAAATCTTGTGGAAATGAATGATGTGAACTAAAAATGAAAAAGAGAGGAATGAAAAATATTTAAAAAAATAATTGCTTGATTGAGATCTTATAGGAAAAATCATTTCCATTATTCATAAGGGCAAGCTATGAAACACTTTTGCCCTCCCTTTTAATCCCTTTTTGTCTTATCTTCCAAATTAAAGTACTGTTAAAACAGGGTTAGGGGAAATCTCTTCTCCCGCATCTCCACAATTGTGTACTTTTTAAAAACCTCATTGAGGATAAGCTCAAAAATATATAGGATAGATATAAATATAGACATAGATAGGTAGATAGATAGATAGGTAGATAGACAGAGAGACAGACAGACAGATAGATAGATAGATAGATAGATAGATAGATAGATAGATAGATAGATAGATAGATAGATGATACATAAAAAACATATAAAAGTAGAGAATGAAGTCAGTAGTTTTCATTCCATTGGTAATTTTATGAGAGACTTTTATTTTCTATACCTTACTTATCTGCCCAATTTTCACATTCTTCGTGACTTGGTTTCCCTAGCAAACTTAAAAGTGTGCTGCTGCCAGCCATCTCAGGTATTATCGATGTTTATGCATCTATCTATCTATCTATCTATCTATCTATCTATCTATCTATCTATCTATCTATCTATCT
>NW_027185771.1:23636549-23644049 GCF_028583685.1 Petaurus breviceps papuanus
TCTATCTATCTATCTATCTATCTATCTATCTATCTATCTATCTATCTTAATGTCTCTAGATTTATAAACGTTTGGTTGATTGTTGTCTTTTCTAATCAAAGAGGAACAGAATGACACTATATCTCAATCAATATACAAAGTGACTGAATGTGCTTGATCTGATACAAGCTCAGAAGACTCCACCATAGGTTGGGCATAAAATAACACAGATGAACATCTGGGGTGAAGATTTCTCTGAAACTGCACATCTCAAATTTATTTTGAGCTATTATAATTCAACTTTATTAAAAGAGTAGAGTGCTTCCTTTAATCCATGTGAGCTGTCCTGGAAGATGATGAACAAGTGTCTTCCATGTCTCATAATTGATGCTAAAGTTCTTTAAAGTTTCCTTGCATCACTTTACCTGACCTCAGTGTTGGTGCTTAACTTGTGTAAGTTGTCCTTAAAATTGTCTTTTAGGGAAACATGTTTGACATTTGAACAACATGGTCAGTCCATTGGATTTTTGCTCTCTGCAGTAGAATTTGAATGCTTGTCAGTTCAGATGAACTTTAGAACTTCAGAGCCCAGTACCTTATCTTGATAGGTGATCTTCAGAATCTTTCAAAGACAATTTAAATGGAAATGTTTCAATTTCTTGACATGGTGCTGGTTTACCATCCAGTTTTCACAGACAAAAAAAAAACAATGAGGTAAGCACAAGAGACGTGTAGATCTTCAGTTTTGTATGTGGCCTAATATCTCTTCACTCCCACACTCTCCTTTAGAGTTTTCCAAACCCCAAGATAACTTTGGCAATGCATATATCAACCTCATTGTCTATATGCACAATCTAGGAAATTAAACTGCCAAAGTAAATAAAGTTATCCAAAGTGTTTAAAATTTATTCATTTTCTGTAACTGATGGCTATACCTGTTTATGATACAGTGAGGGATGGTGGAGAACCTCGGTTTTATTGGGGTCAACTGTGAGGCCAAAATTAGCAAAATTTGCAGAAAATCAATCCAAACTCTCTTGCATCTCTGCCTCAGAGGCTGCATTAAATGCACAATCATCTGTCCACAAAGTCATGCAACAACTCTCCTTCTACTTTAGTCATTGTTTATAGCCTTTTCAAATTAAATAATTTGATATCAGTGAGATAGTTGACCTTGATGACTTTCTTGTCTTCATTGGAGTCATCTGACAATATTCCTGAAAATATCATATTAAAAAGGATTGATAGAAGGGGTGGCAAAGTGGCGTAGTGAATAGATCACTTGCCCTGGAGTCAGGAGGACCTCAGTTCAAATCCAGACTCAGACACTTAACACTTACTAGTCATGTGACCTTGGGCAAGTCAGTTAACCCCAATTTCCCCTCCAAAAAAATAAAAAACAAAATAAAAATGACATGAATAAGTACACAGTCCTGCTTCATTCCATTTGTGACTGGCAAAGTGTGAAAGCTGTATCTATTATTTATAACTCATACAAGTATGCCATCTCTGAATTGATGGACAATACAGTTAAACTTCTCTAGGCAACCAATTTTTGTCATAATCTTCTGCAAGCCCTCCTGACTGACAGGATCAAAGTCATTCAGATCTGTTTCTCACATTTCTCCTGGAGTTGTTGGGCAGCAAACATTATATCGAGTATTCCTTGGCCCTTTCTAAAGCCACACTAGCTCTTGGGTACGTCACCATCTTCCAGGTGAAGGATCAGTCTATTAAGAATTATTCTGCAAATAATCTTTCTGTCCATGACTAAGAGAGTGATCCTAATATGACTTTCACAAGAAAACCTGTTTCCTTTTCCTTTATAGAGATGGACAATGGAGGAATCTTTGAACTCATTTTCATGTAATCAGGAAGATCGAAATCACCTTTTATATGGGCAATGGACTCCCTGTCTTCTAAATCTCAGCTGGAATAGAATCAGTATTAGGTGTTTGTTTTTTTTTTTTTTTTTTTTTTTTTTGCCACATGAGAAGAACCTGATGGTATTCAAAACTTTTTCTTTGGTTGAGAGATCAGCTAGAAAGGGACTGACTTCAACCAGAACTATATGGTCAATGGTTTCAATGTTAATTGGTAATGTTCTCTTGAGAATACCATGGAAATATTCAGCCTAGCTCTCTAGGATTATGTTCTTATCACTAATCAATGTAGTTCCATCAGCATTGAGTATTAGAGATGCACCTTGATTTTTAGACCATAAATAGCCTTCAAGGCATAATAAAAGCACTTTGAAGGTTTACTATCATAATATCATATAACATAAAATTGAATTTCATTTGTCTTCTTACTGACTCAAGTATCATTCATTTCTCTAAGCTTTGATTGTATTTTACTTTTGATGGCATTAAACTCTGTCTTCTTAGAGATGGATGAACTATCCTGCTGGTAAACCCTAGGGGGTTCTCATTTTTTTCAGGTATTAGCTTCTGACTTTCCCCATCATTTTTATCAAACCAGTCTTGATGTTTGTGAGTGTTCAGCCCCTGATGAGTAAATGTGGTGCTGTACACCAAGTCTATGAATGGTACCCACTCTTTTTCTGCTCCTTTGTTTCCAAACATGTGTTGGCTCAGCTTTCCCTCCAACAACTGTTTCTACACAGAGAAGTGCTCTAATCTATTGACATTAAGTCATCCTGAACTTGTCTTGTCTTGGGGCTGAAATTATTATTTTTTTAATGTCAATGTTTATCTTCGAGAGGATAAGTTCATGATCAGTTCAACATTCTGTGTCACATGTTGTCTTTGTCACTCTCACATCCTGTCTGTCCCTCCTGCTTGCAATCACATAGTCTATTAAGTACCAACATTTGCTGCAAGATGCACCCATGAGGCTTTATGGCATTTAGGTAAATGAAAGATGTTGCTTATCATGGGAAGGTAATGAGGCACATGAACTTTCAGTAGTAAGTGACCATTGCTGTTGCTGTTTCCAACTTCATTCCTCCCAAGGACTCACTGCCATATCTGATACTCTGTGCCTAATTACAGGCTCATTCTCTTTCAACACATTGATGATTATTGCCTCTAGGACCTCATAATATTTTTTCTTTTACCTCATCAGGGTTTTTCATAATGGGAACAAGCACACTGGTGCTGGTGGTGTGATACTTTTCTGCAAATGTCAATAGTATTATCATGAGCCTGTCATTTACTCCTTTTCTGAAGCATATAAGCTTGCTGTCAATATTAGATTTGAGGGTAAAACCTTTGCCAGCTTCATGGAATTCCTCATCATGGTAGGTACTCCAGAAAAAAAAAATGTATCCAGCTGCTACTTTGTTAAGCTAACCTGAATTTTCCAGCTTTGTTTCATTTAAGAATGCTGTTTGGATATCATAGCTATTGAGTTCTTTCACAACAAAAACTGTTCGTCTTTCAGGTCTACTGAATTTTGTGTTGCTCATAAGCATGCACATGTTTCATGTATCATTGTTTAGAGGAATGATTTTTGTCTAAGGTTTTTTTTTAATGTATGTTTGTATGTGTGTGTGTGTGTGTGTGTGTTTTGACCATGAGGTAGAATACCCACCTGCCATAGTAAGCAGATGAAGATTAGATAAAGCAGATAATATTTAGGGCTCCTTTCCTAGCTTCTTCCTCACACCAGGAGGCTGTATGAGTAGAGATGACTGGAACAGCAACCCTGAAGTTCTTCCCTTCCCAGCTTGATTTTTTTCCTTTTTTTCTAATTAAAGGAGACATCCCTTGACTCACTTCTTAATGAGGCCTATTCGCTGAATGGGCACCTTACTCACCTTACTTTAAGTGAGTATGTGGAAAAGCCTTATTCTAATAGAGCCAGAGTCTCCCATTGCATCCTGGGTCATTTCCACTCATGTTGATGAATATCTGGTCACTGGATACAGATGGCTCTGAAGGAGAAAATGAGGAAGGTGACCTTGCACAGCTTCCCTTCAATTCAAATAAAAGTCAATTACAAGTCATGTCATCATTCTCTGATGCCATGATCCTCTTTGAAAAAGAAGCACAAATACACAACAATATGGTCCTTAAAAAGGCTATTCAGACACACCAGAGATTGTGCAATCCCACTGCTGCTTCAATCTAGTGTGTTTCAGATCCTGTCCTCTGGACTGCCTATATTTAGGATTGTGACTATAGTTCCCAGGGTTTCTTAATCTGCTGCATCATCATTTGCCCATCATCATAGGACTTTGAGTAGGAGTAAGTTAATAAACAATGAAATAGAGAATAGTAAAATACAAAATGGTATGGCTGATATCTTTTGACTAATACATAAAATGAATTTAGGTGAGGCACAGTTTTCCAAATTCATCAGCCTTATTCTCTCTTCCAGTGTCATGGAAATCCAATGGCAAGGCAAAAGTGAAGATGAACAGTGAAGGTTCAAGAAGCAAAGGATAACTTTGGCATTTTCAATGTCTCACCAAACTCTAAGAACTCCACAATGTCTGCTTCCATTACCTTGATCATGGCTATTGGAACAAATTGTTCTCATTTAACAATTTCTCCATGGACATCTAGTGCTTGGAGTAGACATCCCCCTAAATCACTGACATGTTTGTTTCATGTAAGTTACCCTCAAACTGGTTTAGCCCATCTGCCAAGATGGCTTGCTCCATATATTATAGCTTCTTAGAGTCAAAGATGTATCAGGTGAACACCAAAGGTGAATGAGAACACCTTAAAAGGGCTCAGCAAGCTCTCATAATAGAAGTGCCAGTTTTCTTTGAATACTCCATACACTGCAGATTTATATCTATGGTTGTTCAAGATGTAGATAGATATAGGTATAGGCACAGAGAGACAGAGACAGACAGAGAGAGAGAGAGAGAGAGAGAGAGAGAGAGAGAGAGAGAGAGAGATGAACTGGGGAAATCTTTATCAGGCATTAACTATATGTAAAACATTCTGCCATACTCTGGGAATACAAATTGAAAATTTGGGAATGTTCTGCTGTATATGAGCTCATATTCTAAATGGGGAATAAAATACATGTAAGAGAATTAAGTGACATGGTAGATAGAAATATTCAGACATCTTTAGTATTTATCAGCAAGGCAGATGGTAAGGGCTACTGATGCTCCATCTTGCCAAAAAGATGGTAGGTTCTAACTATTTGCTTGCCTAAATGGTCTAAGCAACCTTGTGGAGACCTCAGCAAGTGTCCTGGAGGTAGGTATGCCTCTATGGTATGTGAAGGATGTCTACATAAACATTTTGATTAAAATGTATTAAAAATTCATGAGCCCATGTGAGGAATATTGATTTATATATGAAGATTTAGAATAATTAGCCTACAACATCTACATTTTCATAACCATGCCATGAAAATGTTATGTTAAATCAAAATAATGTGATTTAAAATACTGAAGTGAAGAGTTAAAATTACTAAGTCTGAATGACTATTTTAGACACACAACCACTAACATTACAATTCTTGGCATAGTCTAAGTCAACCAGTTGCCAGAATTACTACAATAACTTGCTGACTAGTCTCCAAACTCAACTCTTCCCTTATTTATCTTCTATATAGTTGCTAAGTTGATATTGCTGGACCATTGTCAGTCTTCTCGACTTTCATCTTGCCACTGGACTCTGATGACTAGAGGAGAGAGTGAAACTGATTTCTTTGTGCACCTCTGCACAATCTAATTCATGTGCAAGTCAAAACATCAACCTTATAATAGCATTGGTCCTCTTCATGAGTGAATGATCATCAACAACAACAGATTGATATTTCTAAAGTATGTGCTCAGCTATGACTTTTCTTTCTTCAAGATGCAACAGTGGCTTTTCATTACCTTTAGGACTAAATCCAAAATCTGCTATTTAGGACTCAAAGTCTATCACAATTTGATTTCAGCCTATCTTTTCAGACTGATTATATATATTGCCTTTTATCCAGAATAAAATAGTACAGCCACACTTGCTACTCAACATGCATGTGTAGCATCAAGCACCCCAGCATCCCCAGGGTGGCTGCCACCACAGTTTATTAGATCTGCTTTTCTAAAGGAAAGCAGCTCAAAATGGGTTAACAATTGTTCTTTAATCAATCAAACATATACTCACAGCTAGTTCAGGGGAAAAAGTCAGCACCCCGAATTTCAGAGTATACACACAGGTTACAAGCATAAGTTACAAGACAGAGAAACATTTCAAGCTACAAGCCTCCAACTATCCGACTATTACATTCATACCTAGTCAGTTACCAGAGAGGGAAGCATTGATATCTGGGTTTTTCAAAGCCAGGGGGCTCACAATGGCTTCCCAGAGTCTCATCTGGTCAAATTACAGGACACTTCTCAAAGTGAGCCCTAAAACAAAGCCTCATGTCAAGGGTTATATAGCCTTCTCCTGGCTAGGAAAATGTAATAACCCTCTTGACCTCACTGCCCAATCACAAAGTATCTCCTGAAAAACAAGCCTCCCATCACAGGCTCCAGGTGCACTTAAACCTATCAAATGGCCTAGGGAGAGTGAAGATCTTACACAATGCAATCTTAGAAAGATGGAAATAACATAAATTTACATTTCCACTACAGCATGCCATGATATTTCCTCTCTGTGTCTTCATATAATCTATGATAAATGTGTGGCATTCTCTCTCTTTTTACCTCTATTTACCCTTCAAAACTCAGTTCAAGAGATGGAGAGAGAATACATTCTGGACTTAGTTCATTATACAAATGCACAGGGCCAGAAGATAGCACATGGTTTGAACAGCCGCTACTGGAATATAATTGCATACAATTTTTTATGTAAACAAAATATAATAGTAATAATAGACAACTTTAAAAAAACATGAATAAAATTATCTCTGCCAAATAAATCATTGAAAAACATTATATTTGTGAGAAGCAGTGTGTCATTAGTAAATAAATTTTGGATTGGATCCAGAAATTACTGGGTTTCAAATCCTTTTTCTGACCTATAAAGTTCAGGTCACTCTGAACAAGTCAAAAGTTTTCAGCACTCTAGTTATCTCTTTAAGTTTCTAAATTGCATTGAAGATGCCACTCTGCATTAGTAGAAGAAATTTCTTCACCATAGTACTCCCTATAATCAATAAACTCATGGGTTTAATTCATATCTTATAAGTAATTGATCTAGTAATCACAAAAATGTTCATTGACATAATCTATTATTTTTAGTGACCTATAATTGATTGTTGTCCTCTGTATCTTTCAATTAAGAGCTAAAAATTTTCATTCTTGGATAACTACCTGTATCAAATTAACTGAATAATTAATTTCTAAAACAATCATTATTTATGAGTTTGGCCTGTCTCCCACAATATCCACAGGATTGTGTTTTGAAAATAATAAGGCATATTTATTCACACTTTTTTCACACCAAATTCATACTTTACTGAGGGCAAAAATATTTTTGGTACCATTAAAATATAAAATATGCCATACATATGTTTTTAATGTATTTCTCTTTTCTTTAGTAGTACACTATATAATAGTACATACAGATAATTTATAAATCAATGAAAAATAACTGA
>NW_027185771.1:23645911-23649746 GCF_028583685.1 Petaurus breviceps papuanus
AGAGAGAGAGAGAGAGACAGAGAGAGAGACAGAGAGAGAGACAGAGAGAGAGACAGAGAGAGACAGAGAGAGAGACAGAGAGAGACAGAGACAGAGAGAGAGACAGAGAGAGAGACAGAGAGAGACAGAGAGAGAGATAGAGAGAAAGACAGAGAGAGAGAGAGACAGACAGAGAGACAGAGAGACAGAGAGAGACAGAGAAACAGAGAGAGACAGAGAGACAGAGAGATAAACATATATGAATGTATAGACATACACACATACACATATTTTTCCTATACCATACTGATTATATTATCATGTTTATCCTTCACTAGAAAAGTGTCATTATATCTTAAGCAACAAATAGGTGTTAGTATATATCATTTATACCCCAAAGTCTTTCTAAAGTTTATAAAGAAAAATCATTATGTTAAACACAGCACTGACATGTCAATTCTAAGGAGTCGAGCATCAAATTCCTGGTTGAGTCTGGAGGTCATTGATTACATCTTTTGAGGTGCAACTTGTTTAAGAAGGAGAGGTAAGGAAAGGCCAGGACTGTGCCCAAAAGCATTAGGGCTTTCTCAGTAATCCTTCACCTCTGTGATTCTCAGTCTTTGTCCTAAAACTAGATATTTATTTTCTGTTCTTTAATGTTAGCCAAGATTCTAGAAAATTCTTCCTAAAGGCTTTATAGCATCTGGGGACTTTTTGAAACCAGTTCTTTAAAGATGGTCACTCTTTACCTATGATCATTGAATAGCAGATTGACAGAGCTCACTGGGATTTTAGAAAATAGAATGCTAGAGCTTGTAGGAAACTTAGAACAAGGTGTATTAAACCCTAGAATATAGGAATGCTGGTGCTGGAAAGGACTGGCTATATTTCTTTTTTAGGATCTACTTTCCTTCTTATTATAGGCCCCCATTCTTGTTATATGTCAGTATAACAAGCTGAGAAGTCATTGAATGTGGTGTTAGAAAAAAAAGGGTTCAAATTTTCGATGTGCCAATTAGCAGGCATGAGATTTTGGATGAAGACAAAACCTTCTGAGGGGAGGTTTTGGTGTTGATCTTCATCAGGAGAAAACTTTAGTGATATCTAGGATTCCTCTTCCCATAAAACATCATCCCAGTCCCAGATAGGGCTGTTGAGAGATAGATTCTTTATAAGAATAGTGTATGATGCTAATGGTTTTGTAAATACTATAGTTACAACATGCTCTCTATGACAAAAGTATTTACACATGAGGGGAGTAAATTTGAGCCTTGGTGGCATAGAATCTGTGACCAATAGCCCTTGGATTGTCTTGCACATTCTTGAACTATTTAAAGTACAAATACATACTGGCAAAAAAAAAAAAAAGCAGTGTTCCTTTGCTGTTGCTTGGAGTTAAGTCATCACAATAAAACAAATTTATTCTTTTAGAGGTAATAGAAGTGGTCAGAGAAGGAAACAAAAGACTTTGGACAAATGAGTCAGAATATTCTGGATTCCAGTGCCTTTACCTTTTTTTCCCATGTATTGACCCATTCTATGTATTCCCACGAACACATATTATAAAATGTTGAATTGCACAAAACTTTGCACACAGAGATTGCCAATACAATATAATTGTGATGGGTCTCTGATGGGTCGTCCTTAGTAGGTATGTCCTTAACCATACAGTCAATAAACAAGGAATCAGTAAGTACTTGCTTTTAGCCAGAAACTATGTTAACTACTGTGTGGAAAAAAAGAGAGGCAAAAACACAATCTTTGTCTTCAATGAGGTCATATGATGTGAAAACATGCAAACAGTTATATGAACACAAGATCTCTTTGACAGTATGGTTGGTAGAAGATAACATCGGTGGATATGGGTGAGAAGGGAAAAACAGTCTCTTGTAGAAGTTGTGATTTGAGTGGTGTTTTGAGAGAAGTCAGGAAGCCAAGGTAAAGATAGCATTCTAGCCATGGGACAACCAATGAAAATTCCCATAGAAAGGGGATGGAATGATTTGTCCATACAACAGCAAGAGGAGAGCAGTGATCCTAGGTCACAGTACTGAGACAGGAGGATAGGAATAAAGAATGAGAAGATTGGAAAGGTGGGACGCAGTTTTCTTAATTGTTTGTCCTTCTTTATGATTTGTCCATAAAATCATAAATTTTAGAAATGGAATGCACATCAGTGATAATATATTTCAACATACTTCTTTAACAAAACAGGAAACTAAAGATCTTAGTGGGGCAGTGATTTTACTTGGGTCATGCAAAACAAGTAGCTAAATTTAATTTTGAACTTATAATTCTTTGACTTCAAACTAAGTAATCTCACTGTCTCATATTGTATCAGAGACAGGGAAATACTGACAATAAGAAAATATTACTTCTATTAGTCTCCCTCCCTTCTCTCCTGGTAAAATCCAAGAGCTTTTGATTGAAGTATTGCAAATTCTGAATGATGAACAATCCAAATGAAGCTGTGTGCAGTCTGTCCTCTTTTTTTTTTTTAAGCAATCAGGGTTAAGTAACTTGCTCAAGGTTACACAGCCAGTTTTTTTCTGGGTGTGGTGCTGAGTATCTGAGCCCAGATTTGATCCCCAGGTCATCCTGGCGACACTGGAGCTGGTGTTCTTACTCGCTGAGCCATCTGGCCGCCCATATTTTTTTTTTTTTTTTGCCTTTTGGAGGGCAATTTGGGTTAAGTAACTTGCCCAAGGTTACACAGCTAGTATTTTTGTGTGGATGTTAAGTGTCTCAAGCCGGAACAGAACTCCGGTCCTCCCGACTCCAGGGCCGGCGTTTTACTCACTGAGCCTCCTAGCCGCCCCTAGTCTGTCTTCTTTTTTTTTTCATCTTCTCTGTTGCCTCTTCTTGGCTCATCCCACATTCCATGACAAAAATGGCTTCCTTGACATCTTGTTTGAAGTGAAGTAGGGTATGAGTGCTCAGTAGATTTCTCTTCTCATATAAATTTTAAAACCATTCCTAACATTACCTTTGTAATTCCATAGTGATCTATATATTGGTCACCACATTTCACTGCAAGTATTCAGAATTCTGGCAGCCATTTCATCTTGATGCAAAATCCCTTCCATTTATTTCATTTTGTCTTGCAGAATTAAAGTGCTATAGCACTTCACAAAATGCAAGAGGCATTATCATTCCCTCCACAAAGATTGGACCAAGGACAGAAAATGTCCCTAAATTAATCCATCATCCTGACACTCATTTTAATGAGTGGGAATGTCAAAAAATGATCCATTAACACTGCAATTGGAAAATCATAACATCTGAGTCCAGCCTGAGCTGCTTGCTAGGTAAGGAATTTCTGAAGCATTCCAAATTTTGCCAATTGTGAAAAGCAATCACAGATACCACAGCTACCTCTGTAGGGCACTAACTGATTTATACGTCCACATGCCTCTACCCGTAGACATGTACAGACATCACCCCAGAGTATCTGAGTGTTCATCCTGGATTTTGAAAGACTAGATTATACTCATTGAACTATATGCCAGAAAGGTCACCTACCAAAATGCAATGTCACAGTGCCCTCCAGTGGTAGGAGATATTCACAATACCTATTCCTTGGGGAAGAGGGGGTGGGCAGATCTTGTCTCTTGCAACCATTGATATTTTTAGTTGGGGTTTTAAAATCTGGTAAAAATAACAATAGAGATATTTTCTCCACCTTTAAACTTTAATCCATACAGAATCACATCTCCTAACTCCCTATTCCCTTCTACACACCCTTTCTCTCTTACTGTCCCTATACATGCATTGTCACACATACACACATTATCCCTGGTATAAATCCAGCTCTAACACACACACACACACACACACACACACACACACACACACA
>NW_027185771.1:23654746-23655335 GCF_028583685.1 Petaurus breviceps papuanus
GCTGTATTTTGAATGATGTCATGTTTTGATCTTCTCTGTTCTTGGTTGGTCACTGAATAAAATGGAGAGCACCTATGCTGGTATTCTGAACCTTGCCTTTCCTTGGCATTATATTACAGTTATGCTCAAAGGAAAAAAGAGTGAGTAAAAGGAAAGAAAAGAAAAGGAGTTTTCTAAATTTGTAGTTGTCTCTTCATTCTCTGGAAACATTTTAAGGTTTTATAGACCAAAACTTACTGTCCCAAAACAAATCTTTAACATTGTTCCAAGGTGATAGCTGACCAAACCATTAGCTATATTTTTTTATTACTAATAAAGGTATGTGTGAATTGGGATGCACATATTCATAAAATTTGGTTATAGGGAGATGAGGCTTTAAAATCTGAGTTGTCAAAAAAGTATTCTTTATCCTCTACCTTATGTATATTTTTACCCCTATTAAAATGTAAGTTGTTTTATGGTAGGGATTTCATTGCTTACTTATATTTTTATTCTTGGCACTTTTGAGATTCTGGTACATAATTATCATCTCTCTCTCTCTCTCTCTCTCTCTCTCTCTCTCTCTCTCTCTCTCTCTCTCTCTCTCTCT
>NW_027185771.1:23655345-23684115 GCF_028583685.1 Petaurus breviceps papuanus
TCTCTCTCTCTCTCTCTCTGTCTCTCTGTCTCTCCCCCCCCCCTTTTCTGTGAAATCAACTTGCCTTCATATTTCCTACATTTCATAAGTCTAGTTGCATCCTCAGTTTTCTTGGACTTCTCCAAACGGAACATTCACATGCTAATATATTTTCATTTCTTCTTTTTATTTTAGACACAAATATTAAACTTAAATAGAAAAGAAAAGTAATATAAAAAACATTAAAAGTTAAATACAAAAGAAGAAAAGAAAAAATAATGTCACCTACATAGCAGAATGTAAGAGTGGATTATATATATATAGATATAGATATCAATACATTTCCATTTCAAGAAAGCCTACCTAGTGAATACTATGTGTTGTATTGAGAGCTGTCCATCTTCTCTTCCTTGTGAGCTGTCTTCTTTTCTCTGCTTTGCACTTCTTGCCTTGGTTTATGTACTTCACTCTGATATTCTCAGGCTCAAATTCAGTAATTCTGATCAAATGCTTTAAAAATATTAAGATGTCATAAAAATATCAGTTGCCATCATTCCTCGGTAATTTAATAATTATATGTCGTTGCTGAAATTGTTTCATTTCTTTAGATCTCAACTTTCTCATCTATAAAATCATAGTAGTGATGTATTCACTCAGTAAAGACAGAGAGTTAGATCAGATAACCTTTTGAACTTCCCAACTGAGATTGAGGATACCATTGAGCACATCTGAGAAGCCCCATCATATTATCATAAAATGACATGTGAATAGAGAGTAATCTCTGGGAAGTAGGACAAATAAGGGGCTAGTGCACTGCTTAAAAAATAAACCTTAATAAATCGAGCAAGTTTTAGTCCATTGACCTATTTTATTATTTTATAAGTACCTGTTGTTCAATCAAATTAGATACACAAAACATATATTATTATATAAAAAAACAGTTTAACACATCTGTGTCTGCTACAAAACATTTTCCTTCTGCTTCACCAACATCTGTACTCATGTGTGCACACATGCAAATGAATATATGCTTCGGTGTGCATGTGTGTGTGTGTCTGAATGATTCTCTTCAATGGTGGTTTGTCCTCAAAAGTGTGGAAAGATTCTCAAACATGTTCCACTTATGAATTTGGGAGCTCAATTTTATCACTTACAACTTTCCTTCATAATAAGACTATCCCAGATGACTCCCTAGGTTTCTGTTCTCTGTGCACAATAAATTATTTGTCACATCTTTTCTCTTGAAGCATTCTCTTAATAGGTATAGAGAACAAAAACAAAACAAAACAAAACATATCATAAGCCACCAAAGAAGAATTTGATAGATTAACTTATTATATGATCAATATAATCACATATACATATACAATATGTATAATCAGATAATTTATCTATAAAACTAATGCCATATACAAATGCATATGTGTTGATAATATACAGGAACATATATACACAAACATGAGCAACTTTATGTATTCAGATGATATTTATCTTCATCTGTTTACATTAGTGTTCTGTTTTATTCAACAAAATACTGGCTTTTTGACATTGTATTTAAATGTCATAGTTTTGTTCTTTTTAATCTCTACTATTTCAGACTACATTAACATTCTCCCTTTACTGTTTGTAGCTGAGTAGTTGTCTCTGATGAGCAGGGGAGGTCAGGAGGCTTATGAATACTTTAGGAATTCAACAAGACATGTCTATGCATGGGTGTACGTGTGTGTGTGTGTGTGTGTGTGAGAGAGAGAGAGAGAGAGAGAGAGAGAGAGAGAGAGAGAGAGAGTAAACACACTGGTGGTAGTTTGAATGTAGAATGAATAACATAAGTGGTTTGATAAGTGAATATTAGAGCATAGAATGTTATTCTGGTAGGAATCTAAGAAATCATCAAATATCCAATCACCAAGCCTACAAATGATGAAACAGTTCTGCAGAAGGAAAAACATTTACTCAATATTATGCAGTGAGTTAGGGGCACCAGGAAGAACCCATCATCTACAGGTTACATTATTTTCTCTGCTATAGCCCCCAGTAAGACCAAAGATTTTCTTCCATTTCTGCTTTTTTTTCCCAGATTAATTGATCAACATTCTTATACTTTCTTCAAACCTACCTTTCAAATCTTATTACACAACATGTGTCTTCCTGATTTTATATATTAAAGTGGGATAGACACTTTTCCTTGAATTAAACACACAATATACCCTGCTTCACTCTATTAACACAGAAGGCACTGGAATCTTATCTCACTTCTAGTTTGCAAAGTTCTCTTTTCTTTTTGAAGACATCTCAACTGCTACTCTTGTTTTAAATTTTCCCTATTCCACCATTTTAAAAGATGACTTTTGTTCTGAATTCCACCTCTGCCTCATTCAATGCATCTGTATATCTGCCATTAATCAATCAACCTCCAAAAGAATATAAACTGAAGGCATGATTAGTTGTTTTTTTTTTTTTAACTTGTGAAATTAGGTGTTATATAGAGCATTCTTAGAGCTTCCTACTTGCTTGCAGTAGGTCATGTACCCAACACCTGGTAACTCTGGGCATGACAAAGTTATTTCCTAGTTATCCTTGTATACCACAAGATTGAAGAGTACTTTGAGAATGGCGAAATTCTCTTTTTTGCTCATGAGCAGAAATAGCTGATAATAGCTCAGTGGAAGGTGGTGACCCATCCTCAGAAGTGACTGTGTCTTGTTAACTGCAATGTTCAAGACCATTTCTAGAGTTTCATAAGAAGAAAGGAAACAGGGACTGATTCCCCTTTGCCCCATCTTAGGTATATGGCAACGACTTCCACGTGTCAGCTATAATGAGACACAAGTAAATGAATTTGAACCTGGATACAAGGATTCCTCTTCTGCTTCACACTTCTTTGCCTGTTTAGACATCACCAGATAGTATTCTTAAAAAGCAAATATCTAGGCTTGAAGGCAACTTTATGATATCAAAACATTGGAGAACATAGATTCCTCAGTCAGAAATAACGGGTTGCAGATAGTATCTTTATGGGAGAAGACATCCTCAGGAAGTGGCTTAGTTTAGTTCTTGGCTTGGCTTAGAGTTATTTGGACAGTATGGAACTGAGATGAAATGTAGGAAATTTAGCAGTTCTGAAAACTTTCATGTCTCAACCACTTCAAGAAATAGTTAGAACTATTGCTTGTTTAAATTTCTGTCAATGTATGCTGTTTATAATAGCAGTAATTCTTTACTGAATCCTGTTTGAAGTCTTTTTTGTTAATATGAATTATGAAAGTCTTTTTTGTTAAGCATTTCTTTTACATATAGGAAACAAATACCTGTCCCACACATGATTTACCTTTCTTTATCCCATTTTTAGGTTTATCCAAGAGTCCAAACATAATCTTTAAGTAAATCTTTTCTAGGAAAGCAAGAAAGGGGTGGGGGAGTAATAGTAAGCCAAAAAGAATAAACATATCTAAGCTTCCTTAGAAATAAATTTAATTCTGATTGAATATGTGGGAAAGGATTGTTTCTTAACCTCACCAGAACCACAGGAATGGGACTTTATTTGTTAGACTTTTACCTCTAATATCTACCTTGGTATATGAATTACTTGTGAGAAGCTTAACATTATATCATTTTGTGTCACTAATGTTACATGATTCTACTGAAAAATTTCACTGAGTTGGTTCCCAAATATTTAGTCATTATTTATTAGTTGAGTGCTGGATTTCATTCCATGTAAAATGCATTTCCTTTCTTTATGCTGCTGTGCTCCTAATTCTTTTTTTTTTTAATGATGTTACTTAACATGGCTAACATGGGAATAGTTTTTCATGACTATATTTGTAATTTATATTTCTTGCCTTCTTAATAGGTGGGGAAGGGGTGAGGGAACATGTGGAATAGAAATTAAAATAAAACTAAATAAGAAATCCAGTTACTCCAAGGACAGTTTTTTAAAAAGTTGAAGTTTGGGGGAAGAGCCAAGATGGCAGAGTAGAATAAGGACCGTCCCACTGCTCTGGCTTCCACCTTCCCCAATCCATGTAAAAAGGGGACTCTAAACACACTTTGGAGCTGTAGAACCCACAAGATGAAACAGAGAAGCTAACCTCCTGCTGAGGACAGCCCAGCAGGCCAGCAGGAAATGGCCAGCCCAGTGCTCTGGATGCTGAGTCCAGCCCCACGCCTAGGCTACAGCCGGAGGGACCCCAGATCAGCAGCTGCTGTGGCAGTTTACAGATTTGTGAAGAAATAGCTGCGAAGGACAAAGTGAGAGGTCAGTGCAGTCTGGACTTTGGGACCAAGTAAGGGGGAGTGAGTGGCTTTTGCCCCAAGGGCAAGAAGCTGCTGAGATGCTGGCACAGCCAGCCAGTGCCACGTGGCAGCTTCAGCTCCTGGGCAACAAAGTGTAGGGGGACCAAGCACCAGTCTGAGGGGTAATGGCTCTTGCTTTAACCTCCTTGGATCTGGATTGCAGTCTGGGGTAGAGGTCCTGGAGTGTGTGTCCAGCTTGCCAGAGTGTGTGGAGACCTTAGAGAGGGCAACCATCTAATACCTCTGGCAGCTGAGAAAACCCCAGCATTTGGGATGAAAGCTCACCTGTCTGGTGGCAGAGTCCTACTGTGGCAAAAAGCTCAGGGGTCAATGGATTGAGTGGCAACATGAGCAGGCAAAGGAAACAAACCAGACAGAAGATTCCAACATTAGACCCCTATTTTGGGGACAAAAAGAAGCAAAGCATAGAACAGGAGGAAGACAGTGAAGTCAGAATTCCTGCACCAAAAGCTTAAAAGGAAAATATGAGCTGTTTATAGGCCATAGAGGACCTTAAGGAGCAGATAAGAAAAGTGGAGGAAAAATTGGGAAGAGAAATGAGAACAATGCAAGAAAATTACGAAATGAGAGTCAACAGCCTGACTGAGGAAAATATCACCTTAAAAAATAGACTAACTCAAATGGCAAAAGAGGCTCCAAAAGGCAATGAGGAGAAGAATGCCTTAAAAAGCTGAATTTTCCAGATGGGAAAAAAAAATCTCAAAAACTCAGTGAGGAGAATCATTGCTTCAGAATTAGATTGGAGCAAATGGAAGCTAATGACTTTATGAGAAATCAAGATGCTATTAAACATATCCAAACAAATGAAAGAATAGAAGGCAATGTGAAATATCTCATGGGAAAAACCACTGACCTGAAAAATAGATCCAGAAGAAATAATTTTAAAATTATTTGTCTACCTGAATGCCATGATCAAAGAAAGAACTTAGAAATCATCCTCCAGGAAGTTCTCAAAGAAAACTGCCCTGATGTTTTAGAACCAGAGGGCAAAATAAGAGTTTGAAAGAATCCACTGGTCACCTCCTGAAGCAGATTCCCCAAAAGAAAACTCCTAGGAATATTGTAGCCAGGTTCTGGAATTCCCAGATTAAAAAGAGAATATTACAAGCAGCCAGGAAGAAACAATTTGAATATTGTGGAAACACAATCAGGATAACCCAGGATCTGGCAGCTTCTACACTGAGGGATCGAAGCACTTGGAATATGATATTCCAGAGGTCAAAGGAGCTGGGATTAAAACCAAAAGTCACTTGCCCAGCAAAACTTAGCATCATTTTTCAGGGCAAAATATGTTCATTCAGTGGAATAGAGAACTTTTGAGCATTCTTGCTGAAAAAACCAGAGTTGAATAGAAAATTTGACATTCAGATACAAGAAGCAAGAGAAGCATGAGAAGGTAAACAGGGGGAAAAAATCATAAGGAACTTATCAAAGTTGAACTATTAGCATTCCTACATGTAAAAACAATTTATGAAACTTTTCTCGGTAACTTATGAAACTTTTCTCAGTAGTTGAAGGAAATATTAATATATATGTCTATATATGAGGGTATATGAGCATATGAATACATATGTGAATGTGTGCATATATACTTATGGGTATACATAGAGGGCACAGGACCAATTTAACAGGAAGGGATGATACTTAAAAGGTGAAATTAAGAGGTGAGAGAGGAATATAATGAGAGGAGATGGGAAGAGACAGAATGGGGTAAACTATCTTATACAGAAGAGGGAAGGGAAAATGGTTAAAATGGAGGGGAAGAATAGGAAGGCAAAAGGGAATTGGTTAAACTTATTCCCATTTAATTTGGCTTGGGGAGGGAATAAAATACACACTAAATAGAGTATCTCACCCTCCAGGAGAGTAGGGGGGAAGGGGATGAGAGGGGGATGATGGAAGGGAAGGTGGGAGCGGGGGGATGGAAGTTGGAAGCACTCACTTTTGAAGAGGGATGGAATCAAAGTAGAGAATATAACAAGTGGGAGATGGGATAGGAGGGAGGGAAATATATTCAGTCTTTTACAATATATCTACTATGTTATTGTTTTGCATTAGCCACACATGTACAAACTATACTGAACTGCTTATCTTCCGAGTAAGGGTGGGTGACAAGGGAGGAAGGGAACGAATCTGGAATTCAAAGTTTTAAAATCAAATATTCAAATATATATATATATATATATTTGAATATTTGATTTTTTTATTTAATCATATATATATATATATATATATATATACTATTATTAATGCTATTTTACATGTAATTGGGAAATAAGATATACAGGCCACTGGGGCATAGAGATCCACTGGAAAAGTCAAAGGGGTATGGGAGAAAATATGGGAGAGAGCAGATTGGAGGAGGGGATATACTGTGGGACTGCTATTTTGGGGCAGTGGGTAGAGGAAAATGGGGAGAAAATTTGTAACTCAAAATCTGGCTGAAATGAATGATGTAAATCAGAAGTTAATAAACATTTGAAAAAAAGAGTTGACGTTTTAAAGAACATTTAAATAAGTGTTAGCAATATTGCTGTGACTTTGATGGTCAGGAATTCAAATTTTTCAGGGATCATTCACAACCACAATAAAATAAGACTAATCACATTGAAACAAACAAACCAAAAAAATTACCTTTGTTAAATACTTAAAACAATATGCTGAACAGATAAACTATTTATTTATTGAAAATTAGCTTAATCTTCAGAAGCTTAGGATAAACTTTCAGAGAAATCTATTAACTTTTGATATTTACTGCTTCCACTGCTATATGGGTTGGTCATCTTCAAATTAGAAGAAGAGGGTTATTTTTTTAAATCAATAACTTGTTTGACATTGTTTTGGAGAATATAGCCTTGTCACAAGGAAGACAATTTAAAGATTAGGCAATTAAAAGATTTTATTTTTATTGATTAAAATCACTTTCTTATTTAAGTTGACCAAAAATTGTCAAAAGTGTGGGTGAACTTATTAAAGCTGGGTCTTTTCATGAGACTGTAAAACATCTCTCCACCTGCTTTAAAATGCACATTTTAATGGTCATTTATTTCCAGTAGTTTTAGAAGTTCTCTTCTTTATGAAGAAATTATGAACTTTAATAAATATATTATTAAAGTTAAAAGAAAAAATATTCAAAAATTGCAGAAATTCTTCCATATGAAGGTACATAGCCTTGCTTCATGTCCCACAAAAAAAAATAATAAATAAACATTAAGACATTTATCCAAGAGATGAAGAGAAATGTGGTTCAGAACTTTCTTCATTCAAGCTCAATGAATGGATTGTGATCATGGCTAGACTTGGAAAAACAGAATATTCATCCAAACTATGCCTCATATCCATATTATGCGTGGTTTCAGGATGAATTAAAGAATAAGACTCTAATTCTTAGGCACCCAATGCTAAATTATGTAAAACCACTGTTTGTAGTCGAAGTAAGTTATATTGCATGTTAAACATGTTTAAAGATGTAAAAAAGTTGTAAAGTTTATTGTATAAGGCAATACATTTTAATATCATTATAACCCAGTTGATTTGCACATCACAATAACAAGTCGAAGAATTAAAGTATATATGCAATATGCATTAGTTGAATAGATTGTGGAGTGGTATTTGGATAGGGTTTAATAAAAATAGTTAGCACTTATATAGTGACTTTTATGTATCAGGCACCATATTAAATGCTTTAAAAATATTATCTCACAGTTACCTTCAGAGGTAGGTGCTATTATCCTCATATTTATGCCCATTATTATCCCCAGCTGAATCAAACAGTTGAACTAGGATTTTTTGTGGACCTCCTGCCATCATTTGACTTCTTATGACCCACTATGTTTTTCCCTCCTTGGGTCCTTTCATATTTCCTTCTACAAATAGAACAGGGCCTTGCATCAGAGGTGGTCATAAAAGAGGATACACCAGAACTCTCCACTACCTCTGTTCAGCTACCTCTTTCCCTAACCTCTCTTGTCCTTCCTGATAGTGACAGTGTCCATTAAATCTTTCTCCTCCTCTACCTGCTGCAGAGGAGGATGATCTCTGGGGTGAGATGGGAGTAAACCTGAGGATTATAAGCACTAACTGCTTTTTACCCTCTCTATCTGGTTCAACTATTCCCCCCTAGTTCTTTCACTTTCTACCTACCTCTTTGTTGACAATATTTTAGTATTTTGCTATGAAATAAAGAAGTGACTTATCCAAGGTGTCATAGCTAGTATCAGAGGTCAAATGTGAATTAAGGTACTGCTGACTCCAGGCCCAATTTTCTATCTACTTCCATGCCTATCTGCCCATGTGTTAGATATCCTGTCTACCATCAGACTTCCAGGGTAGTAATGTTCCCTCAGCCTTTTTTGTCAAAACGAGGAAGAAAAACTTCACAGACTAGAAATCTGGAATTCCTGGCTAAGTCTCCCTTCTTGAAGAGGTAGATGAGTAGAAAAGAATAGTGGATTGAAAATCTATTAAACTTGCAATCAGAATATCAAGATGTAAACACTGGCTTTTTCCTGTTTTATTTCAGATCTGACTTAAGGGAGGCATTTCATTTTTTGATGTCCTCAATTGCCTTATCAGAATAATGACATTTCTAATTCCTACTCTAACATATCACACAGCATCAAAAAGTCTTAAGTGGCAAATATATAATCAACTCTGAATGGTCAAGAATGTATTTTTACACCATTATCTGGAAATAAAGCACTGAATTAACAACTAATCAAGATTTTTTTTCCTAACTCTGTTTCTTATGTAAATGAACAGTAAGCTGAGGAGACCAAAGGCCAAAGAGTTAAGATTAGCTCTTTAAGACAGAGTGTTAACCTCCACACCTGGCTTGTGGTCACTCTATTACTTTAACTGTGTCTTCTTAACTCCTTCCTTTGCTCCAGAAGGCAAATGATATTGAGGAGGTGGGGGAGGGGTAATTAAGCCAAATACCTCAGTATATTTTAACATCTCCACATAGAATACTTGAAAAAATCAAAAGGAAATACTGTATGTCCACACATAAATAATGTAAATCTTTCCCTGACCTCCTATAGCAGAACAGGTTGATCTCAGAGGTGAGAGGGAAGTAGCTATGAGAACTCTCAGCATTATGAGCATCATTCTCCCTATCAGATTTGACTCCTCACCCTAATTCTTTCCCTTTCTACACACCTCTTGTATGCATGCATGCATGTTTATGTATGCATGCATGTATTTATGTATGTGTTTTAGACACATAATACATAGGTGTGTATAAGCATATGCATGTATGTATACTGCATATGATTTTTTGATGCAACAGCACTATGAGATAGGTAATAAATATGTACATATATTATACAATGAATACACATATGCAATACACATGTGCACATCCATACAGCCTTGCATGTATATGTACTATCTACCTCACAGTATTGTACAAATATAAAATATATATTAATTTTATCTGTGGCATACATGCATACACATATTTGTATGCACACACAGACATATATACACTACCTACCTCACAGTTGTTGTACAAAAAAAAAACATTGTAAATTATCAAGTGGCACCTGTAAATTAATTCTTATTTTTACCACTCTTTTATAAATAAAGATAAGCAACTTAGAGAAGTGAAGTACTGTGATATTTCTATCACACAGAATGGGGAAAACTAAGGATAGCCATTGGCACTGATGTTTTAGGACTCCAGAATGAATGTTTTCTGCTCTATACCACAATTAACAAATAAGAGAATTAAGGAATATGTGCCACATAAGTATAAGTATAGTGCAATATGTCCAAAATGGAGAAAGTCCCCCTAGCCTCTGGGTGCTTGGACAGAGCACATCTGTGATGTAGTATTCAGTTCTTGGCATCACATTTTAATGAAAACTGTTGAGTAGGAGATCTTCTGTTCTATGGTGAGAAAACTTATTATAGGAGAACTATTTGAACGAATTAGACATTCTGAGCCTCAGGAAAATAGAATTTGGAGGGGCTTATGATCACTGCCTTCAAATATTTAAAGGGCTGTCATGTGTAAAAGACTTGTGTTATTTAAACTGAGAAAGTAGAAGAGCTAATAATCCCTCTGTCTCTAATATTTTCTTTGCTAAAATCCTATCTTCCTCTAATAACTTCCATCCTAGAATCCCTTCTTCCTTTGAGAATCTTTTATAACTTCTCAATTATTAGCTGGCCCTTCATCTAATTTTCTTTTGCCTCATTTACCTTAGCTTCCCTTATCCTAAAATAGACATTTACATTAGTTATTTGATAATGTTTAGCAACTTTTTTGAATGAATGCATTATTTATCTCCATCTCTTATTGAGTTAAACTTTATCTTAAAGTTTACAACTTCTATGGAAATGAGAGAAGGAATGGTGAGCTGCCTGCATCCGTACTGGGACAAAAGCCAGGAGGTGCTGCCTCCTGCAGGAGGAGAATGAACCCAGGAGTTCAGAATTCAGCAACCAGACAAGATAAGGACTATGTGGCAAAGCAGGAGTACTGAAAGTATTTTCTTGCTGCATCCCACAGTTTGGGACCCAAGGGGAGGATGGACTTGTGTCTATGGTGGGTGGAGTGAATGGCCATGGACCCACAAGGACCCGACCCTGTTGTTTTTTGTTGCCCAACCATCTCTCAGGCCTTGGAAGCAGGGGCTGGAGCACTATGAAGGGAAGGACATCCCCCTCCCCCCAAGATAAGTTTATTTACACACTTGTCTTGAATTGAGGTGATAATGCAATGTACTTTGTGTTTGTTTAAGGCCCCGTGGCCACTTTGGAAACTTTAGTTATGTATCTCGAAAATGTGAACTAAGAGATGGTTAGTGCTAATTCAAATGTAAATTGCCTGTGCTATGGGCATGAAAGATCTTGGGGCAAAATGTAATAGGAACGTAAATTTATGTTGTTGCATCTTTCCAAGATTGTAATTTGTAAGATCTTTCCTGCCCCTAGGCACTTTGGTAGGCTTAAGTGCACCTGGAGCCTGTGGTGGGAGGCTTGTTTTTCAGGAGATACTTTGTTACTGGGCAGTCGGTCAAGAGGGTTGTTACATTCCCTGAGCCTGGAGAAGGCTATATAAACGTCTGAGACTTTGTTTTGGGGGCTCACTTTGAGAAGTGTTGTGTGATTTGACCAGACAAGACTCTGGGCAGCCAATGAGAGCCTCCTGGATTTGACAATACAGATGTTGATGTTTCCCTCTGTGATAACTGACTGGGTAAGGATGTAATGGTTGGACAGTTGGAGGCCTGTCTTCTGAAAAGTTTCTCTTTCTTGTAACTTCTGCTTGTAACCTGTCTGTATACTTTGAAGTTTGGGGTGCTGACTTTTTTCCCCAAAACTAGGTAAATGATATGTTTGATGGATTAAAGCAAGATTGTTAATCCATTTTGAGTTGCTTTCAACTACAAAAGGGACTGTAATGGAAGAAGAGGAAAGAAGGAAGCAGAAAAGGGTAAATAATGCCGCTCAAAGAGGCATAAAACAACATAGTAGAGGGAAAGAAGGGAGGGAGATGAGTGTTTTATGACCTTTTCCCTCATTGGTTCTAATACAAAGAGGTAATAATACAACCAGTTAAGTATAGGACTCTATTGAGAAGAGACACAAAACTTATCATAATAGAGGGAAACAGGGGAGGGAGAGGACCTTTGCATGATATCTGTTCTTGTCAATCTTGGTTCAAAGAAGAAATAACATACTACACTAAGTATAAAAATCTATCATATCCTAGAGGCAGTAGGAGGGGGGAAGGGCTACAAAAGGGGGGGAGTTTAAGGGAAGTAAGAAATAAGGTGGAAGGTGAGGAAAAGGGAGGGGGCTTATAAGAAGGGAATACTGAGGGAGGTGGTGATCAAAAGGAAAACTCTTAAGCAAGGGAAGGGAGAAAGGGAGAAAAATAAAAGCATAAACAGGGGAGGGAGTAGCATGGAGGGAAAGAGACAGATAGTAATCATAACTGAAAGTGAATGGAATGAACTCTCCCATAAAACAGAGGCAGATAGCAAAATGCATTAAAAACCATAATCCTACAATATGCTGGTAACAAGAAACACATCTGAAACAGGGAGATACACACAAACTCAGGACCTATGTGAACACAACTACAAAACACTTTTCACACAAATAAAGTCAGATCTAACGAATTGGGAAAAAAAAATCAATTGCTCATGGCTGGGTTGAGTTGATATAATAAAAATGACAATTTTGCCTAAATTAAATTACATATTTAGTGCCAAATGAATCAGTTTCCCCAAAAAAGTACTTTAGAACTAGAAAAAAATATTAACAATATTCATTTGGAAGAACAAAAGGTTCCAAATATCAAGGGAATTAATGAAAAGAAATGATAGGAAAGGTTGCCTAGCTATACCAGATTTTAATCTGTATTATAAAGCAGCAGTCTTCAAAACTACTTGGTAATTACTGAGGAATAGCCCAGTGGATCAAGGGAATAGATCGGGTACACAAGACTCACCAACCAATGACTATAGTAATCTACTGTTTCATAAACCCAAAGACCCCAGTTTTGGGGATAAGAACTCACTATTTGACAAAATCTGCTGGGAAAACTGGCATATAGTATGGCAGAAACTGGGCATAGGCCATTATCTAACCATATGCCAAAATTAAGTCTAAATTCATGCATGATCTAGGTATAAAGGATGATAGTGTAAGCAATCTGTGAAATCAAGGTATAGTTTACCTGTCAGATTTATGGGGAGGAGAAGAATTCATGACCAAAAAAGAATTAGAGAGCATTATAAAATGCAAAATGGAAAATTTTGATTACATGAATTTGAAAAGCTTCTGTACAAACAAAGCCAATGTAACCAAGATTAAGAGGGAAGTGGAAAATTGGGAAAGAATTAATACAACCAATGTCTCTGATAAAGGCCTCATTTCTAAAATATAAAGATAATTCAGTCAAATCTATAAGAATACAAGTCATTCCCCAAATGATAAATGGTCAAAGGATATGAACAGGCAGTTCTCAGAGGAAGAAAGCAAAGATATCTATAAACACATGAAAAAATGATCTAAATCACTATTGATTAGAGAAATACAAATCAAAACAACTCTGAGGTACCACATCTCACTGGTCAAATTGGCTAAAATGACAAAAAAGAGGAAAATGATAAATGCTGGAGAGGATGTGGACAAATTGGAACACTAATGCATTGCTGGTGGAGTTGTGAATTAATCCAACCGTTTTGGAGAGCAATCTGGAACTATGCCCAAAGGGCTATAAGTAATTTCATACCCTTTGACCCAGCAATAACACTTCTAGGGCTGTATACCAAAGAGGTCACAGAAGAGGGAGGAAGACCCATATGTACAAAAATATTTATAGCAGCTTTCTTTGTGTTAGTAAAGAATTGGAAATTAAGGGGATGCCCATCAATTGGGCAATGCCTAAACAAGTTATGGTATATGAAGGTAATGGAATACTATTGTGGTATAAGAAATGAGTAGTAGATGGACTTCATATTTACCCAGAGAGGCTTATACGAACTGATGCTGAGTGAGAAGAGCAGAACCAGTAGAAATCTGTACACAATTACAGACACAATGTATGCGTGATGACCAACTGTGATAAACTGGACTCTTCTCAGCAATGCAGGGCTATAAGCCAATGCCAAAAGACTTATGATGGAGAAAGAAGTCTGCATTCAGAGAAAGAACAGAGTTTGAATGCAGATTGAAGCAAATTACCTGCTCTCTTTCTTTTTTTTGTTTGGTTTCATTTCCTCTTTCCCATTTTTCATCCCATCGGATGCAATCCTTCTTCATAACCTGACTAATGTCTAATGTGAAAGTATCTGCAGATCCTATACCTGATTGTATGCCACCATGGGGAGAGGGGGGGAGGGGAGGGAGGGAAAGAAAATATGACACTCAAAGAACTTGGAACTGAATCTTGTAAACTAAAAGTGAACGAACAAATTAATAAAAACCAAAAAAAAAAAACCCCAAAAAAACAAAAACCCACACCCATTCCCACTTTCTTTTTTGTTTTTGTTTTAGTCTCCAAAGAAGAGGTGGCCCCATTTCTTTGCTAATCAGAACATTTTATTTATGCCCTTGGTCTCATCAAATTCCAAGGTTACCCTGTCAATTTCACTCCCCTTTTTATTCACTGATTCCTTGTTTACATCCTACGAGCATGCCTAAAATATTTCCCACACTAAAACCAAACTAAAAAAAAAAAACTATTAGCATTCTCCTTGTATTCCCTTCCTTTTTCCTCCTTTGGATCTAGTTCTCTTTATTTCTTCATTTCTCTTTGTCACTCTCTGTTTCTATCTATCTGTGACTTTCTATGCCTCTCTGTCTATCTCTCTGTATCTAGGTCTCTCCCTCCCACCTTTACTTTTTCATATACCTCTCGCTTCTGAAGAACTTCTGCAAATTAGATGTCCCACCCATTTATGACATAAAGCAATCTGCCTAAGATCATAAGTGATGACTTTATTGTTAAATTCATGGACCTATCAGTCCTTCAGAAGCCTCAGAATTATTTGAATTCGTTATTAAAAAACTACACTGCTGCTCCTTGATATTTTCTTGACTCTGCTCTCTCCTGGTTCTCTTACTACTCATCTGGCTGTAGCTGTGAAGAATCATCCTCCTTCTCCCTGATACTACACTCCTATTCAATAGCCATTCTTTTTTTCTATGTTCTTTTTCTGTATGATTGGTTCCCATTGGTTCAACATTCATTCCTATGAAAATGATTCTGAAACATACATATCTAGCTCCAGTTACTGCATTACCAATTTCATTTTAATTTGAATGCCCAAGGAACATCCAAGATATAATATGTCTGAAAGCACTCATTATCCACCTCTCCATAAACCTCCTCTTACTTTTCTTATTTCCCTGGTTGGTTTCATTATTCTTTCAGTCACTCAGATTTTCAAAATAGAATCTTTCCTCAAGTACTCACTCTTCATTATCCTTCTCATATATAATCAGAGATTCTTTTTATGCTGCTACATCACTATTACTCACAATTATGAAGAGAAAGGAACACATGGATGTAATTGTAAATCTAAGTTCTATAGTTCCACATATGGAATTTTATGAGGGATGCATAGGAGTGGAAGTTTGAGAAAATGACATTAGTAAAAATCATATCCCCAGACTCTAAGGGATACCTTTGATATTCTCAAGGATTAAAGCAGTGAAATTTGCATTGGAGAGAATGAGGCCAGAAAGTCACTACCAACAAATTTTGCAATCTGATAAAAGTACTTGGAATATTGAATTTTTATCAAGCACTAAAAAGAGTGAAAACATCTTCTATTCCTTTTCTTTGTATTTTAGTCAACATTGAAGAGATGAATTTGTCCCAAGATGTGCTGAGATTGCCCTTCTTTTTTAATGCTAATCTTGCTATCTCAAAAGGCTCCTCAAATTTAGTGGAGTAAGAAATGATTCCATAGGGCCCCATAAGAGCAAGATGTTAGACTTTAGAAAGTACATTTGTGGATCTAAAAATGTAATCATCAGAGGTGACTAGATGAAATGATTGAAAAGCACAAATGTGAAGAAAATGGAATTTCCTAATTAAAGAAATGCAATTTTCTGAAAATAAGTATATAAAACAATAAATTTTGAAGACAATAGCAAACTCCACAGCTCAGAGAACCACAAGCAGACAACAGTTAATACCATAATCTTAGGTTGGAATGATAGATTGGCATTTCTCAGAAAGAATAAGCTGATAGTGTCATAAATATGCCATACTAAGATATCTATAATATTAAGTTCAGTTTTGCACATTATATTATAGGACCTGGTGACCTCCCTAACTAGCCTAGTAAACTGTATTTTGAATTCAAGGTACATTGTAGATTAATTTCAACCTTGATTCTAAACTAGAGTTCATGAGCTCTCATTGGTATTTTTTTTATATTAGTTGGTAAAATCAATGACCAAAAATTAAACAGTGAAAGAAAAATGACAAAAAAATTCCCCTTTAAAAGAAAGTTATTTTGCCAGAAGTTTTCAAGAAAGAAATTAATATATTATTAGAATACATATAAAAGGGGACAAACATAGGGTTCTGTGGACATTAAACAAAAGTGAAACAAGCCATACCACTGATACTGTTGCTTTATGCCATGGCATGTGGTCTAGTGATACCATTTGTTGTGCTGCTATCTCTGCAGAGTTGTCATCTATTTTTGCTCTGCCTTCTATGCCATATTAATCTCAGCTGTGTGTCTCTATTGTGTCTGAGTTCTTCTAGTTGTACTTTTCCCATTTCTCTCTTTTTGGTAGACACCTCTATTGCTGCCCTGGTTGCTTGACATAGTACCTGACACATAGTAGGTGCTTTAATGTGTTTCATCACTGATTTCTATTAGGTTTCTCTACTGTTCTTTGCTGGTTATCTCTTCTGAGCTGCTGCTGTTCTCTAATAGCATATACTGAATTAGAATTACTATGCAACTTTTCCCCTGTAGAATAAGGGTTTGGCTATTTTAGCCATCTCCTAGGGCTTATGCCATTCCCACATAGACAAATATTCAACCAAATCCAGAAGAAGGCTCAGGCTTAGAGTTAGATTGTCATTTATTTTTCTTCCTTTTGTGTTGCTGCTACATTTCCTCAATCAAGGCTATCATTTAACTTATCTTGAAAAGAAGACAATAAAAGTTTCCAACTATTTTTTAGTCTAATATTACTAATTTTTTTTACTAATTTTTTTATTTTTAATAATTAGTAATTAGTAATTACTAATTACTAAGTGGACTTTATGAAAATGACTAGAACAAGTAGAGCTATGTGAAAATCAAAAGGGAAAGTGGAAAAGATAGAAAGGGACACATGACCTTTATCTTGTTACCCCATTGCTCACCAAAAAACAAATTTATATGTCCTCTACTTTATAAAAAAAATATATATATATATATACAAGATAAAACATGATTAGAGCAGGAGGTGGGGAACAGGGTGGTGAAATGATTATTCCAAAAATCTGATTGCACTTATCCTAGAGAAGGTAAGAAGATATAAAGGACTGATAAGGTAACTTTTTTGAAGTAGTGTAAAGGAACTCATAAAAATGGATTAGACGTCATCATTTAGTTGTCGACGCTTACAACCTAGGAGTAATCTTTGATTCCTCTCCATCTATCATCTGGCATAGTCAATATCTTGCTGAGACCTGTCAATTTCACCTTAGCAATATCTCTCCAATATTCTCACTTCTCTCTTCTAAGACTGCCATATTCTGGTACAAGTCCTCATTTCCTCATGCCTGAATTATTGTAATATCTTGTTATTTTATTTTTTCCATTTGTCACAACTTTCTCTTTACTCCAGGTTATATTCAATTTAGCTGCCAAAGTGACTTTCCTAATCTGCAGGTCCAAACATCACACCCCCTTCACACCCTCGTTCAATAAACTTCAAGGGGTCCCTATCCCCTCCAGGATCAATACAAAACCTTCTTTTCAGCATGTAAAGCCCTTCATCATCTACACCCACACATACATAACCATACAGTCTTTTTATACCTTATTTATTTAGTTATTTTTCAATGTATGAATTAACGTCATCCTCATTTACATTAGCAACCATAATTAATGCTAATTTTTGTTCATTACATATCCTGAAGTGGGAGGGGAGGAGGAATAGTATAACCCCTTTCATGTCTGCAATGGTGGTATCAAAAAGGGGGCAGAATTTACTAAAAATCTCAGCATTTTTCAACTGTCAACAAACTTATATTTTAATGCTGGTACTCTAAATGTGAGGGTCTTATGTAATGAACAGGTGGTTAAGTAATGGTCCTTAAGCAGTGATCAGTGATCAGATTGCTGGAGGAGCTGAATCATATCACTTTTGATATCTTTAGTATAAATCAAACAAAGAAAGAAAGAAATTGTAGCCTATCTATAAACCAATAAGCATTTGTTAAGTGCCTAGTCTGTGTTAGGCATTGTGCCAAGATCTAGGGATACAAAATGGTAAAATGACAGGTCCTGATCTCAAGAAACTTACAATAAAATAGGGAAGACAACATGGGAAAAATATGAACAGAAAAACTAAATGTAGGCTAAATAGGAGATAATTAACAGAGGGAAGGCAGTAGAATTAGGAAGGGTGGGGAATGTTTCTTGTAGAAGGTGGGATATTAGTTGGTGCTTAAAAGAAGTCAGGAAGGCCAGTGGTTAAAGAGGAGGAAGGATGAAGCATTTCAGGCATGGGGATCATTGAGAAAAATGGCTGGAGCCAAGATATGGAGTGTCTTGTTTCTAGAACAACTAGAAATCAAGTGTCACTAGATCAAAGTGTGTACGTTTTGGGGTAAGCTGTAAGAAGGCTGAAAAGGTAGGAGAAGCCTAGGTTAAGAAGGACTTTAATTGTCAAACAGAGGACTTTAAATTTGATTCTACCACAGGCAACAGGAAACCTTTAGAGTTTATTGATTGAAGGTGTGTGGTCTGTGTGTGTGTGTGTGAGAGAGAGAGAGAGAGAGAGAGAGAGAGTCAGATCTGCATTTAACAAAATCATTTTAGTGTCCAAATGGAGGCTGGATTGCAGTGAGGGCAGACTTGAGGTAGGCAGACCCACCAACAAACTATTTGAAAAATCCAGGCATGAGGTGATGAATGTCTTCTCTTGACTGGTGGCAAATTAGAGAAGATAAGGGAGAATATTCAAGAAACATTGCAAAGGTAAATAGAGAGGCATTGGCAAACAGCTTGGATATGTCAGGAATGAGTGGGGTGTAAAACATTGTGAGGAATCCAGGTTGACTGCTAGTTTTTGTTAGCCTGAAAGACTGAGTGAATGATGGTCCACTCTAAAATAATAGAGTTTATGGTGAAGAGGGTTTAGGGTGAAAGAGAATGAGTTCCATTTTGGACATAATGAGTTTTAGATGTCTACTACTTAGGCAGTTTGAAATGTATTAAAGGCAGTCGGAAACTTGATATGTGAAATCAGCAGAGATTTTGGTGCAGGATAGATAAATTTGAGAATCATAAATAGAAATGAACATTAAATATATTGTATCTTATAAGAGGGGAAGAGAAGAGGGCCCTGAGGGACATCAGTTAGAGGGAGTGATCTGAAAGAGGATCCAGCTGAGAAGACAGAGAAGTAGCAATAAGTAGAAGTACCAGGAAAGGATTGTATCAGAAAAAAAAGAAAAAGCTAGAGAGAAGAAAAGCATAAAGGAGGAAAGGGTGAAAAACATTGTCAAAGGATACAGAGGGCTCAAAGAGAATGAGGATTGAGAAAAAGTCTTTTCATTTGGCAGTTAAGGGATTATTAGTAATTTTTTAATGAGAAGATCATAAGCTAGATAGTAAGGGCTTAAGAAGAGTATAAAGAAAGTGGATGCACCTATTGTAGATGGCCTTCACGAGAAGTTTAGCTACAAAGGGCAGAAAAAAATATAGGATGATAATGAGATTGGAAGGGTCAAGTGAGAGGTTTTTCAGGAGTAAGGAGATGTACATGTAGCCAGTAGGAAATTAGTCACCAGACACGGAAAGATTAAAAATTAGAGAAAAAAACTGGAAATGGAGATTGGACAATCTATTGGAGGAGATGAGATAGAATGGGATTCCTTAAACAAGTGATGGGATAAGCTCTGGTAAGGAGAAAAAATAATTCATCAAATGAGTTGAGTGACTCAGTTTTAATTTTGGTCTCTACCTTCTACCAAGTTGTGCAGGTGTGTGACAGGAAATGAGGAAGAGGGAAGAAGGGGAAGCTCACAGTGAATGGCTTTGTCAGTCATTAAATCAACAAGCATTTATTATTCATTTGCTCTGCTAGTCAGTATGCTAAACAGGAATGATACAAAGAACAGTAAATGGCCTATTTCATTAAAGAGCTAACATTCTAGTTGGAAAATAATGGGTAAAAACTAGGTAACAAACAAACAAACATACATACATACATTCATGCATGCATACACATGCATATATACATATATGTATATATGTGTGCATATATCATAACTATATATGCATACCTCTCTATATGTGTGTATCTATAGATATAGATGATATTGAGATAGAAATAGAGATAGATATATAGATTAGATATGGATAGCTATCTATCTATGTCTATACCTATATCTCTATCTCTATTATCTGTCTATGTATATCTTTATCTATATCTATCTACTCACGCTCCACTTAATGACTGTATTTGGGCCCTCCTGGCTTACAGTGAATGTCAATGGTAACTGCTTCTCTTTGGGAGAGCAAGCCTGAGGGTCTTCCTATCCAACCTTGATTTTTTTTTTTCTTTTTCTAATTAAAGGGGCAATCTGTTGACTCACTTCTTAAAGAGGTCTATTCACTGCATGGGCATTACCTCACTCTAAGTGAGTATCTGAAAAAGGCCTTAACCTGAAAGGGCCAGGGTCTCCCAATGCATACTGTGTCATCTCCAGTCATACTGATGAATATCAGGTCATTGGCTCTGGAGGAGAAATTTCAGGCTAGTGTTCTTGTATAACCCTCCCTCACTCAAATCACAGTAAACTGTCATCATTTCCTTGATGCCACCATGTTCCTCTTTGGAAAGAAAGGAAAAATGCAACAACAGCAACATGTATAAAAGACCTCTTGGTCTTTGATTTGTGTCAGTTCTTGAAGGAAATTAGATAAAAAAGCAAAAAAAAAGAGGTAAAAAAGAGAGAGATAAAATTTCAGTTGGGAACAATTCCACATGTGTGAAAAGGAACAGAATGAGAAGATTGAGTGTTGTATCTAAATATTAGCAAGGAGGTAAGAGTACATGGAGGCGAGCAAGAGAAAAAAAAAGACTATGAAGGCAGGAAACATATAAGCATGGTTGTTCTCCCTGGAGAAGCAAATAAAGAAGTTGGCAGAGTTGATTTTATCATATTCCCTTAAGCTACATAAATGGTATTTCATGAGATACTTGAACATCATGTATTTCAGCACTGAAGAAAATTAGTTGCAAAAAAAGACAACCAGGAACATAATTGCAGCTTATGAACTAACAATTCTTCAAGTGAATAAAATGGTAGAGAAATTCTATAAGGAGCTTTTAAGAAACTCCAAATCCAAACTCAGATATTTGCTAAATAGTTGAAGTAACAGGACACTCTCAGAGGGGAGGAGAAGGAAGGGAAGGAAATTTGAAACTCAAGGAATTGTGGAATTGAATCTTGTAAACTAAAAGTAAACAAACAAATTAATAAAGACCAATTTTTTTTAAAGGACACCTCAGGCAGTGATAGGAAGCAGTCTGTGCCAGGCAACTACCTCCACCATGATTGCCATCTACCTTCAAACCAGGATGGAGATAGTCTAGAATCCTAAACTCTAGAGTTCTAAGAATAACAGCACCCACAAGCAAACAGACCTGCTTTTAGCCCAGCTCCCATGACAATCAGATAGAGAAGAAATCATAGATGAGTTGCTACCACAAACAGAACAAATTGCTAACCGATTGCCAGCAATAGACAAATAATCATAAGATCCTTGAGAATGGAGCACTTGAAACCACCAGTCCTGCTCCTAGCCCAGACCATACAGCCATCCCTAGGGGGGCAGAACCCTGTGGAGAAGAAACAAATGATCACAAACAGCTGTCTAACATATGCCACCCAATGAGTAATTAAACTATCCAAGTTGAAGTAGCAAAGCACACTGAGGGAGAGATTGGAGGCAATATATGGCAGGAAAATCAAATCACAATCACCATTGTGAACATCAGACCTCAATAGAGATAGTCCAGTTCAAGAGAATTAAAGAATAACAGGGTTTCCAATATGGGGTCTACCACTATTATCTTGATAAGTAACCCCTTTGGAGATGAAATCTGACAACTTGCAGGTGTTAAAGACTGAAGACTAGGAAAATAAATCTTTCCACCAAAGTCCCTGGAAAAGCCAAATGCTTCAAAATTAGAAAATAATATTATTTAATAAGCATAAATGACATTAAAGTAGATCCAATACCATTTGCTTTGTTATTGTACCCTAAAAGCCAAGGGACTTTTCCATTTGAAATGATAATGGAATACTGGAAAAATACACACATGCATATACATTATAGAATATGTATACACATATATAATCTTCATATATACACATCTATATATGTATGCATGTGTGCATGTATGTATGTATGTGTATTTGTATATATGTATATGTATATATTCCTTCTCTTACTAGAATTTGAACTCTTTGACGTCATGTATTGTCTTGACTTCCTATTAATTTCCCCAGAGTACAGAATGCTTTGAAAAGAGTAGACATTTGAATTTTTTTTAAGCAATTGGGGTTGAGTAACTTGCTCAAGGTTACACGGCCAGGTGTTTCTGGGTGGGTGCTAAGTGTCTGAGCCTGGGATTCGATCTCCAGGTCATCCCGACACTGGGGCCGCTGCTCTTACTTGCTGTGCTGCCTTCCTGCCCCACATTTGAATTTTTTACTAGTACATTCAATCATTCATTTATTCTTTCATCCATCTAAGCAAAGTGATTTCCAAAATTTTCAAAGATAAAAAATAAAAAAAAAAGAAACTAAAACAAAATAAATGACTTTCTAAAATTTGGCAACAAATTATGTTTCTCCATCAAAAATAGTGAAACCATCATATTTGGATCTTACAGAATAGTCCCTCTACTCATTGCTGAAGACATAAAAATTCTGTTAAGAAAAACAATAGTGGAAAAAATAAACATCTGGGTTGTACATGATACAATTATGCTGGTACGGAAAAATCAGTTTGCAAAATATCTTAAGGAAAGGGGAAAAAAGCAAAGATCAAACAAAAAAAAAACCCTTAGATTTCATGGATTTTCCAAAAAAGGTGAATAGGAAACCAGCGACATGCCTGGTCTCCATTGCTAAAGCATGTTTATGAAGTTTAGCTAGACACAAATTAAGAGGTTCTTTTATGTGGGTATCATACCACAATTGACTGAAAGTTTAAGAGAATATAAAAATACGATCTTGCTTATTGAATGTTGACATGAAAAAGATTTTAACTCAGTAAAATAAAATGATCTTATAAGCTCTTATTTAGCAAGGTTTCTCTCATCAATACAGAAAGATTATTTCACATGCCTTGGAAGAAATGCATTAGAAATACCCTCTTATAATAAAATGTGTGTACTCCAACTAGGAAGAGAAGGGCTTGCCTAAGTAATCACTTCTATGATGGAGGAGATCCAGGTTCAGAGTGCATTTTGAATATTTTTTTTTGAGTTCTTTCAATGATGAGATACCATTTTGCAGAGAGTTTAAATTTCTTTAAGTCCAAGATATTGCTGACCCTCCTAGAGAATATGTGTAGTTAATGAAAGGAGTTTTCTCTATCCTTGCATATTGGTGGGGGAAAGAAATCCTCAACAATAAAAAAAATCTACCAAAATAGGCAGGTAGTTGGCACTGTAGATAAAACGTTGGACTCCATACCCTGCTTACAATACTTTTTTAGTTGTCTGACCCTAGACAAGTCACTCAAATCTACTTAGCTTTGATTTCCTTGTATAAATTATGTGTCCTTCCAAAACCCCTGAGGTATTAGCATAATCATTTATTAAATTAAAAATGTTATGAAACATAGCAATTATTAGTGATCCAGTAAGGAATAAAGTGAGGATTCAAACCCAGGTCCTGTGACAATAATTTCATTACTTTTTTCACATTAGAGTTCATCAGTATTGGATTTCACAAACAATACCAGGCTCAGTCAGTTTCTTCAGACCCTCATCCCTAAATAAAAGAAAAAAAAAAAGCACCTAACTTTCTGCTTCTTACCACCATTCAATGGAACATTGTATAGTAACTATTACAAATTCAGCTTCTGTATTGTAATTAAGCTTTGATCAGACTGTAATACTTGTGATACCATAGGTGGTTTTGAGGGGCACTTAACTGAAAAATAAACTCAAAAATTAGAGAGTTATTATTATTATTTTTCAATCATTTCTGGCTACATGTGACCCCATGGATATTATCCATGGAATCTTCCTAGCAAAGATACTGGAATGATTTGCTATTTCCTTCTTCAGCTCACTTTATAGATGAGGGAACTGAGGCAGAATTAAACCACTTGCCCAGGATCACACATCTATCTGAGACCAGATTTGAACTCACAAAAGACAAATATTCCTGAATCCTAGCATGGCTCTCTATCCACTATATCACTTAGTTCTCCTCAATTTATGATTCTTCCCGTTTACAATTTAACTTTGAACTGAACTGTCTTCTCACACTTTTCTCTTCACTGTCCTTCCATACTCTATGCTTCAGAATAACCAACAATCCAGTTGCTGTTTTTCTATGTTCATGACATTTCATCAACTGCCTTACATGACTTTAGATTTTGCCCCAGCTGTTGAGAGAGTGAGACAGTGACAGAGAAAACAGAGAGAGACAGAAATACAGAGACTGGGAAAAAGAGAGAGATAAAGAGACAGAGAACATTGATTTAATGTTTATTATCTGCCACACTCTGTGTAAAAAGAAAGAAAAGTAAAAAAAAATCCTAATCTTCCAAGAATTCATATTTTACCAGGGTTAGACAATTGATAACACGTAAAATGGATCTGTAAAGCACAGAGTTATTTGTTGTTGTTTTTTTTTTGGGGGGGTGGGGTTTCAAGCAGGGAGCCTGGGGATTGTGGACCCGCAACTGTAAAATTCTGGTCCTAGAAAGAGCTAGAGAAATAGACCAGTGGGGGTAAAGAAATTTCCTGAGTGAGGAGGCTTATACACCCATGTTTGAATGCTCCTTGTTTCTACTTTTTCTAATCCCTCTTTTCATGGTTCAGTCACTTATCCCTCATCCTGTTCAGTTAACAGTTTTTCGATCTCACAGATAGTATACTATATTTGCTTAATGGTTTACTGGTAAGATTAGCTTACCAGTATGATACCAACCATCTGTATGACTCTAGGTAAGTCATTTCACCTCTTTTTACCACAGGGTCCTTGTCTGTAAAATGGATAACCTAATACCATCTACCTCCCAAGCTAGCTGTGAGAATAAAATGAAACATTTTAAAAATACCTTATCAATGCTAGTAATTTTATTATGGCTGCAGCTACTATTATTTTAAACTTATTTTTATTAACTTATCTATTTGTATCTTAACTGCACCACAAGTACAACGTAAGTTCCTTAAGAGAATGAATTGATTTTTTTTTTGTTTTTGTATCCAAAGCATCTATCATTGTGCATAAAACATTATAGACACTCAATGAATTCTTACAAAACTGAAATGAACTGAATTGAATTATCTTTCCTACCTCATGGTATATTTTTCTCATTATAAAGAAAAGTCATTTATGAGGCTTTATTCTTAGGAGTGGTTGTTATTCCCAAATATTAGGTATACAACTCCATAAATTTCTAAAATAAATGAGATTATTAGTCATAAGCATCATGCTAACCCAAATCCCTCTAGGCATTAGCAGCCTATTAAAAGGTTAAAGGGACAATGTGTGTATGAGCAGCAGAGTGATGATTAAGAAAGTTATGATTAAGCAGATTGGCAGGCCATGAATAAGTGAATGATGTGATCATAAAAAAAGAAGATAAATTGTTAAGGTTAGGACAATCTTGCACTAAGAGTGACTTTAACTAGGAGCAAGGGAATGAATGGGAGCACAGCAAGGATATTTAAAACTAACCTTGCCTTAGGGATGGCTAGCTTTGCTCTCCACCTAAGATTATGTTATGGATAAAACTTAACCTCTTACAAGATAATAATACCCTTTACTATTTTTTGTTTCTTTTCAAAAATCCCATCGGTTTCTAAGACTTTTTGGAGGATTTCCCAAGTGAGAGAAGCTAATTCATCCTTGTGTGAATGCAGACACGCTGAGATTTGAGCCCGTCAGGCAAAGATAAAGTTCCATGACAAAACAGTCAAACTGTAGCGTTTATTTCCCCAAATGATTCATCTGATTTTATCTATAAGATGATATGAATCATAGCCTACTCTCTGTGTCACAATGATTCTTTGTAGCTAAGGGAGAAAGCACAACATCCTCTGCTTCTTTTGTTTGGAAAGAACTACATTTTACTTACTTAAAGTGTTATTTAAAGCAACAGTACATTAAGTTTTTTTTTCTTTTAAAACCAAGGAAATATGTGTGGTATATGCCACAAAATGATCACTGATGAATACAATATACTTTACACAGCAACACAGGGATTTTTAAGAGATCCCTGATTTTCATATCAAAAACAGGTTTTGCTACTCTCACCGTTTCAATACTTTGATTACTTTTCTAGGTTTTAATTATCTCAACTACAAAAATGAAAGAGAGGACATTTAATGTCCATTCAGGTTCTAAGTTCTTTGACTCCATATTTCTTTATCTCTTTCATGAGTCATCGTGACCCCCAGATTCATTAACTGATGGCTAACCTACTAAGGATGAGTTTCTCTGGATTTCAATGTATTGATCCTCAGATGGAAGATATACAATAAATTAACAGGCATTTGTCAAGATTCCACCATGTGCCAGATATAGCAGAGTGCTTGTTGTCTACACAAATCTCTTCAGCTTAGAGAGAACCTGCTAGAATGTATGTATTGCTGAGATATCCTGAGAAAGTATCATGGCCTCTCTGTTTCTTACTAAGCTTTCAAAGCACAACATAGGTTAACTTGCACTAGGAAGTTTATATAAAAGCCATCCTCTATGATATGGGCAAACATTAATAGAAAGATCTTATCCAAAGAGCAACAATGAGGGATATTATCTAGATAGCCTCTGCTATATGGAAAGAAGAAAAAAATATAGAAATCCAGGTAGAAAGAAGTATCTAGCTTGTTGGCTCAGCCCTCTCTTGGAGTCTTAATACATATAGAAAAGACTATTGTAAAATCTGAAGCCATGGGGGCCCTGGGTTTTATGTTACTAAAAGAAATGCACAGACCAATAAGATAGAGGTTGTGACTATATGTAGCCCTTATAAATCCTAATGATCCTTATCCCAACTCCCACCCTTAATTAATTCACATTCACAGAGCTTGGCTATATTTACCCTAACTCAAGTGTAGTAAATCTATATTAATTTGTCCTTGGCAACTGATATGGACACAGTCATCAACTGATCTAAGGATGTTCTAGGATATCAGCGTGAGGATAGGAAATCCAATCTGAGGTCCTCCTCAGGCAAAAGGTCAGGTGAAGATTACTTGATGAAGACTGAAACTCAGGGCTCTCTTCTTTCCCCTTCACCAAGAACTTCTCAGGAAGTTCAGGTGGACATCATGTTTTATGCTCAAGCATTTCAAATGAATTTGATTCCAATCATATTTAAAAATAATTTACATGGGCAGAGTCAAGATGGTGGAGTAGAAACAGGACTTCCACGGGGCTCTGTCTTCCACCTCCCCCAATTCATGTAAAAGGGGAGTCTGAACATACTTTGGAGTTATAGAAACCACAAAATGACACAGAGAAGCTAATCTCCCACTGAGGACAGCCCAGCAGGCTAGCAGGAATTGGCCAGCACAGCACTCTGGGAGTCGACCCTAGCCCCATGGGAGCCAGAGGTTTTAGCTCCAGGGTGGGCCTGACCAACCAGCAGCTGGATGGACTTCAGATCACCAGCAGCTGTGGCAGTTTCCAGAATTATTAACACAGAGATGCTAAAGACACACTAAGAGGTCAGTGCAGTGTGGAAATTGGGATCCAGTAGTTGGGTGTACATTGGCCTTTGCCCCTGGGGCAAATAGAAGCTGAGGTGCTGCAGTCATGCAGCTGCCCCCACGTGGCAGCTTCAGCTTCTGGCATGCAGAGTGTAGGGGACCAAGCGACCAGTCTGAGGGGTATTCACTCTTGCTTTAACCTGCTTGGATCTAGATTGAGGTCTAGGGACCTGGGGTGTGCAAGCAGCTTGCCAGAGAACATGGAGACTTCAGAGAGGTCACTAAACTAATACCTTCGGTAGCTGAGAAAACCCCAGCATTTGAAATGAAACTCCCCTGTCCTGTGGCAGAGTTCTACTGTGGTAAAAAGCCCAGGGGTCAATTGATTGAGTGGCAACACGAGCAGGCAATGGAAAAAAAATAAATAGAGCACCTGTAGTAGCAAGCACCCCAAGCGTCCTCAGGGTTTGCAGCCACCACAGGTTCTTGGATCTGCTTTGTTAAAGGAAAGCAACTCAAAATGGGTTAACAAGCTTACTTTAATCAGTCAGACATATATCATTTACTTTGTTCAGGAGAAAAGGTCAGCACCCTGAACCTCAAAGTATACAGGCATAATTATCAAGACAGAAACTTCAAGTAGACAGATTTCCAAACTGTCCAACCATTACATCCATACCCAGTCAACATCTGGGTTTCCACATTCTGGGTTTTTCAAAGCCGGGGGACTCTCAACAACGGCTTCCCAGAATTCAGATCAAATCACAGAACATTTCTCAAAGTGAGTCCCAAAACAAAGCTACACATCAGGGCTTATATAGCCTTCTCCTGGCTCAGAGAATGTAACAACCTTAT
>NW_027185771.1:23684515-23712916 GCF_028583685.1 Petaurus breviceps papuanus
TGACTCACTGGCCAATCAAGAAGTATCTACTGAAAAACAAGCCTCCCCCACCCCAGGCTTCAGGTGCACATTAGCCTAGGGGCAGGGAAGATCTTTAAAATTTACATTCTTATTACAGCACCCCAAATTTATATTCCTATTTTGGCAGCAAAAAGTATCAAAGCATGGAACAGGAGGAAGACAGTGAAGTCAGAACTCCTGCACCAAATCTTAAAAGAAAAATACGAGCTGTTTACAGGCCATAGAGGACCTTAAGAAGGAAATAAGAGAAGTGGAGAAAAAATGGGAAGACAAATAAGAAAGATGTGAGAAAATTATGAAATGAGAGTCAACAGAATGACTGAGGAAAATAATACCTTTAAAATAAACTAACTTAAATGGCAAAAGAGGCTCAAAAAGGCAATCAGGAGAAGAATGCCTTAAAAAGCCAAATTTGCCAAATGGAAAAAGAATCTCAAAGCTCACTGAGGAGAATTATTCCTTCAGAATTAGATTGGAGCAAATGGAAGGTAGTGACTTTATGAGAAATCAAGATGCTGTTAAACAGATCCAAAAAAATTAAAGAATAGAAGGAAATGTGAAATATCTCATTGGGGAAAAAAAAAAAACACTGACCTGGAAAATAGATCCAGGAAAGATAATTTAAAAATTATTGGACTACTTGAAATCCATGATCAAAGAAGGGGCCTAGAAATCATCCTCCAAGAAATTCTCAAGGAAAACTGCCCTGTTGTTTTAGAACCAGAGGGCAAAATAGTGGTTGAAAGAATCCACCTATCACCTCCTGAAAAAGGTCTCCAAAAGAAAACTCCTAGGAATATTATAGCCAGGTTCTGAAATTTCCAGATCAAGGAGAGAATATTACAAGCAGCCAGGAAGAAACAATTTAAATATTGTGGAAACACAATCAGGATAACACAGGATCTGGCAGCTTCTACACTGAGGGATCAAAGGGCTTGGAATATGGTATTCCACAGGTCAAAAGAGCTAGGATTAAAACTAAGAATCACCTACACAGCAAAACTGAGTATCATGTTTCAGGGGAAAATATGGTCATTTAATGAAATAGAGGACTTTCAAGAATTCTTGTTGAAAAAACCAGAGCTGAATAGAAAATTTGAAATTCAGATACAAGAAGCAAGAGAAGCATGAGAAGGTAAGCAGAGAAAAGAAATCATAAGTATCTCATCAAAGTTGAACTATTTTTATTCCTACATGTAAAAATGATAATTGTGACTGATGAAATTTTTCTCAGTATGAAAATAGTTGAAGGAAGTAGGAAAAAATAAATATATGTCTATATAGTAGGGTATATGGGCGTATGAATATATATGTGAATGTGTGTATATATATTCACAGGTATACATAGATAGAGGGCACAAGACCAATTTAATGGGAAAGAACGATACTTAAAAGGTGAAATTAAGAAGTGAGTGAGGAATTTAACGTGAGGAGATGGAGAGAGACAGAATGGGTAAACTATCTCATATAGAAGAGGCAAGGGAAAATGGTTACAATGTAGGGGAAGAACAGGAAGGCAAAAGGGAATGGTTAAACCTTATTCTCATTGAATTTGGCTCAGGGAGTGAATGACAGACACACTAAATAGGGTATCTCACTCTACAGGAGAGTAGGGGGGAAGGGGATGAGAGGGGGAATTATGGAATGGAGCACAGGCTGAAGGGGGAGGGAACGTGGAAGCACCCACTTCTGTAAAGAGAAAGGATAAAAGTAGAGAGCAAGTGGGAGCTGGGATAGGAGGGAGCAAAATATAGTCTTTTACAATATATCTGCTATGGTAATGTTTTGCATAGCTATACATGTACAACCTATACTGAATGGCTTATCTTCCCCATATGGGTGGGTGACAAGGGAGGGAGAGAATGAATCTGGAATTCAAAGCTTTAAAATCAAATATTATATACATATATATATATATGTATATATACTATTAATACATTTTTACATGTAATTGGGAAATAAGATATACAGGCACTGGGGCATAGAGACTCACCATGCTATACTGGAAAAGTCAAAGGGGGTATGGGAGAAGATATGGGAGAGAGCAGATTGGAGGAGGGGATATCCTGTGGGACTGCTGTTTTGGGGTGGTGGGTAGGGGAAGAATGGAGAAAAATTTGTAACTCAAATCTTATGGAAATGAATGATGTACAACAGAAGTTAATAAAGCATTTAGAAAAAAATATATAGCTGTCACCTAAGGTGTAGAAAAGTTTCCACAACCTCTTTGAATACATTTCTTCTTCAATATTGCTCCAGTTCAACGGACTTTTGAACTCATTCTCCAGTCTATGATCTCACCTGTTAAAAGTATCAAGGGGAAAATTAAGTGGTTTTTACCCTACTATTATATAAAAATATTTTTCTTTAGGTGCTTTTTTCATAAATGAAAAAAAATGACTGGAAAGATACCATGATGAGAAATTAGGGAAACTTCATTTTAAGTCCTATGTCAGCTACTTGAAATTAATTCTATATTGGGAGAATGAGATTTCTCAATTGTAAAATGAGGATGACATAATTCATATTACCTACCTCATCATTATTAGTAATATTATCCATAATAACCAACATACTTCCAAAAGTCATAAAAAATTGTACTAAGACAAATATCATTAGATAACATTTACATATCATTGTAACTCGTATCTTATTAAAAACTATGCAAAGATTGCCACCATCGGCACCTTCTCTGCATTCTACCTACTCATATGTTGTTACAATACATCTCACAAAATCATGCTCAATGAATCTCCTACAAATGCCATATAAATATCAACTGAGCTCTTACTCTCACAAGACAAAAGTTTTATTCCACTCAAATTAACTTTTTGTAATCCCCATAGTAACTGTTACAAACTTGTTCTCCCCTCAAGTCTTTCACACTCTCTTTCTTCTCTAACTCAACAGAAAAAAAAATCACTTGATATAGAAAAAAATAGTTCATTTCATGCTGAGCTCTCCTTATAGCCTATTCTGTTTCAAAATCCTTTGGCCTCCTCTCCACTGCTATTGTTGTCTCTAATGAAAAGTGGGGCCTTTCTCAACAAAGAAACTAAAATTCTATTTACTCTTTATCCCATCTGAAATTGAATTTATGTAAAACAAAAACATACTATATTTCTTTACAAATCCATATATCATTGTAAGTTTTCAGTTTCTATTTAGGAAACTAACATCATCTCTATTTGCAGGTTAAAAAAATTTGGAGATATTATCTTTGACCCTCTATACTCCTTACCTCCATAGATAATCAGTTGCCATCTTGCTGAATCTATCTCTGGAACCTATCTTGCCTCTGTTCACTTCACTCATATGGCCACTTCCCTTCATCACCTCTCATCTGGTGCAATGCAATAAACTGCTAATAACTTTTTTTTCTGGTTCAAGTATTTCACTTTCTATCCTTCCTTTATATAGGTGTCAAAGAGATATTCACAGATTATTTCATTCCCATCCTCAAAAAAGTTCCTGTGTCTCCTTTTTACCTCTGGAATAATATAATACAACAATCTAATAAGTATGTATTAAATGTCTAGTATATAGAGAGTCCCTACCCTCAAACAGCTAACAATCCACAGAAGGAATCTGAAAAGCTAGGGAGTGGTATTGAAGTTGGTGTTAAAGATGAAGCCAAGTAGAACAGCTGGTAAAAAATCAAGAGATAGCTGGGATTCAGAACTCTTTAAAAACAAGGGACTTTGGAAGAAGTTTTTTTTTTTAACTTATTGATTGATGGATATAATACTTTACCCTCAACAAGTGCTAAAATATATTATCAGGGCCATAATATCATTGCTATAGAGGTGGAGGAATCCTTATATGTCATCTTTCCCAACACTCTATGTTTAAACCAATGAGGAAACTGGTTTGAAATGACTTATATAAAATTACTCAGGTAATTAAGTGATACTCATTTTGATCCAAATTCAGGTCTTGTAACTATAAAGTCCAGGGCTCCTATCACATCAAACTGTCAACTTATTTGATCTTCACAGTAGACTTGTGAGGAAAGAAATAGGCAGGATGGGTAATATTATTAAAATTACCTTCTAAAGCTCACAGTTGTAAATCAACTTATCTTACACTATAGGGATATTAAGCAATGTAACACAAATGGTAAATGGAAAAAGTTATACTTGAAATCTAGTCTTCTGTTTTCCAGTCAAGTGATTTTTCTATTCTGCTCCACATCATCTCTAAGGTTTCTGGATTATTTGTAGAACCACATAAAATCTAAACTGGTTATTGAGTTTTGTTGACATAGCTGATACTAAAATGTATATTGAAAGTGACAAAAAAGTTTTACAATACAAAAGAGATATCTTTCTAGCAAAAATCCACAATCACTTTTAAAACAGCATTTACAATAAATGGAAATATTGTTTCTTAAAGTATAATAAAAGGTCTTCTAGATTAAAAGGAGAATAACTCTTTCTAATACCATTATATTTGTTTCTTGCTATGATTTGGTCTAAACCAATTACAGTGTTGAATACCTGAGGCAGTCTTTCAAAAGTGGTATGCTTAACAGCCAGAGTACACTCATCAAAAACTATTCATCCATGCCAAATAGCATGCATTGGAAAAACTCAGACAGAGAGACAGACAAGTGAAATATACATACATGTGCACCTGAGGAAGCCAGAGAAAGAGACAGAAATACAGAGCCAGAGACAGAGGGACAAAGAGAGAGACAAAAAGAGAGAGAGTGATCCCACAAATGAAGACAATTAACACGAGAGTTTTGATATAAACCAAAAGTTAGCATTAATATTTATAAATTCCCTTCCTTGTGGATTTAAACCTTACCTCATATATATGTTACTCATCATTTGAAGTTGTTGTCTCATCCAAATTTGGTTACTCACTCCTACTGCTGAGAAATAATTATTTGCTCTAGAAAAAGGGGTGCAACATGGTCTTTTGTGAACATTAAAGGGGAGATGGGACTCAGGTCAGATTATTCCATTTTCTGGATGATCTGACCCACTATAATATTATATTTTATTAATTTTTCTTCCTCTCTTTCCCTTATAAAAAGAGAAATAATGATACTTAGTGACCCAGATCTTTAAGTAGAAAGGTAGATAGATAATCAGGAACCTATAATTATACAGAAGGATTTCTGTCTTACTGAGAGAGAATCAGGGGATACACAAAGACAAGGGAATAAAAATAGGAATGACAAATGTTTGGTAAGGATGGGGTGAATATGGCAGTTGGGAAAAATTTAATATAACAAAGGAGCAGAAAAATTTAGGGAAAAGGGACATGATTATAGTTTTTGGTAACCCAGAAGGCTCCAGACAGAGAATCTTGGAACAAATAATCTTGGGAAGCTTTCACTAAAAACACAGTTAATTAGGACATTATTCAGCCTAGATTGGAAAAATCTTTTATATTCACTTTTGATTATCTGCAATCTTTTTTTTTTTTAATATTTGTGTTCTTTTTTTTATTTTGTCAATAAACTCTAGATATACATTGTAGTCTGTATTGTGTTTCAGAAGGGTTTATTCAAGAGGTAAAGAGAAATATAGAATAAGGAAGTGAATTTGTGACCATGATACTGTTTCTGTGGTATTTGCATAAAGAGGGGAACAAGTGATTAGGGATTAGTTATGACTGATTTTTAACAAAGAAAACCAAGCAATCTCATAACTCATGGTGCAAATAATCAAGTGTTAGGATAGGATTAATGAAGGAAAGCCTGAGGATAAAGACAAGATCCCTGTCTGCCTGTATTGAGGAGACAATTCCCCAGGAAGCTCACTTGACTAAGGAAGGTTCATAAGCAATGGTTCAAAAATTGTAACACCATTAACTCTTTTTTTTTTTGAAAAAAAATTTTTTAAAGCAATCGGGGTTAAGTAACTTGCTCAAGGTTACATGGCCAGTTATTTCTGGGTGTGGTGCTGAGTATCTGAGGCCGGAATTTGATCCAGGTCATCCTGACACTGGAGCCGGTGCTCTCACTGGCTGAGCCACCTGGCTGCCCCTAAGCAATTGGGGTTAAGTAATTTGCTCAAGGTTACACGGCCAGGTGTTTCTGGGTGGGTGCTGAATGTCTGAGCCGGGGATTCAATCTCCAGGTCTTCTCAACACTGCCGGTGCTCTTACTTGCTGTGCTACCTGGCCGCCCCAACACCATTAATTCTAAGAGGAGTTAGAAGGATCATGGAAATTTTGTAATCAAAATCCCTAATTTTACAAACAGTGACGTGAATCCCAGAGACAAAGAAATGATGGAACTGAAAGCTAATTAGTGGTACTATTGGGTTCACACAACAGGAATTAAGACTATATTTTCAATTACCAGTATGGCTGAAAAATAGAATTATTATAACAAATTAGCCCTAAATTTACGTATGATTAATATTTAATTCAATTCAATAAACCCTGACTAAACACTTAGAAGGGTAAGGGATAGTTGTAGGTATTGGATTTGGAATTGGAATAGAAGTAGTCATTTACATTTGAAAAGGGTTTCCATGTTTTGTCTAATTTGATTCTCCCATCCTTAATGAAGGTAGGATTGGAATGATCTTTCACATTTTACAGACATGAAAATAAATTGTTTTCCCCTTGCCCAAGGCTTTATACTTGGGGGTAATTTCTTTATTTCTCTGACCTCAAAATCAACATTTTGAAATAAATGTGTCAACAATGTAGATCTTACTACCTGATTTCAAAATGTCTAACAAATGATTAAATCAATTCTAAAAACTACCAACAACGTGCAGTTCATTTCTCCATTGTTCCATTTGATTCCTATGGTTAACACTGAGTTTAAGCACTTAAAAGAATTAAAATTATATAAATTTTCTTGTAGTCATCACAACAGTTAGTTTGCTAAATAAGAACTTAGATGATTTCCTAAATACAAACATTAAACATTTTGAAATTAAAATTTTTTTTTGGTCTGAACAACTTTATACTTAGAAAACCATACCAAATCAGGGAACCTTTCAATCATTCTTTTGTGGTGGCATATCATTCAATCATTTAATGAATGTTCCTTATATTTTCCATCATCCTTGCTACATGACCCACATAGAGCCTCTGATACCTTGCAACTTGCATTGAAGAAACTCTTCATTTATCATGTGTTTATGTGTCAGAGTTCATATTTTATTTTGCATTTCTTTATTTTAAGGAATCTCTTCAATATATGATAATGATTTACTTCTCCCTTGTCCTCAACCAATTGCTCTGGTCTAAGCCTCTCTTGGGCTAGATTGCTGATAGTTTATGTTATATAGTGGAATAAAATTGGACACTTATAGATCATTCCAAATTTTTAAAAAAAGCCATTTTCTTAGTGACAGAAAGAAAGTGATATTGCACAGTGATATAGATTGAGATGCCCCCTCCATCCAGCAAGTTTATTCTGCTGAGCATAGTTCCTTTGTCTAAGGTGTCCTTCATGGTTCACAAACAAACAGAGCATTCTTAGGGCTCCTCAGGGCTCAGTAGGTGGCTCTGCTAAGGGTTCCAGGAAGTGATGTCCACAGACTATGTCTTTAGTCTCTTTAGGTAATAAAATCTCCAAGATAGGTTTATTAAAAATCTTTAAAAATGAAACTAACTTAAGTTGCATGAAGGCAGCAGTTAGTACAAAGTTCCAAACACACCAGTCAATACATGGTTGACAACTTTGTTTTTATTGTTAACTCAAAAAGAAATGAAAAATATCCAATAATCACCTGAAAAGAGTAACAAGTAGAATTAGAGCACCTTGTGTTCAGGGCACTTTTCTACCTGCTTGAGAAGATAGAAATTAGGTCAAAAATGATATTAATATTAAGGATCTCATAATTCATTAGGGGTTAAGACCAAAGTAGGTCTTTCTCAATGAGTGGAAGAGGGGCTGGAGAGAGATAGAAAATTTGGAATTAATGATTTTTTTAAAATAAAAATTTAAAAAAAACAACCCAAATAAGGCTGGTTATATTACATAAAATTACATGAAAAATTAATCAGGTGGGTGAAAAACGACATGTTAAAAGATAGAGAATATTGTTATGCACTGCAAGCAATTCAGGGTAAGCTTAATGGATGTAGGCAGGCTATTTTTTTTTTCTTTTTGATTAGATGAAAACATGAAAGACAACAGCTCGCATGGAGAAAACAATATGGGTAAAGGCATGGTAGAGTAAGAGAAATATTTGGGGGCCAAAAAATAATTCATTTTATCTCAATTATAGAGAAATAAATTAGAAAACAGCTTCATATTCCAGGTACTATGATGTAGCATTCAAAATAATGCTAGCATGAGGGAACAGATTGACAGAAGTCAATGCATTCCTGAATAATGACATCCAGGGGAGCAGGGCATCTATTTCAGGCTGTTTTTTTTTTTATGTAATATCCAGAAAGAGTCTATGATAAAAATTATATTGACCACATTTTTTCCAAAGAAGATTAAGAATTAAAGCAGTCTATGTGTGAACCAGAGTAGGGAACATTCTTAGACTCATCTTGCCATAGAATAAAATAATGGAATGAGGGAATCAAAATACCCATGGCATCACATCAGGCTCTACAGGCAACTGAGTATCTGGTTAAATTGGAAGATTTGCTTACACATCTAGTGTTTGGGCTTCCCAAAATCAGGAGTGCCAGTTGTAATGCCTAGCATTTATGCAAGCTAGAATTCAGATGGAAGCTATAGAACTATCAGGAGAAATATATAAAAATGTGTTATTTTTCAAGATCAATTTCTTCCTGTATACATGTGTAGCACACATTTGTTCTTGGATATCTTTTCCCAAACTCCAAGTCTTCCAGAGGAGTTTTGAGTGATAAGAGTGGAAGGATATTTATATCTCCCATCAGAATTCTTTTGGTACCTCCAAGAGATTATAAATTTGCTTTCTCTAATTTCAAACTCTCTCTGGTGTGCATGGATCCCCATAGTGTAAGTTGAGAATCAACTACTTATCTGGCTTTAAGTATCTTTTAGTAAAGGACATTTACTATAATAGTGGAGTGAGGACAACAGGTTCCTTCCAAAGTCTTCAACAAATGTTCTGCTTACTACCTATTGAGAATAGGATATAACTGTCTCAAACTTAGAGAGCAAATATGGAAATCTGACAACTCACAACTTGTGATTACTGGAAGTCCATTTTTCTCATGTGTGGGGAGTTTGAGATGTTACCCTAAAGTACAATGCATTTCTTTCCATCTGTCCATTATTTTAGATTCAGATTTTGCTGTTGACTGATGTGGGGTTGTGACTAGGACACATATAAGAAAATATGAATTCTTATATGTCTGGACCCTGTGAAACTTTGAAGGTCCTCCATTGGTCAAATTGGGGAATAGGAAGAGAACTAGCCAAAGTATATGTCTGCACCTCTACCTCATCATTATTAGTAGTATTGTCCAATGGATAATCTCAGGGGTGTGCTCCAAATTCTTGTAATCAATTTTGTTATAACTTTTTGATAATTCAGAGACAATCCTTGAGGTATGACAAAGTTTCCTCTGTTCAAGCACCATTCTTAATAATATATCATTCCAGTTTAAAGGGCTTTTGAAACTTGATTTAATTTTCATGACTGAATTAGTTGATTGAACATCTTATCATTTACTTTAAGTTTCATTGGGTTGAGTAAATAAATAACTCCATCTTTACATATATCGGGACAGCGAATTATAAAACTTTAAATGAAATTTGAAAAAATAGATATTAAAAGTAAGTATCCTAAGTGCTCATTAATTGGGACAAGGCAAATATTTTAAAGGTCTGGGAATTCCTAGTGGATCTAGAGATTCATGCTAATGATTTGTAATAATATTGATGCCTCCATACTTTTTATTTTTGCCTATTCTGCTTCAAAAAGTTTTTGTGTGCAAATATATGTGTGTGTATGTGTGTGTGTGTGTGTGTGTGTGTGTGTGTGTGTGTATGGAGAGGTATGGAGACAGAGACAGAGACAGAGAGAGACAGACACACAGAGAGACAGAGAGAGAGAGACAGAGAGAGAGAGTACTTTTGGGGAAGGCTAAGTAATTTTTCTTTGAGGCAAAGTAGTATGAGGGTTACTAAACCTATATAACGTGTCCCTCTCTTTGGTTCCCTGTGGATGTTGGATGTCTTTCATAAAATTACATATGTCATTTCCTACTGTCCTGAGCATACCTACTCAAGATTGACCAATGGAATTTAGAGGTCATAGGGCTTTGCTGGGAGATAATAGTTGTCCTGATGAATATTTGTCAGGCTAGATTAATTTCAACTACTCAAAACTATTCAAAGGCCTGAAAAAAAACTTCCATATGAATTGAAAATTAAAGAAGAGAAGAGAACCAGAAAAGGAGGGAAAAGAGAAGAGAAAATAAATAATTACATATTTTAAAGTTGCTACTATGTACCAGGCATGGCTTTAAGTACTGGCATTTCACAAAGAGGCAAAAACCAATCCCAGAATTAGATTACATATTTTGTAAACCACATATATAGCAGGGTTCCAGGAAAATAAGTGATATCACTGCCAGTGAACATCAAGTCTTAAAAGGATGATTAATTTCACACTTCTCAAGATGTCAAACATAGTTCCAGGAAAGGACAAACTCTTAATGCTGATCACACATTGCTATTGTGGCAAGGAACCTCAAACATTATTTAATCCCAAGTAGTAAACCTTTATCAAAACTCTAAGAAAAAAATTCATTGTCCAGATTTGTCAACCTGATTGCCTCCAAAGTAAGTAAGTTCCTTACTTTCCAAGGAATTTATTCCACTACTGAATACTCTTACCTTTAAAGTCTTTCCTTTTTTGGACCCATTAATTGCTTACTTATAACTTCCTTGCTTTTGTCCTACCTCTGTCTTAGGGAGTCAAATAGAAAAAAAAATTGTAACATTGCACCTCTTTAATTACTTAAAGGTAGAGATATCTGCTTCTGCAGTTCCCCCTAGTTTTCTCTTCTATAGCTGAGACATTGTAATTCCCAGAATTGTCCTCTTAACATATGGAAATGATATTGTAAATGTAGTCTAGAAAACTCAGAATAAAGGAATAGCTCTCATCTTTTCTATCTTTGTTATGATGGATACACTGTATTATCCCCTTCTGAGTCTCCATTTCCTTATTTATAAAATGAAAGAAATATGCCTGAATCAACTCCTTTATATGACAAGATGTAGTAGAAACAGTGACATACTGGAGCATCTAACTTGAACCTATATTTCTGTGACCTTCTTTCATATCCTGCTCTTTTACTCCATATGTGGTTTTAGGACAAATCTTTGCCCTCAACTTCCTCATCTTTATGTTTTTTGCTTTTCTTTTTGAAAAGGGGGAGGGCAATTGGTGTCAAGTGACTTCCTCAAGGTCACGTGGCTAATAAGTGTTAAGTGTGTGAAGTCAAATTTGAACTCAGGTCCTCCTGACACCAGGACTGGTGATCTGCTCTCTTCTCAACCTAGCCACCCAAACTTCCTCATCTTTAAAATGAAAGAGTTGAGAGTTCACTATCTCAAAGTTTGCTTCCAGCTCTAACTCTGTGGTCTTATGATATTAAATGATGTTCTTCAAAGAAATGTGTAATATAGGTCTTGATTTAGTTTACAAATCTAGGTAATCTACCAAAGTTTGTGTGTGTGTGTGTGTATGTGTGTGATGTTCCTCCTCATGATGAATGCTTTCTACTAAGATTGTTCCATTGTGTGGATATCCCTTCTAAACTCAGCCATCTGAAAATAGACAAATAAACTGAGATGATTTAAGCAGATATGTCCTTCCATATTCATCACCTATCTTCACCAATCAGTTCTTGCAAAGTCTCTAACAAATGCCTACCAGGCAAACAAGTGAGGGTACGGGTAAAGAGGAGACAGTGAGTTCTTCTCTCCAATAAAGAGCCAACATCTAGAAATTTTGCTTCAGAAAAGAAGCCCTTACTGCTGCTGTTAATAAACAGCAGATTACATTTGCAGGAGCCATATGAAATTTATAAAGAACAAGTTATACCCAACAAACTTGATTGCTTTTTTGATAAATTCACTAAATTAGTGAATAAAGGGAACAGAGTAGATGAAAACATATCTTGATCATAAAAAAAAATTGATAGCATTTCACCCACTCAAAGAAATCTTACTTGAAAATTTAAATCATATTATCTTGGCTGGGAATATTGTCACTGAAATTGAAAATTGAATGAAGAATGACCATAAAGAAAGGATAATGAAAAATGCTAAGAAAGAAATCTATCATGTGCACTTAAAATGTTAATGAATATTATATAAAATTGGGTAAATAGTCTAGGTCTTTAATTTTTCACTCTGTCTACTCAATTGAGATGTGTTGTGAATAACACCAGAAATGAAGAATGTTTCATAGATATAGGGAAATTCATTGAAAGCTTGGAAATGGAGGAGAGAGCCTATCTAATCCAGTATATTGTGCATAGTTTATGCTCACAGTCATGTTTTGAAGTCTTGTGCATTTGTTGTTAGATTAAAAAAACCATATTTTTCTCTCCTCTTGCTTTCTTCATTCTTTTTTTCTCTTTACCTTTTCTCTTCTCTGTTTTTCAATCTAGATCTCTCTCATTTCTCTTTTTCATTTCTTTCATTCATTGCTATACTAGAAAGAGAACTGGATATAGAGACAAATGTTCTGAGTTCATATCCTTGCTCTGCCACTAATGATGATGATGACAACTTTTATATGATGTTTAATATATGTCAGATACTGTGCTAAATACTTTACAATTATCTCATTTGGTCATCACAACCCTAAAAGGTAGGTGTTATTATTATCCCCATTTTATAAATGATGCAAGTGAGATGAACAGAGATTAAGTGACTTGCCTAAGGTCACACAACTAGTGATTGAGGATTAATTATGAATTCAGGTTTTCCTAACTCCAGACCCAGTGTTCTATTCACACTGCCATCTACCTGCCTCTAGCTATAATTGTGATTTGGAACATGCCCTTCACCATTTCCAGGTCTCTTTTCTAATGTGTCACATTAGAAAATCTCTAAGGGCCTTTTTGGCTTCAATTTTTTTTAATGTTCTATCAATAAGAATAAAAAGCAACCAATCTAGTTTTCAATGTCACGTTCCTGCTAAGTATCCTCAGAGGAAGAGGATCCATTAAAAATTAGAGGCTGAATCTCATCTTGAAAGAGCATATCATTAGAGTTGTGTTCAAATTGGGGTACCACATTAAGGGGGGACATTTGAAATTTGGCACACACACAAAGGAGGGTAACCAAGATTGTCAGGGAACTGGAGACTATACCATAGTATGGTCAGTTAAAGTAAGTAAGGATGTTCTATAGAGAGGAAAGATAACTTGAGGATCACATTCTCTTCATCTTTAAATATCTTCAAGTGATTCTCAGGTAAGACAGATTTGATTTGTTTTATGCATAACTGTTGTTCATCCTTTGTTACTGAAAAGGATCAATGACATCACAAGGTGATGCCTTATCTTGCACATGAATTTATTTGAGGCAGTCAAATGAAATTTTCAGCCTCACACTCTCTTTTAGAGTCATCAAAGTCCAGTAGCAAGACAACAGTCAAGATGACTCAGGATTGTGGATGACCTTGGGGTCTTTGATATATGATCAAACTCTAAGCACTATACTGCCTCTGCTTCCTTCACCTTCATGGCCATTGGAACAAATTGTTCTCATCCACGTGGCAAATCTTCACAAGCTTGGGATAGACATCCCTCTAACTCAATGATGGGTTTGAGGCCTGTCTGTCACCCTTAACATGGTTTAGCCCATCTGGCAAAATGATATTATCAAGGTATGGTCACTTTAATTGCTATAGTTTCTTGGAACCACAGGTAAGAGTTAAGTGAAAAGTGCATACAAAGAGGGTAGGAGGCACCCAGAAAAGGGTTTAGCAAATCCTCACACCAGAGGTGCTAATCATCCCTGAAAATCCCATACCCTAGTATGTATAACTAAAGGAAAATACAAGGATAAATAGGGTCAATAAAAGTGATAGAGAAAACTTTTCAGCACTATGTAAAAACAAAAAAAATCTGAAAATTTATCTTTCCCTTCCTTTTTGTTCTTCTCCTTACCCCCTTCATTTTCTCCCCATTCCATACACGTGCACACACAAACACACATAGATTGGAGGGAGGAATACAAACACATAGTGAGGATATATCTATCTATATATCTATATATATCTATCTATATAATTTTTTTAAAGCAATCAGGGTTAAGTAACTTGCTGAAGGTTACACAGCCAGTTATTTCTGGGTGTGGTCCTAAGTATCTGAGCCTGGATTTGATCCCCAGGTCATCCCGACACTGGAGCCAGTGCTCTTACTTGCTGAGCCACCTGGCTGCCCCTAAGCAACTGGGGTTAAGTAAGTTGCTCAAGGTTACATGACTAGGTGTTTCTGGGTGGGTGTTAAGTATCTGAGCCTGGATTTGATCCCAGGTCTCCAGACTCTGGGGCCGGTGCTCTTACTCACTGCGCCACTTGGCTGCCCCTAGGTCTATATGTTTTACAAACTTAAGAATTGGAGCTGCCTGAAATAGAATGAGTTATCTCAGTAATTAATGAGTTCCTTATCATTTGGAGGCCTTGAAATAGAGTCTAAGAGAACACTTTGTGGGAATGTTGCAGATGACATTTTTGGTAAGTTATATGTTGAAATATATGTTCTCTGACAGTCCATGATTCCATGCACCAAATCTTTCTTCATGATCTTCTCTGAGTAACCCAGGCCTGAGCTTTGAGGTAACTTTTTCTTTTTCATCCTCTATTTTCCGAAATGCCACTAACTCTCCTTTGTTTTCTCTCTATCTCCCAGTCCTACTATATGTTCCTTATCCTAGAGTAACAGGTGTGATTGTACTACTTCAGTGCAATTTTGAATTCACTAAGACTCAGAGGGATTTTTAGACTTATAGAGTCCATAAATACCTTTCCTCACTGTTTCAAATATTGATACAAGCAATGCAAGAAAACAATTCATTTTTAAATTGTTTATCCTCAAACTCCCTCAACACTGACCTGAAGCACTGTGTAATACTTGCCTAAGCAGATCAAGAAATCCTGTAATCACATAATCACACAGACATTATGTTTTTGGGTCAGGGCATAGAGCTCCTTGACTTGGACAGTAGCTTGCCATCTAGTAAATTGAACTGCTTAAAGGATTTTTAAGGTTCATTAAATATAGATTGTGGGGCAAAAGGGACTGTTAATTTGGCAATTATTTCCTATTCATTTGAGATCCTTCCACTGCTATTCAGTGTTTTTATTGGGGTGTGTGTGTGTGTGTATGTGGTCAAAGGAGCTATGGTATTGGGAAAAGAACATTAATTCTAAGCAGGGGACTTGGGTTTGAACCCTAATTTTATATACTTATTAGTTGTGTGGCATCTGGTAAGTCATTTATCTCTCAGGGGCTCCATTTCTTCATCTGAACACATTGGATTTGATGGGCTCTATGCTTCACTCCAGTTCTGTATCCTTTATGTATGGGACAATGTAGGAATAAGTCTGACCATTTTCAGGAAGGAGACCATTCTGTATAAAAGCAGAATGAAAATATTATACTGGTATGACCTAAAGGAGAAGAGACTTAGGGAGGACATGAGTACTGTCTTCAAAAAATTCAAAGTCTGTCATCTTGGCTTAGGAGGACAGAAACAGAATCCATAGGTAGAAATTGTAGAGAGGCAATTTTTAGATTGATATGAGTCAATGATTCCTTTCAATTAGGTCTGTCAAAAACTGGAGTGGCCTCCTTTAGAAAGACATTTTTGTCTTTAAAAGTCTTCAAATAGAGGCTGGAGAGTTACTCTAGGAGAATTCTTGATTACAAATTCCTATTCATAATATTCAATAGCTGTGTGATTCTGGGTAAGTCATTTAACTTCTCCTTTATTTTCTTCAGCTGTTAAATGACAATAATAACATCAGCCTACCATAGTTACTTTGATGTTCAAGTGAGAAAATAGTTGTAAACTGCTTTACAAATTTTAAAATGCTATTAACAGCATAATATAAATAGCTCACATATACACATACACAGAGGCATACCTATCATCTTAGAAGACAAGAGTTAGAAGAGATCTCTGAAGTGATAAATCCCTACATACACCATGATGGTGGTAATGTCAGAAAAAAGATAGTGTTTATCAGAGGGTTATTATAAAATGGAAATGACAGGACTTAAGAATTTATCAGATATGGGGAAGAAGTGAGGGTAAGGAGTCAAAAATAATGTCTAGGTAATGAGCATAGATAAATGGGGTTTGGTGTTATTCTTTACAAAAATAGGTATGTTAGGAAAAGAGGAAAGTTACGGGGAATAGATAATCAATTCAGTTTTCCATATGTCAAGTTTAAGATATCTATGAGATTCATTTTGAAATATCAAATAGGTATCTCTAGATATGAAACTCAACATTAGGGAAGAAATTAAGTCTGAGCATAAAGATAATAGTTGAATCTATGGTAGCTGATGAAATGACCAAATTAAATAAAATACATAAAGAAGAGAAGATCAAAGACAAAACTTTGTGGGACAACCATGGTTAGAATATATGATCTGAATAAATATTCAGCAAAGGAAACTGAGAAGTATTCAGGTAGCTAGTAGGAAAAACAGGAGATAATAGTGTCATGAAAACCTAACAAGAAGAGAATATCAAGGAAAAGAAACACTGTCAAAAGTACAGAGTGTTTCAAGACAGAAGAGAATTGAGAAAAGTTTATTGGATGTAGCAATTTGGTAGCTTTGTAGAGAATAGTTTCAATGTAATTGTGAAGAAGCCAGAATGAAAGAGTTAATAAGGGAGTGAGAGGAAAGGAAGTGAAGGAATTACTTATGGATAGACTTTTCAAGGATTTTAACCAGAACAGGGAGAAAAGATATAGCATTATAGTTAGCAGGTATGGATGAATCAAGTGAGGGATTTTTAAGGATTGGGGAGACATGAGTATAATTATAGGTAGTAAGGAAGGTGCTAGTAGACAGTGAGAGATTGAAGATAAATGAGAGTGGGGAAGATGGAGGAAAAAATCTTTTGGACATGATGGGATGGAATGGAAGCACTTGTGCAAAAACAATTTTCTTGGAAAGAGAAGGGCCACCTCTTCATTTGAGGTAGAGTGAAAGAGTAGATAGTGGTAGAAAACATCAGAGTGATGTGAGATGAGGAGTAGGGAAAATGGGGAGCTCACAGACAATGGTTTCCACTTTTAAATGAAGAGGTAAAGTCCTCCATGTGTATTGGGGGAAGTTATAGAAGGTTTAAGAAGTCTTGCAAAGATTTGGAGAAACTGCCATGGTAAATGGTATCATAAATCAAATAGGGATATGTGGAAAGATTGCCTTACTACCTTGAAATTTCAGTTGTGATTGTGTAAAATAAATTTGTGGTGCCCTCAATCAGCAGAGTTTTGTAATTTTCTCCATCTTCATTCAGGGGCATCTGAGTAAGAAAAAGGCATTTGAGTATATTTGAGTTAAGATCACTGGAAGGAGAAACATAAATTATTTTTTAATTAGATTATACTGTAGACCTGGGACATGGAAAAGGAGGAGACTTTGTGAAATAGATTGGAAGTTTTGTACATGAGCATGCTTCTTTTGTTTAGTATTAGGGGACTTCAATTATCCAGAAAGCTACTGACCTTATCTCTAATAAAAACAAAACAGCTAATAACTCCTTGCATTGTCTTAGCAGTAACAAAGAAGAGTTATACTCTGCACTTGATACTCAGTGATAGGGAAGGAACTGGTTGTAGGGTTGAACACTATAATGATACTAAGTGAAAGTTGTGATGCTCATATTTTTATTTAAATTTTACTAACATTTATATAACCCGTTAAATTTTCAAAGGCACTTAAAAATGTTTTTTCATTTCATTCTCACAATCACCCTTGGATGTAGGTGATATTATCCACATTTTACATATGAGGAAACTGAGGCAAAATATTGTTTTTTTTTCCTTTAAGTGCCTAAAGAAATTTGTAGATGATGACCAATTTGAATGGAGTTCTTCCTTATTCCAAATCCATCACTCAGTCTATTTTACCACCTAGTGCAAATCCACTGTTTGCTTTGTTTTGTTTTTGATAGAGAAGTATATGCTATTGTTGTGATGGAATGACAGTGAATGAGAGCATTAATCATTTTAAATTTAGTTTTTATTGTGGAGCATAATTAACCTAGTGACTGCCAGGGGTCATGTACCCAAATCAGGCAGCCTTGGGCATATACATATCGGAGTTTATATAGACAAAATCCACAACATAAATGTCACCAAGAAACACAAGCAGGGAAAATACAGAAGCCAAAGGATAGAGTAGCTTAATGATTGTTGCCCAGTGGTCAGTTTGTTGCCCAAGTGGAAAGTTCCCAAATCTATTTTGAAAACTGAACAGAAGGGTATTTGGGGGTTATGGGCTTCAGATAGCATGTTGGGGAAGGTTTATTAGCAGGTTTGCTCCCTAGCTGGGTTTTGGCAGGTTTCCTAAGCAGCTCTCCTATGAGGGGGAGAGATGGGGGGTGTTGACAAAATGGGAGGGTAGGTACTACAATCCCCACTTCTTTTTGTCAAGGGTTAAACCATTAACTCACAGTCAAACCCTTGACTCACGATTGGTGTCTGGTAGTGGGGTGATGGTGACATTGTCATAGTGGGCAGAAAGTGACTCATGCAGGGGCTGATACTTAGGTTCCCTTACAAGGGGAAGCTTGAATTCAGGATTGAGAGGTGAGAAAACAAACAAATGCCTATGGGGGGCCAGGCCAAGAAGCAGTAAAACTGGATGTCTGGGAGACTTCCTCAGAATAGTCTAGAACAACATAATAGGTGGGGGTGGGCATTCATGTAAAACCAACAGTTAGGGACATGGTCAGACTGGGAAGTGTTTTGACCTTGCAATATCAAGGTTCCCACCGCGCCCCACCCACCCACCCAGACCTTCCCTTAGGCCATTAATGCAGAGTTAAAAATGACAATAGAAATGCACCAGTGGAGAAACCAGGGCAGAGGGCAGACTCATCCATGAGTGATCTTCTGCATGGAATGTCGAGAGTACTTGGTCCCCATTTCTAATAATCCAGGTGTTTTTACCCTTACGGGTTTGGGGATTTGACATGGAGAAATGGCACAATAACATTGTGAGTAAAGACGGGAAAATCTTCAATTTGAAAAATCTGGTCCTGGGTCCACCTTCCATTTGTCAGGGTCAGCTAATTTCATGTGAGAGTGGTCTAGCCAAGCAAGGATAGAACTCACTTTGGCTGTGGAGGGTGTTGTAGGCAAGGTGTCTCAAACCACTTGCAATCCCTGTAGGAACTTATATAAGAATTAGTAGCCTCAGCTCATAATTCTTCTCTAATCATTGGGAGGATGGGTGGAGGATGGGATATATCACCCACATATAATTTCAAAGGGGGAAAGCCCAGTTTGGTTGGGGGTACACCTGATTAGGGATAGGGGAAGCAGAGTGACCTAGTTTCCCTTTGCTTCTAGGACTAATTTGGTGAGGAACACCTTGAGGATCCAGTTAGTCCATTCCACTTGTCCTGGGCTCTGCAGTTGGTAGGCACAAAAACTGGCCCATTATCAGAGCCCAACCCACTTAAAATGCCAAGCCAGGGAAGGAGTTCTTTCAGAATTTTCTTTACTAGCACCTTGTGACAATACTTAACAGAATATTGGGGAATGAAGTACCTGTTTCTCAGGAGTACGCTCATGTTTTTCTGGCTCCCAAAGGAGTAATTTGATGGAGATGCTTGACCTACCCCCTCTACTTCTTCTTTTTCTTTTTTTTTATATATAGCGAAGGAATCATCTGAGTGTGAACGGGTTGGGTGGAAGGAAATGCTGGGAAAAGGGCCAGACAGGGGAGGGAGATTATTTGGCCAAATGGAGGTTTGAATATTGGGGCTTGGGGAAGCTTCATTAGGATTCCATCATTCCCCCCTCAAATAGTTGGGACCCAAATTCATTTGGGAGAAGGGACAAAGGCCTCAGCTTCTGCAGTTTCTTCAGGCTGAAAAGGGTAGCAGAGCTGTCCCTTTCCCAATGGACCTGAGGGACCAATAGATTAATTCAGGGGATGATGGTTGAGTATAGACTGGTATCCACTGTTTGCTGCAAACTGTAGGTGAATTGGTCTGTAATCTGAGAGACTAAATTCTAACAGGGAAGTTCAATATGCAGGTCCAAGATATAAGGAGAAAGACAGATAAATCTCATAACAGGCAGTTGACTCATCCAAGTTATCTATTTACTAAAATATTGAGGCTGTGGAAAGGAATATAATTTTAGGCTGAATAGCTCAGATCTAACACACACTTTAGTAGCTCAGATGTATACTGGCCTTGGTATATGGGATAATGATTAACTTGTGTTTGTACCTTTGTTTCATAGGCTTCTTTTTCCTTTTTCTGGTTGTTCCCATGTCATTCAGAAAAAAAATATGTTCTATTCCAGGGATTTAATCTTTCACTTAAATATGCAGGCAGGCAGATGACAATCCCATGAATTAATTTACCCATCTGTTTGGGATATGGAATGACTACACTTTCAGATTGCGAACAACAGAATTCCATATACCTGCATTGTACTTTTATTATCTTTTAATGCCCACTTGCTCTAATTATAGAAACTTGTCATAAAAGGAAAAAAATAGGGACATGCTAGATATGAGAGGATAAAATACCCTTAGCTCTGTTTGAATTCAAATGAGTCACTTTAATTCCATCTCATAGCCAGACTCAGGAAAGGTCAGGTAGAAAATACTCCTTTTAAAAGGAAGACAATGGAGAAACTGAGCCAGGAGGTTCCCATTTTAGAACTGTGGCTAAAACTGTCCTCTTGGCTTTTCCCAAAAGCAAACCTTCACTTGTAGCAGAATCACATTCCCTCTGAATAACTTGTGTGACATTTATACTAATTTAATGCAGACAGCTATATCTTAATTCAAACTAAAAATAAAACCAGTTGCAGTATCAATGGCTTTTACCTTAAATGGCAAGTCTTACCAATCACAGTTTTGGTATTGATACAATTACTTTTCTTACTCTCATGGAGCTAAAATAAGCAATAAAAGTTTACTATAACTTACATACATAAGATATTTCATTTCTCAGGAAGCTAAGTTTGTTGTTTAGGAACTCTATAACTCAAACAAGCTTTTAGTTTTCTTCTGGGACTGATGAATTTTCCTACCAGATGGTTTCTAGGGGATCTGGCAAGTTTACAAATAAGGAGAAATCAATAGGGAACCCAAACAGGGGGCTGATCTGCTTGTCCACCCTATAATATTCTGTTTCTGGACTGATGAAAACGGCATACTTTCTGTGTGAGCTGCTGAGGGATCAGCTTTAGATTTTAACATTATAACAATAATTTCAAATAACTTATTTAACAATCTTACAATTTTTATTCTCACTTCACTTTCATTTTGTGAGCAAATGAGAGAATCTTTTCTCTGGAAATAATTGAATATAAATAGATAACTGATAGTTCAAGTCCAAGGAAAGCAAGAAAAGGGTAAGAGAGCAAGCCACCTTTCTTAGATGAAATGTTTGTTATGAGACTAAAAGATCTCATCTGCCTACTAGCTTATTTTTAAAATGCAATATTATTTATGTTTTCCTTGTATTTGTATTTTTCTTAAATATTTCCTAATTACATCTTAATCTTATTTATCTTCATTTTTCTTAATCTGATAATACCATGAGTATTTGCCACTTATGGTTTAGAGTAGTAGGATTAATCTTATGTAATGAAATTCAATAGGAACAAAATAAAGTCTTGCACTCAGGTAACAAACTCAGTTTCACAAGAATATGATGGGGGAGATTTGTTTAGATTGCTGCTATTCTGGGGGCAAAAAAAGCACACTTAGTAGATTACAAAACTGTAATGAGTAAGTTTTATAGTAAAGGAGCCAGATGATTAAATTGCATTGAGTTGCATTGAGATATATAACTTTAAGCAATATGGCGGTTATAGTCCCATTAGACTCTTTCTTTGTTATATTTCAAATGGAGTATTTTTTTCAATTCTAGGCATTACAGTTGAAGAAGCACCTGGATAAACTGAAGAATGTCACAAGAAAGAACCAGGATAGTAAAAGAAATCAGGGCCATGTAATATGAAATTGAGTTGAAAGTACCAAACTGTTTAGATGGGAGAAAACTCAAAGATGAAGTGTTAGTTTTGCTTGAGTAGTTAGGAGCTTATCACCTGGAGAAGGAAATATATTCATGCCTTGTGTCATAAGGTAGAAACAAGGACAGATAGACATTGAAGGATATATATTTAACGTTGTTAGTAATACTTATCCCTAACAATTAGAGCTCCGCAAAAATGGGGTGCTCTTCTTGTTTAGTGTTGCCACTCTTTGTGATTACATTTGGTATTTTCTTGGCAAAGATATTGGAGTGATTTGCCATTTCTTTCTCCAGCTCCTTTTAGAAATAGGGAAATTGAGTCAAACAAGGTTAGGTGATTTGTCAAAGATCATAACAGTCAGTTTCTGATGTCAGAATTGAACTCAGGTCTTCCTGACTCCTGACCTGGTACTCTACCCACTGTGTCACCTAGTTGCCTTTAAAAATGGAGTGGATTGCCTCAAAAGGTGATAGGATCACTTCCTTGTAGTTCTCCAAGTATAGGTTGTATGACCACTTGTCAGGAATGCAGTAGTGAGTACTCCTTTCATGTACAAATTGGATGTTCTTTGGGTTGGCTAGGTGAAGCAGTGAATAGAGCGCTGGCCCTAGAGTCAGGAGGACCTGAGTTCAAATCTGGCTGCAGACATTTAATTCTTATTAGCTGTGTGACCATGGGCAAATCACTTAATTCAAAATGCCCTGCCCTGCCCCCTTCAAAAAAGAAGCAATAATAAAAACAAAACAAAACAAAAAACAAATCAGATGTTCCTTCTGACAATCAAATTCAATGTTATTTGGTCTCATTCATTATCTATGAGTCTAGCTGTCTTTTCACTAATCTATACTCTCCATGTTAGACTTTTACAAAATAATGATTATATTATAGAAATAGATCTGAATGGATACTTAAAGTTTTTTTTTTAATTTTCTTCACCCTGAGATAAGGTAAAAAAAAAAAAAACTTTTCCCTTCCTTTTTCATTTCCATTTCCCCATGACAGGAATTATTTTCCTCTGAAAGGCAGCAGAGCTGTCTGAGGAGCTGGATTGACCTCTACTTCACTTAAATCAGCTTCCTACTCAACAAAGCGAATAAGATAGCTCATCCATTTTTAGTTAGATTTTCTCTGACTTGATGAATGTTACACAGATCATCATATTTTGCCATACTAATCCTACTGATATTAAATGTTTCCAAATGAAAAACATGATGGCCACTTATATAGATACTAAATGCCACTATAATCTCTATGTATTTCCTTTCTGTATTAGGGCAAAGCAGTCCTCCTTTTATTAACTTTTAAGTAACTCATGAAAGCCTTATTTTTTCCCAACATTGGACCTGTACCAACAGGAAGCTGGAGTTAAGATTCTCTTAACATATCATCATTTTACATGTGAGGATACAGTCTAAAATTATAACTATATTCACAAGGGATATATTTCAAACTATTCAAACCTAGGTCCCTTAACTCCAAATATAAACTTCTTTGAATAGTATCATATTAAAAAAGATTAAGCCAGAAATCTTAGATAATGGAATAAGTCATCTAAAAATTTTATTTATTTGTTTCAAGGGATTGATTCCATAGATTGCACACTACATAAAGCAAAAGACTACACAATCTGTGGTTTATTTTGCTATTGTTGGTGGTGTTGTCATCTCATATTGCCTAGCACAACCCCTTGAACAAATGAGGTGTTTAATAAAAGTTTATTTTAAATTGAAGTGAGGTGAATCTAATTGGTATAGAGTCAACAAATTGTTTGCCAATTTCTTCTTAACCTCTAGCAAAAAAGATTGATTTCCTCCTAAATAGGATGCATTTCCAGTGCCTGGATTTGAAGAACTAATACAAACACTAAGGTTGGCATCAAGTGCAAAGTCAACGTCATCCCACCAGCAAAGGTGGGATCTAATGGAATAGCATTTGTAACTGGGAGCATGGAAATTCTCAAGTCAAATTTCATCTTATAATAAATGAAGGACCTGAGCCTTAGACAGATTAAAAAATTTGCCCACAGTCACATGGGTTGTAAATAATAAATCAGAGCTGCAAACCCAGATCCTACGACTCCAATGTCAGTTTTCTTTCTACTATGCTACACTGTATCACTTACAATGTGATGCCTTGATGTGTAGAATCATAGAATAGCAGCATTTCACACAAGGTCCTTGGAGGCCATGCAATGCAACCCATGCATGAATTAAATGTGCATATATTTTTCTAAAGAAAATGAATTATTTTCCACTCAACAAAAAAGATGATAGAAAAGATTATTTAAAAAGGTGACATTAATTTTTAACACTTGAATAGTCACGAAACAGATGACCTAATCACAATCAATGTTAGAACAAGACAGACTGCACGTCCAAGAAAGAAACAAAATTCAAGACCACATCTCTCTCTTTCCATATACATACATACATTTACATATATGTATGTGTATACATATATGTATGTGCATGTGTATATGTATATGTATGTATTTATGTCTATATTGAAAGGACAACAATTACTCTAACAGTTCTGAATGGTATACCTCTTAAGAGCTTAATGGAGAGAGTATAGTTTTCCTAAAAATAGAAATACAGAGAATTTATTTGGATGGTTGAATTATTTGAGCTGAACTAAAAGATAGTACTGTTAAACTAAGTAAGCACTTTGCCATAGTCACAGAGGAATTTAGTTCCAGGGAGCCTGGACAATTTAGAAGAAGCGAGTGAAGTTTAGCAAAGATGGCTTTTGAGGGAATGGCAATATACTAAGTACCCTTACTAATATTGTTTGATTCAATACATCAGGAATTTTATAAATTTTTGCCATGAAACAGGGTCACAAACCTTGTAGGTAAAAGAATGAAAATATCAACCAAAGAAATTTTCAACATATTCAGGGTTTTAAACTTCCAAACAAATATTTTAGGGATTTTTAATCTTCACAAATTATTAAAGCACCATGATATTTAAGCATATAGAAAATTAGAACACATTACTAAAACCAAAAGAAATATTAGTCTATGGCATTTTTGAGCAGAAAGGGAACACAGAACATTAAGTGTCAGATAATTTAATGAGAGAGTTAGTAGAGACATTAGAAATGATTTGAGTTGAAGAGGATTTCTAGTGGGAAGAAATGAGTTAATCAAGTAGTAAGTGCAGACTGAGATCTAGAATCCAATTAATATGACTACAAGACCATGGCTGTTTCCACTATGACATAATACCACTTTCTAACGAATGTTATACAGAATTTCAATTAATTGGTGACTCAGGAAGCATGAGAGCATCATCTATTATCAATAATCCATATAAGCATGCCATTGTGAAACATATGTACAATACAGATTAACTTCTCTGGACAAATTTCCCCATAATCTTCCACAAGCCATCATAATTTGATATATTGCAGGCCTTGGTCAGAACAATGGACACTGGGTACAGACCTCTTTGTGCTCTCAGAGTTTCTCCTGCAGTTGCCAAGCAGCAAATGTCATATTGACTGTTTTTCAGCCCTTTCTGATGTCACACTGTCTTTCAGGTAGATGACCATCTTCCAGGTAAAGGATCAGCCTATTAAGAAGAAATCTGACACAAATCTTGCCAGTAAAGACTGAGAAACAACACCACCCTGACACTGTAATTAGCACAGAAAACATATTTCTTTTTCCTTTATAAAGATATACAACAGAGGCATCTTTGAACTTCTGGGGATAACCTATTCTTGCCATATAACTGTGAAGATTTCAGTCAGGTTATGTGTGAGCAGTGGACTCCTTGCCTTGTAATTCTCAGCTGGAATAGAATCAGGACCAAGCTTTTTCCCACATGAGAACAGTCTAATGTAATTAAAAATTTCTTCACTTGGAAGTTTAGATAGAGAAAGGTTAACTTCAACTTCAGGTGTATAATCAGTGGCTTCACCATTGTTTTACAAAGGTCTTTTGAGAACACTATGGAAGTATTCATCCCATCTCTCCAAGATCGTGTACTTATCACTAATCGATGTGGCCCCATTACGGTATCATAAAAATGATTTGGATTATTACTATCTTCAAAAAATGAATTTTCATCTTCCTTCTTACTGAGCCAAGAATCCTGCATCTTGCTAAGCTCCATTTGCCTTCAACTTGTGATGGAGTTAAACACTGTTTTCTTAGGTTGACATAGCTTACTGTTAAACCCTCTGGAGTTCTTATTTTTCTTTTAGCAGCTTCTAGATTTCTCTATGATTTTCTACAGACTTCTCTTGAACTTTGTGAGTGTTCTGACCCAGATGATTAAATGCACTGCCATATATGAAGTCATTGAATATTGCCCCCTCCTTTTCTGCTCCACTGTTGCCAACTGTGTCTTGATTCAGCTTTCTCTTCAAGTTAGCAACAAACTGTTCACTTGAGAAGCATTCTAATCTGTTGACATTAAATCTTCTGGTAGTTGTCTAACCTTATAGCTGTAGCTTTTGATGAAAGTGAATGCTTATCTTGGAGAGGATAAATCTATGATTGGTCCAGCACTCTGGGCTATGCATTTCCTTCATTAATCTTACATCATCTCTGTCGCTTCTCCTTATAAGGACATAGTATATTAAATGCCACTGGTTGCTATAAGGGTGTATCAAAAAAAATATTGAATTTTGTCATATATAAGGCAATGTTGGTGATGAGAAAGTCATAAGATGTACAAGTCTTCAGTAGTAAGTGATAATTGCTGTTGCTGTTCACAACTCTATTTCTCCTAAGAATTCACTGCCATTTATGATAGTCTGTGCTTACTCTTACATTAAACTCACCCAGAAATACAATTTTGTTCTCTTTCACCACATTGATAACGAGCATTTCTAGGTCTACATAAAATTTTTCTTTTATCTTGTTAGACTTGTCACAGTATGAGGATATGCACCAGTAATGGCAGCATGACACTTTCCTGCATGTGGAAGTCATTAGCCAGTCATTTTTGAACTTCATGCAAGTTTGATGACAAGATTAGACCTAATTGCAAAGCTTTTACCAGTTTCACAGAGCTCCTCATCACAGCAGCCCAGTCTGGGAAAAAAAAATTAATCCAGCTCTGATTTCAGTAAGCTGGCCTTCATTTGCTACCCTTGTTTCACTCAGGATTGCTATTTTGATGCAATAGCTGCTAAGGTTTCTCACAAGAACTGTAAATCTTTCAGGTCTACTGGATTTCATGTTGTCAATAAATGTGCTCTCATTTTATGTACCAGTGGTGAATAGTATTAACTTTGCAAAAAGGTTTTATACTTTTTTGTGTGTGTTTCCATTGCAGGTTAGAATTCCCTACTACTACTCTGCAGTCCAGAATTAGGTTAGGTGAAACTGACAGTGTTTAGGGCACCTTTTCCAACTCCTTCTTCAGTCTAAGATGTAAGTATTGTAGTTCATAAAAAGGATACTCTAGGAACCAGAGGGCTGCAAAATTCCACTGCTTCTTAAGTTCAGTGAGAAGATGACTATATCCTGGGCCACCTGTGTACAGAGTTGTGACTACATCTTCTAGTGTATCTGCACTTATTGTTTCATCATTTGACTGTTGTCTTAGGACTTTGAGGTAACAATTGTTAAAAGGAATGTGTTCCATATTCTGAGTTGCACATAACCTGAATTTAAGTGAGGTAGAGTTACACAGAGTCATTAGCCTCACTCTCTCTTTCAGAGCCACTAGAATCCAATGACAATACAAAAGTAAAGACAACTGGTGACGACTAGGGATGCAGTGGATGAACTTGGTATGTTCAGTGTCTAAGCTCTAAGCACTTCACAGTGTCTGGTTCCACAACCTTCATTGCCCATTGGAAGAAATTGTGCTCATCTGTCCATTATACTCTAATTCTTCACATGATTACGGTAGACACCCTGTAACTCAACAATGGGTCTGAGGTCCATCATTTACCCTCAAACTAGTTTAGTCCATAGAACAAAATTGTTTAGAAGGGTGAATGGAACTGCTAGAGCTTCTTCATTCTGTATGTAATGGTTAGTTGGTAGGCAAATACAAAAGGTAGAAAGCAGTACTGAAAAAGGGTCAATAGTCCTCACACCAAAGGTATATAAATTGTATATGCACATATATTTATACATGTATATACATGTAAATATACACACACACACATATATATATTTGTGTTCATATTCGTGCATAGATATGCATGTATAAAACACAGAGACATATGGACATTGATCCAGATCTATTCTCTCTCTCTC
>NW_027185771.1:23713016-23729577 GCF_028583685.1 Petaurus breviceps papuanus
TCTCTCTATCAAATTTCAATGAACCTCAATCAAGAACCCTTGATCTAGTAAATAAATCTTAAAGTATTACTTGAAAACCACAAATATTCAGTTAGTTACTCAGGGTCAGGCATTAAGGATATTTTAAGAGTACTTACATTTGCCTTTGTCTCCCTAATCACAAGCTCAGAAATTGTATCCTCACTGAAAAATGACTTCTAAACAGCATAAAACATTAAATAATAAGGTAAATATATGAAAAATGGGGGAAATTAGAGCACACTTAGGTTCTGAATAATGCATACCACCATAAAATAGTTTTCTCTTATAACAAACCATTTTAATTACATGAAAAGTATTTAGGAACTCAGTTAAAATATCATTTCCTACTCCTTTGTAATAATGTTCAAGTCACTTTATCCTTTGATGATTTTATCTCAGTTCTTATGAGTCAATGATTTAAGTATCAATAGTTTATTCAGGAAACAAATAAACAAGGAAATATACACATACATGTTTTCATATGCACATATGTATATATGCATGTATACATACATAGACATACACCAATGTGAAGTATATTGACCAAGTCAACTTGGAAACATAGGTATGCTCAAATGTGCACAGAGTGTTTCTGTGATTCCTGCAACTTGGGATCTCCCTCTATTCACACAGGATATAAAACTTCTGCACTTTCTCATTCTGGTTATTTTTTTTTTTATCTTTTCATAAATACTTATTTAAAAAAAAAGTCCTAGCCAAAAAAAGGGAGACCTTAGTTGATTAAATATTTCAATTTCCTCAGTTGGAGCCATAGGTCTATCCATTAGTTATTCCTCATTTGTAGTAAATGACTATTCCACCTCTTTTCCTCATTATATATTCCTTTGTTGACATATATATATACAAATATATATTTAGTTATATTCACATGCATACATAATTTATGATATATATGTTATATATGTGAATTCATGTGTGAGTGCATATCTCCTAAAAATATCTTCTTTCCCAGGTCAAGTTGTCACAATGCCAGTTTTCACTTACTTTCCAAGCACGTATTCCAGTTACAAAAGATTTTCACATAATCAAAGTTGGGTATATCAGGAGAGATCAAAAGAGAGTATGAAGTAGACAGCAAGTGCTACAGACATCTTAGAGGATCTGAGAATGCAATTAACCAGTAAATGAGCCTTGGAAAACCTAGCCTTCTTGAACAGATGAATATAATAAAATTGACTGAAAAATGAGACGGCTAAAGCTCACTACTAACAGCAGTTTGCACACATACATCTGTCCTGTCTCTCGACCTTTAAGAAAAAAGAAAAATCAGATAGAGAATGGAGAGTCAGAACAATTATGTTAATATGAGGTCTCTTGCAGAAGATGAGAGTATTGATTGCTTTTATAGAGGCTCAGTTAGTACTACATAACCAGTCCTTTTCTTCTTCTTCAAAATACTTTGGTACTTGTGATGACTCAATAGTACATGAAAACAGCTAAGGAGCCAACAGAAAATGAGGAGGAAATGAAATAATTCATCATCATTTATTTATGTTTTTTTTTCAAAACAATAAGCTTCTCTTTATTTTATGTACCCAACTCTATACTGTCACTTTCAAAACACTTATTGTGGATAAGAATTTATCAAAGTAGCTGGCCAAAAACAAATGAGCAAATAAGATAAGGTACCAGACACTGAGACCATTTCTCAAGGTGAACTGCCAGACATTCAATCTGTACTATGGAGAGCACAACTCCAATGGGCTAGCCATGCTGTTCAAAAGGCAAACAGATTTGTCTAAAATACTATTTTAAAGAGAACTCACAGCAAGTACAGATATGGAGGACAGAAGACATGATTCAAGGACACTCTCAAGGGTTCTCTGAAGAACATTGTAATTGATTGCAAGACAGGGAAGATGCTAGCACAGGACCGTCTAACGTGGCATGCCAACATCAAAGAAGGCACTGTGGCATATAAAGAAATGATAATTAAAGTAGCTCAAAAGGAAAATGAGATGCAGAAATTTTTAAACATCTCCACACCAAATATTGATATGGACTATCTGTGCAGAACCCGTGTTAATCTTTTGAACTCATATTGATCTTATTAGCCACAATCAGACATACTGTACTTGACCCCAACATAATAATGTCATTTCAGTCCTCTTCAAGGACAAAGGAGAAGCACCACCACCTAACAGCATTTACTTTGACCAGAAATATAAATTCAAATATTCAGTAATTATAAAAATCAAGAATTTAAAAAATGTTACAGTTTTAAAATATAATGTTAAAATTGGAAAATTCACAGAAGTATAGATAATATAATTAAAGATTTAAATTAAAAGAGATCTCAGATTCAAATGATTGCATAGATTAATTTGTGCAACTTTTCAATTAGATGAATGAGAAAAATAAAACCAAAATAGATGAAATTACTTGCCCTAAGGTTACAGGGTCAGTAAGTTGAAAAATCAGAACTATGAATGTTGGAAATGTCTTTGAAGGAAGAAAAGTTAGCACATAGAACATATATGTTCCTAGTTTTTGACATGACCGCTGAGGTCTGAAGGATTGAATGTCATTTATTTTAAGGAAGGAATTTGAGATTAAACCAGGTCTCATCATTACAAATAAATAGTGTTGAAAAAAATAGAGTAAACTCATCTGTTCAAGGTCTACTCAAATTATAACAAGATCTACAATTCTCTCAACAAACTGCTCTGATTGAGTATTTTCAATAATGAGTAACTAATTATATCCAAAGGATGTCCATTCTATTTTTGAATAGCTTTATTTGTAAATAGAAAATTCTTCATTTGACTTTAAAAATTTTTAATAATGTTATCAGTTCTGCCCTTTTTGATGGAGTGAATGAACTATGACTAGAGTGAATCTAACTAAATCTAATTTAATATCAGTTCGATCCCAAAAGATTATGAAAAAAACATTTAAAACATAATTATGATTCATATGAAAGTTCAATATCCCGCATTTAGTGGTTATTTGTCAGTTTTCATTATATGGTTTAACTTTTTTTTTCAATATGTTGATCCAGACTTCAGCATCCTCTGTATTCATGGGTATCAGTCAGGCTAGCTGGACAGTGTCAAATTGAGGGGGATATCACACACATCAATTTTAAATGAAGAATTTTTTTATTGGACTTCAGAGATTAGCTCATGATACCCTCAATACATTCTCATCTTTAATGACAAAAGGGGGAAAACACAAGTTCTTCCTGACCTGGGAAGTCTGACAGAGAAAATTATAAGAAAAATGAGAATTAAGGGGCAGAACGAAAAGGGCAGAGGAGGGGCAGCAACTTGCCTTATGTCTCCCCCAAACTCCCTGAACACCTTTAAATATGCCATAAAAATTCTTGGAGCAATCAAACACACAAAAATATGTGGTGAAATAATTTTCCAGCCAAAGACAACTTAGACCAATAGGAAAAGTCTGACACACCTCAGTTAGAGTGGGTCACAGGCCAGCACAGGCCCCTCTGACACAAACTAGATCCTGGCAAACCAGGAGTAGGCCTCAGGAGCTACTGAATTAGTAGCAGCAGCAGGTGATTCCAGAGCAGTCAGCTAACTGATGGTAAAGGGGTCCAGCAACTGATCAAAAGTAGATTACAACAGTCTCTTTGCTTGCACTGGGGGCCAGACTGTGTTGCTTTGCCCATCCTTGGATCTGCATGATGGTTTTAGGTCACAGTCCCAGTGTGAGGAGAAGCATTAGCACAGCAGACTTTGTACCCCCAGTGGCGCAGAGACCCTTGTCACAGTTGCAGGATAGAAAGTGGTGCATGTGATCACCCACAGGGGAGAACTGAGGTCAAGAGAGTAGTAAACACACTTCCTCTTATATCACACCACATAGAAAAACTGAAAATTTATAGTTCCTGAAGTATTTCTGAAAACAGCTGAACAAGACCCCTGAAACTTGCTACAGTGTGAACTCTAAGGTAGAAGCAGAGCCCCACTTAAACAAAGTTAAAAGTCAAGAAATAGGCTGGAAAAATGAATAAAAAACAGAAAAATATCTACCATAGAAAGTTATTATGGTGACAAGGAAAATCAAAACACACACTCAGAAGAACATAAGAAAGTCAGAATATCCAAAGCCTTAAAAAAGATTAGGAATATATCTCAGACCATAGAAGAACTTTAAAAAGATTTTGAAAATTAAGTAAGAGATGTAGAAGAAAACTTGGGAAGAGAAATAAAAGTGATGCAAAAAAAAATCATGAAAAAGAGTCAACAGCTAGGTAAAGGAGACAAAAATGCTGAAGAAAATATCACCTTTAAAACAGAATAGGTCAAATGGTAAAAGTGGTCCAAAAATTAATGATAAGTATGCGTTGAATCGCACAATTTACGAGATTGAAAGAGAGGCCAAAAATTCACTGACGGAATAAAACAAAGAATGCTTAAAAATGGAATTGGCCAGATGGAAAATATAGTGCAAAACCTCATTGAAGAAAAAAAAATTACTTAATGATTAGAATTGAGCAAGTGGAAGCCAATATCTTTATAAGAAATCAAGAAAAAATTAAAGGAAAAATGAAAGAATGACAAAAATAGAAGACAACATGTAATATCTCGTTGGAAGAAAAATAAAACTGACCTGGAACAGAGATCCAGGATAGATATTGGGCTACTTGAAAGACATGATAAAAAAGAGCCTAGACATCATCTTTCAAAAAATTATCAAGGAAAACTGCCTGGTATTCTAGAACCAGAGGGTCAAATAGAAATTCAACGAATCTACTGATCAACTCCTGTAAAGACTAGCATCATCTGCTTTCCAGAGGACTGCTCCTGTGAATAGCTTTAAGGTTTTGATCACACAGTACAGTGAACGCTCTATGTATTCAGCAGTAAACTAAAGCAAAACATTCACAGAAACCAAAGTACAGCATTCACAATGATATAACCTAACAATTTATCACTAAAGTGGACATATAGTTTTAAACAAAAGATATAATTCAGTAAGTCCTTAACTCAATCATCCTTAAGGAGCAATTCTCCTTAAGGGATACAAAATACAAACTTCTCCCACACCTAAGTCACATTGCCTTCATTTCATCAGTCAGAAAGTATTCTTTCTTCTTGATTGGAGAATAGTTTATAATTATCCTAAGTTAATCATCCTTAAGAGGTACAAAGTGCAAAGTACAAAGTTTTCCAACACCTAAGTCATGGTCAATCATGATCTTGTAGCCAGGACTAAGTACCCAAGGAAAGGTCTTTTTATCTTGACATGGAGCTATCTCCCAAATTCCATGGTTCTTCTTCCATTTACCTAGCTCTTGTCTGAATTTATCCAACTGTAACCTGGACTCACAGGTAGGCAGCTCCTAGATCCTCCTCCACCTCCTTGTCCAGGTTCTCACCCAGTTCTCATTCCATATTGAAGCACACAGTGACCAGTCCATCTCAAGCACTTTGCAATTTCTGTTTCTGGGAAGAGAAAACTTAGCAGAGTCACAACATCCTTACAAATTGCCAACACCATCATCAATTCACTTTCTGCCTGTGAAATCAACACAGACCCACAAACCATGGCTGAGAAATCAACAGAAATCATCAGTATAGACCCCTATCTGACAAAGTAACAAACAACAGACAGAAAGCTTCTCTCTTCCAAAGTAGCACACTTTGACAGATAGAAAATTTCTTTCTGACAAAGTAACAAATACAAATCAACACAGACAGAATAGAGAAACAGATTGCCAGCTACCACAAGTATTCTCCTCAGCTCTGCTCTATCCCAGCTTGTGATCCTCCTTTTATATAGTGGTTCTTCTTCCTGTCCCACTCTTTCTTTTGTGTCAGCAAGTTTCTCCCACCTTCAAATCACAAGTCGGGGCTAAAACAAGGTGCTAAATACTTAAATACCTGACACCAGGTGCTAAGTACACCTTTGCTCGCCATTACACCTCCTCATAGAGAAACCAAAAAAGAAAACACCCAGGAATATTGTAGTTAACTCCTAGAGTTCTCAAGTCAGGGAGAGAATATCACAAACACCCAGAAAGAAATAATTCAGTTATTATGGAGCTACAGTCAGGATAACACAAAATTTAGCAACTTTTACCTTAAAGAATCAGAAATCTTGGAATATGATATTCCAGTGGGCAAAGGAGTCAGGATTACAACCAAAAATCAACTACCGAGAGAAACTGAATATAATCCTTCAGAGGAAAATATTCAATGAAATAGAGAACTTTCAAAAATTCTGAATGAGAAGACCAGAGCTGAAATAAAAATTTGACTTTCAAATATAAGACTCAAGAGAAGAATGAAATGGTAAATAGGATAGGGAAATCATAAGGGACATAATGAGGTTAAACTGTTTACATTTCTACATGGGAATATGATACTTGTAATTCATTAAAAAAAAAGTTCTCATTATGAGAGAAGTTTAGAAGTATGTATAGACATATATGTATATAGAAGTATGTATATACATAGAAGTATGTATAGGACACAAGTATAAGTTGAATAAGAATGTGTGATAAAAAATAAATGAAAGGGTGAGAAAGAAGAATGTAGTGGGAGAAATGGAAAGAGAGGGGGTAAAGTGGGGTAAATTATCTCACATAAAAGAGGCATTAAAGAGTTTTTACAGTGGAAAGGGAGATTGGGGAGAGGTAGGGGAGTGAGTAACCTTACTCTCATCAGAATTGGTTCAAAGAAGGGATAATATACTCAGTCAAATGGACATGGAAATCTTTCTTATAATACAGAAGATTAGGAGCAGAAGGGGATTAAAAATAGGCAGGGGGTAATAGAAAGAAGGCAAATTGGGGGAGATGATATTCAGGAGCAAAACACTTCTGAGTAGAGACAGTATGCAAGGCTAGAGAAAGTAGAACAAATTGTGGGATAGGATGGAAGGAAATACAGCTAGAAACATTAAATAAAAAGGAAGCAAGATTCTATGATAAAGGCCTCATTTCTCAAATATATAGAGAACCGAGTCAAAATTATAATAATAGGAGCCATTTTTCAATTGACAAATGATCAAAAGATACGAACAGTTTTCAGATGAAATAATAAAAGTCATCATTAGCCATGTGAAAAGGTACTCTTTATTGCTAATTATTAAAGGAATGCAAATTGAAATATTTCTGGGATACTAATATTTTAAAATTGGTAAATAAGAGAAAAGAGGAGAATGACAAATGTTAGAGGGAATGTGTGTGTGTGGGGGGGATGATTCATTGATGCAGTGGTAGTATAGTTGTAAACTGATTCAACCATTTTCTAGAACAATTTGGAACTATTACTAAAGGGCTATAAAACTGTGCATACCTTTTGACCTAGCAGTGCCACTGTTACGTCTGTATCTAAAAAGTGATTTAAAGAAAAGGGGAAAGGATATATATGTATGGAAATATTTATTGTAGCTCTTTTCTGGTGGCAGGGAACTGGAAATTGGAAGGATGCCTACCAATTATGGAATAGCTAAACACATTGTGCTATGTGATTGTGATAGAATATTTTTGTGCTATAAGAAATGATAATCAGGATGCTCTCTGAAAAACCTGTAAAGAATTACATAAGTGGAAAGGTGGCTAGGTGGTGCACTAAATAGAGCACTGGCCCCAGAGTCAGGAGGAGCAAAGTTCAAATCTGACCTCAGACATTTAACACAAAAAACTAGCGATGTGACCTTGGGCAAGTCACTTAACTCCAATTGCCCTACTTTACCCCTCCAAAAAGCAAAAAAAAAAAAATATGTTTGGGAGGGAGGTCATGTAGCACAGCGAGTATGAGCACCATCCCAAGTCAGGATGACCTGGGATAGAATCCGGGTTCTGATGCTTAGCACCACACCCAGAAAAAAAACTGGCTGTGTAACCTTGAGCAAGTTACTTAACCCCAATTGCTTAAAAAAAATAGATAAGTTGAAGCAAAGTAAAATATACTGTGTACAAAGTAACAGCAATATTGTAAGATGGTCAGGTGTGAATGACTTAGCTATTCTCAACAATGCAATGATCCGGGAGAATTCTAAAGGACTTATGATGATAAATGCTACCCCTCCCCAGAAAACGAGTGATGGTATCTAAATATAGATTGAAGAACTCTTTTTCACTTTCGTTATTTTCCTTGAGAGGTTTTTTTTTTTTTGGTCTCTTTTCTTTCACAACATGGCTATCTTGAAAATCCGTTTTTCATGGCTACACATGCATAATCTATATTAAATTGCTTGCCTTCTCAATGAGAGGTTGGGTAGGGAGGAAATGAGAAAAAAAAATGGAACTCAAAGTTTTAGAAATGAATGTTAAAATAATTTTTACATGAAATTTGGTATAAATCAAGTAATAAATTTAAAAAATGATACCATCAAACAAAGAAAACAAAAAAAATAGATGATACATTTCATCTTCAGATGAATACAGTAATGGAAAGAGGAGAAATATTTCATATTTACTGAACACTTTCCCCAAAACACTTGCCTAAAACTTGTCTGAGTTGTTTTTCTCTACTTTTGCTTCTTCAAAATATTTTTAACTAATCAAATGCTTTATTCTCTCTCCAGTCTCTAACTTATAGAATCATGATCAGTCAACAAGTAATTATTAAACATCTACTATGTACCCAGTACTGTACTACTACATGTTGGAAAAAGATATAATTAGAAAAGCACTTAGCTATTAAAATGTGAGAAAATTTTACTTAGATAGAATATAGAACAGAACTGTAAGAGATCTTTAAGGCAAATAACTTAAAATAGTAAGTAGAGAACCTGAGTTCAAAAGAAAGCACTTATCTAATTTTATACATAAAACTAGAACTCTGGACTTCCAAATCACAGTTTTATTGCTTATTCCTTATATTTAAGTGTTTTAATACACAAAGCAAGGATCTTGAGTGATCATGCCATAATGATGACAGATAAAATATTGGGGATATTTCTTTCAGAGAAGAGAAAGCAAATATGCTAGTTTAGTGTTTTTTTTTTATAATTGTAGAAGTATATATATGAAAAAAAATCTTTCAAGAGAAAGTAAAACTTTTTAAGAATTAGAGTACTTAAAAGTTGAAATAAGTTGCTCTAGCTAATAATGAGTTAGCTGTCAATGATGGCATCCTGCTATTATATGAATGATATTTCATTTCTGATACTGCAAAAGGATTCATATTTTAGGTAAAGACTAGATATGGTAATCCATTCTAACAACAGAGCACATGAGCAGTGTTCAGAGCATTGGAATTAGAGTCAGGAGAGCAGGATTGAGTCTTTTTATGCTGTCAGGTACTTGTGTGGCTTTGAACAAGTCAGGACACTGACTGAGTATCACTTGCCTTTTCTGTACCATCTAGCTTCATTCTTTCCACCAGACAATAATAATCTCTGAGATTTGAGATTATGTCATGTTCATTGATCTTCTTCTAGGCAATCACAGTTTAGAGCACAAGTCAATAGAGGAGCAAAGAGTCATCTACTTTGATCATAACACTTTCGAAGAACTGAAAACTTATAGGGCTCTAGAAGTATCTCTGAAAACAGCAGTATGAAAACCAACCCCAAAGCTTGGGACAATTCACCCTCTACCCTGGAATCAGAGTCCTAATCAACAAAAAATAAAAAGTCAAGAAATAGATTGGAAAAATGAGCAAAAAATGGGAAATAAATCTAACCAGGGAAAGTTACTATTTTGAAAAGAAAGATCAAAACATATACTCAGAAGAAAAAAAAGCAAAGTCAAACTTTCTATATCCAAGGCCTCCAAGAAAAAAATTGAATTGGTCACAGGTCATGGAAGAGGTCAAAAAAGATTTTGAAAATCAAGTAGGAGAAGCAGAGCAAAACTTGGGAACAGAAATGATAGTGAGAGAAGAAAATAATGAAAAACAAGTCAACAGCTTACTGGAGACAAAAAAAATGAAGAAAATAACACCTTAAAAAAAGACTAACCTAAATAGCAAATGAGGTCCAAAAAGCCAATGATAAGAAGACTTGCTTCTTGCTTGAATGGAAAAGGAAGTCCAAGAACTCCCTAAAGAAAATAATTCTTTAAAAATTATAATGGAACAAATATAAGACTGAAGAAAAACATAAAAATCAAGTTTCTCTGATAAAGGTTTCCTTTCTCTAATATATAGAGAAATTAGTTAAATGTATATAAAAGAGCCAATTTCTGAATTAAAAATGATCAAAGAACATGAACCAGAGCACTGGGGTTGGTGGTGGGAGAGCAAGATGACAGATTAAAAGCAGGAAATTGTCTGAACTTTTGTTCCAACCACCTCCAATACCTGTAAAATATGACTCTACACAAAATTTAGCATTACAGAACCCGCAATGTGACAGAGAGAAACAAATCTCCTGCTGAAGGCAGCCTGGCAAAGCAACAGGAAAGGTCTATCACACCAATGTGGAAGCCAAGCAGAGTCCTGCATGGTCCATGTGGTCCCAGACTCAGGGAAGCCCCCATCAGTGGCACAGAGAGGTCAGAGCAAACTTTGGGAGAGTGAATCACCAGAAGTGGGGTAATTTCCAAATTTCTCAACCCATAGACACCAAAAAGAAAGCAAAAAGTTAGTGGGAAACTGTATCCAGCCCCTGCCCAAGGGTGAGAGGTGGCAGAGGCAGAGTGGTTGCAGCTTCCATCACATTGCTGCCTCTGAAGCTTCTGGACTCCAGATCATAGGTTGACCAAGTGACCATTCAGAGGGTAACTGCAATTGCTTTGACCCACTTGAATCTGGATCATAATCTTGGGTAATGGTCCTGTGGTGTGTGGCCAGTGTGCCAAAGCTTGGGGTATCTGTATAGAAGCCACCCCTCCCCCCTCCTTTATAGCTCTGACAACATTTATGAAAACCCCAGTGATTTGGGAATAGCTCTCTCCACTCTGGAAGCAGAGTTCTACTGTGGCAAAAAGCTCAAAAGTCAAGTAATTGACTGGCAAGGTGAGAAAGTAAAGGAAACACAACCAGACCATAGAATCCATTTTTGTCCCCCAAAAAGGATCAAAACATGTAACCAGAAGAAGTCAACAATGGCAAAACTCCTGCATCAAAAGCTCCCAAGAAAAATATAAACTTGTTACAGGCCATGGAGGAGTTTACGAAGGATTTTGAAGATCAAGTAAAATAAGTGGAGGAAAAATTGGGAAGAGAAATGAGAATGAAGCAGGAAAATCATAAAAACCTAGTCAACAGCCTGCTAAAGGAGACCTAAAAAATCCTGAAGGTAATAACACCTTAAAGAATAGACTAACTCAAATGGCAAAAGAGGCAAAAAAGCCAATGAGGAGAAGAATGCCTTAAAAAGTCAAATTGCCCAGATGAAAAAAGAATTTCAAAAGCTCACTGAAAATAAAAAAAAAATTCCTTCAAAATTAGATGAAACAAGTGGAAGCTAATGACTTTATGAGAAATCAAGATACTATAAAACAGATCCAAACAAATGAAAAAAAATAGAAGGCAATGTGAAATATCTCATTTTAAAAACCATTGAACAGGAAAATAGATCCAGGGGAGATAATTTTAGAAATATTGGACTACCTGAAAGCCATGATCAAATAAAGAATCTAGAAATTATCCTTCAAGAAATTCTCAAGGAATATAAATCTGATATTCTAGAACCAAAGGGCAAAATAGAAATTGAAAGAATTTATCTATTGCTTCTTGAAAAAGATCCCCAAAAGAAAACTCCTAGGAATATCATAGACAAATTCCAAAGTTCCCAGGTGAAGGAGAAAATATTACAAGCTGTCAGGAAGAAATGATTATATTTTTGTGGAAGCGCAATCAGGATAACAGAAGACCTAGCAGCTTCTACATTAAAGGATCAATGGGCTTGGAATATTACATTCTGGAAGTCAGAGGAGCTAGGATTAAAACCAAGAATCACCTACCCAGCAAAACTAAGTATAATGCTTTAGGGGGAAATATGGTCATTCGCTGAAAGAGAGGACTTTCAAGTATTCTTTTTTTTTTTAAAGCAATTGGGGTTAAGTAACTTGCTCAAGGTTACATGGCCAGTTATTTCTGAGTGTGGTGCTAAGTATCTGAGGCCAGATTTGATCCTCAGGTCATCCTGACACTGGGGCCGGTGCTCTTACTCACTGAGTCAAGTATTCTTGATGAAAAAAAAAATAGAGCTGAACAGAAAGTTTGAGTTTCAAATCCAAGAAGCAAGAGAAACATGGGAAAGTTAACAAGAAAAAGAAATCATAAGAAAGTTATTAAAGTAGAACTATACTACAATTGTAACTCATGAGACTTTTCTCAGTATGAGAATAATTGAAGGAAATATATATGTATGTATGTGTTTACATATATACATATATGTACGTATTCATAGGAGGGTGTATGTGTGTATAAATATATATGAGAGTGTGTGTATATGTGTGTACATGTATATATATAGACAGATGACACAGGATCCGTTGAGTTGGAAGGGATGATATCTAAAAAAATAAAATTAAGAGCTGAAAGAGGCATATAATGAGAGAAAGTGAAACAGAGAGATAGAATAGAGTAAATGATCTCATATATAATAGGAAAGAGAAAACTGTTACAATGGAGGGGAAGAGCAGTGATGAGAGAGGGAGTGAGTCAACCTTATTCTCCATGGATTTGGCATAAAGAGGTAATAACATGCATACTTTTTTGGGTATCATACCCTATAGGAAAGTAGGAGGAAATGGAATAAGAGGAGGGATGGGAGAAGATTGGGGGAGACATTAGTTAGAAGCAAGCCCTTTTGAAAAGGGACAGGCTCAGAGGAGAATATAGAATAAGTGTGGGGGCACTATAGGATGGAAGAAAATATAGTCTTTCACAATATAGCTATCATGAAAACATTTTGTATAACTATACATGTATAAGATCTATTGAATTGCTTATCTTTCCAGTGGGGGTGTGTGAGGAAGGAAGAAGGGAAAGAATCTGGAAAACAATGTTTTAAAAACAAATGCATAAAAAGTTGTTTTTACAAGTAACTGGGAAGTAAGATATACGGGCACTGCATTATAACAATCCATCTTGCCTTACTAGAAATATAGTGGGGGTATGGGGTAGGATATAAGAGAGAGAAGATTGGGGAAAGGGATATTCAGTAGGCTTGCTATCTTGGGGTGGGGGTAGGGGAATGACAGAGGGAAAATTTGTAACTCAAAATATTGTGGATAAAATAATAAATATTATGAACAGATAGTTTTCAGGTGATATAATCAAGCAATGTATTTTCATATATATTTTATAGGTAAATATTGATAAAAAAAATTATGCATTAAGAACCCTCAGAAGTACTAAACTACACCAATCAGATTGGCTAATAGAACAGGAAATGATAAATGTTGTAGAAGATGTAGGAAAACTTGAGACACTAATGCACTCTTTATACAGTTGTAAATGGATTCAAATATTCTAGAGAACAATTTGGAACTCTGTCCAAAGGACTCTAAAGCCAAGCATATCCTTTGTCTTTGAAATACCACCCCTAAGTCTATATCCAGAAGAGATTAAAAAATAAAAAGTAAAGGACCTATATGTACAAAAACTCTTTATTGTTATTTTTTATGTTAATTCAAAACAATTGGAAATTGAGGGGATGCTTATCTATTAGGGGATAACTGAACACGTTGTGTTATATGATTGCGATCTTTTACAATTGTATTGTAGGAAATGATGAACACTATGCTCTAAGGAAAAAAAAAACACACCTCAAAAGACTTAGATGAGTTGATGCAAAGTGAAATGAGCAGAACCAGGGCATCATTTTATACCACAACAGCAATACTGAACAACACTCAACTGTGAATGATTTAGCTATTCTCAGCAATACAATTATCTAAGACAATTTCAAATGACTTATGATAAAAATGCTATCTACTTCCAAAGAAAGAACCAGTGAAGTCTGGCTGGAGAAAAACATACTTATAAAAATATTTTATTTCCCTTGTCTTTTTTTATCTGTACCTTTTTCACAACACACTTAAAATGTGCTTCACATTTTTTAACAATTTTATAGTCTTTTTTTGGTGCTTTCTGCATTGCTCTGCATAATATTTAGATCCATTCACAACTCCTCCAGTAATGTGTTAGTGTCCCAATTTTCCCACACTTCCTACATCTGTCATTTTCCTTTTCTATCATGGTAACCAATATGATAGGTTTGAGGTGCTTGCTACCTCATAGTTGTAAATTACATTTTTCTGTTAATAATGAAATAGTGAAAATTTACATTTTGCTGTTGATTGTTTTGATTTCTTCTTCAAAAAACTGCCTGCTCATATTATTTGCCAATGTATCAACTGGGGAATGACCCTTGTTCTTATAAATTTTACACATTTTGCTGTATGTTTAAGACATGAACCACTTGTAAAAAAACTTGCTATAAAATTTCTATCACTGTTATTAATAATTACTTTGTATGTCCCTCCATTTTATTTTCTACTGATTTTTTTCATAAGTTTTGTTTTGTTCTAGGGGTAGAACTAAGATGACAGATTAGAAAAAGAACTCAGCTCAACTTTTCTAACATTGTCTTCAAAGAATTTCAAAATAATGACTCAAATCAAATTCTGGGCAGAGCTAATAAAAGTCAGAGTGTGACTATTTTTTTTTTCCAGACCGAGACAATATAGGAACTCAGAAAAACAAAATCTGTGATGTGGGGAAGAAGACTAACTTGAAATCAGTGTTAATGATGCATGAGTGTTGCACCTTTTTAGATATTGACTGAAGTAGTAACCACTTCAGGAGATCTCAAGCTATATTCGATAAGGGAACTTGGTAACTAGTCAGAAAGATATTAGAGTTTCCCTGTGAAATCACTGGATGCATGACCAGATGCTATGTGACAACTCCATATTCTATGCCTAGTTTTGGGTTAAAGTTCTATATCAGAGAGGAGTATTTCCATTCAAGAGGGAGTGGGAGCCCTGATAGACAACTGTTTGGCAACTACATTGTGTATACTCTCTTCTGGTTCAAAGTTTCAAGACTAAAAATTGTAATTTCAGACAAAAGAGGTGATATTACTTCCAGGATCAGGAGTAATGAGCATTATCAATTCCAATCTGAAGGGTCAGGATTTTACCTGTGTAAGGACCAGATTACAGGCCAGGACAGCATTGAACATACTTTCATCAGATCATCCTACCTTGGCATAAAGCCAATCACATGCAGCTTTCCTGAGGACTGCTTCTGTGAATAACTTTAATGATCTAAACTCATAGTATAGTGAACTCTCTATTCAGAAATAAACTGAAGCAAAATGTTCTACAAACTAAAGCACAGCATTCACAGCACTAGAACATAATAACTTATTACTAAGGTGGCCACATTGGTTTTTTTTTGTTGTTGTTGTTGTTGCTTTTTGGAGGGCAGTTGGGATTAAGTGACTTGCTCAAGGTCACAGGGCTAGTTTTTTGTGTTAAGTGCCTGAGGTCCAATTTGAACTCAGGTCCACCTGACTCCAGGGCTGGTGCTCTATTCACTGTGCCACCTAGCCACCCCATGGCTACATAGTTTTAAACAAAACATATCATTCAGTAAGTCCCAACCTCCTCAGTCAATATAAAGTACACATCTAAACTTTTCTCTCATCTTTATTGGAGGCTGGCTTGCAATCATCCTTAAGCCATTTATCCTTAAGAGGTAATCATCCTTAAATCAATCATATTTAATGGGTAGTAGAAAGTACAAAGACCATCTACACCTAGGTGATAGTAAATCACAATATCTTTAATTATCACTGGGTACCCAAGTAAAATCTCCTTTCTTCTTAACTCAAATCTGATTTCCAAACCCCATGACTCCTCTTCCATGCTCCCAGCTCTTGCCTGGATTCACTTGCCTATTGCTTGGATTCACAGATAGGCAGCTCTCTGCTCTTGTTTCATAATGAAGGTCACAGGGACAGTTCCATCCCAGGCTCTTCACAGTTTCTGTTTCTAAGAAAATAAAGCTCAATAGGGCTACAAAAATATTTACACACATTGCCAGTAATATCATCTTAATTTACTTTCTGTCTGAGAAATCAACACAAATCAACAGAGTGCTTCTGTATGGCAAAATAACACAATTCATCAGAGAGAATGCTTCTGCCTGACAAATTAACACAAACACAGAAAAAGAGACACAACAACAGCCAGAGTGCCAACATCACAAACATTCTTTCTATTAGCTCTGCTTGGTCCTGCCTCATCCTCAAGATTTTTCTGCTCTGCTCCTTATTCCTTCCTGTTCCACCCTTCCTGTTCTGCCCTTCCTGTTCTGCTCTTTTAGCAAGCTCCTCCCATTGTGGGCTCCATGTGATGACATTTGGCCTATTAAGGGAAGGAAATATCTACCTAAACTCCATTTGGACTATTAAGGGCAACACAATGATTCCAACAAACACTTGACACAATCAAAGGTGAGACTCAAAGGCACTTGATTAACTGAAACAAGGAGCAAAGTACTACTTTGCTTGCTTTTACACTTGGAAGAATCAAACACTTTTACATTCCCAGAATTAGCTTTCAAAACAAAAATAGCAGCATGAAGATGTCTGAAGTTTGATACAGTATTCTTCAAATCCAATCCTCTCTCTC
>NW_027185771.1:23729677-23739642 GCF_028583685.1 Petaurus breviceps papuanus
TCTCTCTCTCTCTCTCTCTCTCTCTCTGTCTCTCTCTCTGTCTCTCTGTCTCTCTGTCTCTCTCTCTCTCTCACACACACACACAGGTGTCACATTAATGTAAAATATCCAATCAAGAAGAGTTGTGTGGAAAAAATAAGCAAACAAAAAAAAGGAAAAACACTTAAATATGCAAAGGTAATATGTCAAAAGAGAACATCAAGATACAAAATCAGAAGAAGACAATGAATTTAAAATATCTAAAAGCAAAACTTGGAAAATTGTGGAATGAACATAAAACAAATAAAGATCCCTGGAAATTAAAAAAAAAATAGTTTCTAAAATGATGATGAGTTGTTTAAAACAAATTAAGTAAAGAAATAAAACTAGAGGAAGAAAATTATGAAAAGACTATTTACAGTTTGGTAAACAGGCACACAGAAATACTGAATAAATTAACACTTTTAAAACAGAAATGGCCAAGGGAAAAAGGAAGGTATAAAAACTCACTGAAGAAAAAAAACTTCCTTAAAATTTAGAATTTGTTAAGTGTTAGGCAATGACTCCATGAAATATTAACGAACAATGCAAAAGAATGAGAAAGTAGAAGAAAATGTGAAATATCTTATTGAAAGAAAATCTGACCCGCAAAAGAGAATGAGATTAGATAATTTAAGAATTATTAGATGACAAACATTTGTGAGATAGAATAATTTACCCAGCAAAACAGAATATAATACTTCAAGGACAATTTTTTTTTTAACGGAATAGAAGAATTCCAAATATTCCTGATGATAACTACAGAGGTCAATTTAAACATAATGCTTTCAAATATTAGACTCAAGAGAAGAATAAACATGAATGAGAAATCATAAGGGATTTATTTAACCTTATAAAGTTAAATTTCTTTATTGGAAGTGTTATTTGCATGTAAGAATTTTATCATTATTAGGTCAGTTAGAAGGATCCCACATGGAAAAATATGGGAGTCAATTAATTATGGTGTGGTTATGTAAAAAGGAAATGGATATGTATTATAATGGATATTTATAATGAAAAAAGATACTCTGATAGAAAGAAGAAAGGAGATAAAGAATGTAGAAAATTAATACACATCAAAGAGATATACAAAGAAGACTTTTTGAAGTGAAAGGAAAATGGTGGGTGAGGAGGGTGGGCAATGCTTGAACCTCAATCATATATGTTGTTTTATAGAAGGATATATATATATATATATCCTCACATACATATATTGTATGTATATATAGTATCACACATGTGTATACATTCAAATATACATATATGTGTATATGTGCATATTCACACTCATTTGGTAATAGAAAAATTTCTTACAAAACAGGGAAGTAGTAGCAAATGAGGATAAGAAAACAAGTGTGGATGATAAAAGAAGGCAAAAATTAAAAAAAATCATATTTTATAAGAGAGATGGAATAAAAAGGCATAGAAAAGGATAAATAAAAGAAGATCATATGAATGAAAATACACAGTTAGAAAACATAAATGTGATTGTAAGAGAGATTAATTCACCCATAAAGTAGAAATAGTAAGCAGAATAGACTAGAAACAAGAATCCATCAAGATGTTGCTTACAAGAAACAGAGTTGACACAGAGAAACCCATACAGAGTTAATATGAGGGTCTGTAATAGAATCCATTATGCTTCAGCTGCAGTTAAAAAAAGGCACAGGTTGCAAGCATGATCTCAGACAAAGCAAGAGGAAAATCAGACCTAATTAAAAATCACATAGAGGGAAACGATATCTTTCTAAAAAGGCACTATAGATAGTGACATAAAATTAATCCAAAGAATATATGCCCCAAAAGGCACACTATCCAAAATTTTAAAGGGAAAGAAAAAAATAATTCCAGCAAGGAATAGCAAAGTTATACTATTGGAGACTTCAACTTTCCCTCTCATTGACAGATAAATCTGACCATAAAATAAATAAGAAAGAAGGTAAAAATAAAGATGTTGTTGTTGTTGAATCATTTTTCAGTTCTTTCCAACTCTTCAATACCTTTTTGGGTTTTCATAGCAAAGATACTACAAGGCTTTGCCATTTTCTTCTACAGTTCATCTTACAAATGAGGAAACTGAGCCAAGCAGGATTAAGTAACTTTCCCAGGGTCACACAACTAGTAACTGTCTGAGATCAGATTTAAACCCAAAAAGAAGAGTCTTCCAGACTCAAAGACTGGAACTCTTTCTACTGTGGTACTTAGATGCCCAAGGAGAAGAACAGAATTTTATTAAAGTTAGATATGCCAGACCTCTGGAGAAGAATCAAATCAATAGAAAGGAAAACACATTTTTTCTCCGAAGTATATGCCATCTTCACAAAAACTGACCATGTATTACAGCATATAAACCTCACAAGAATATGCAGAATAACAGAAATACCCAATACATCCTTTTCAGACCTTAGTGCAACAAGAGTCATAGATATATAAATTTCTTTTTCTTTTTTCTTTTATTTTTAATTTACCTAATAAAGCAAGCATTTCCATATACATATTACTTTTGAGTTTCCCTTTCTATTCATTTTACTCACTATTTTCTTTCTCAATTCTCTTTTGACCCTATGCTTTTTACCTCCTTTTCTCCCTTTACCCTCTTATTCCTTATTTTATTCACCCCTCCAAAAGTCTTTTTATTATCTAATAAACCCATCCTCTTAATTGTAATGGATGTATCCCACAAAAACTATTTCCCTCATCCTATCCCCCAGCTTTCTCATTTATCTAAAAGTTGAGAAGTATTAATCTCTTCAGCTCTCTTCAATCCAGACAAGAGTTAGGTTCCAATATTACTAGCCCTCAGCACCCACATGTTTACTCTATATTAGTTTTTCCTTCTACAACAAATTTCCTTCTTTTTTTTAAAGCAATTGGGGTTAAGTAACTTGCTCAAGGTTACACAGCTAGTTATTTCTGGCTGTGGTGCTAAGTATCTGAGCCCAGATTTGATCCCCAGGTCATCCCGACACTGAAGCCAGTGCTCTTACTCGCTGAGCCACCTGGCCGCCCCTACTAAAACACATTTTCATGAAATAATTTCTCCTGTTAGCCTTTTCCCATCTAGTTTTGTTGTTTTAGAATCACCTCATTATATCCAGTTGGGCTGTAACGTTTCTTTCAAACTAACTTAGAGATGATAACTATTTTAAGAATACTATTATTGATGATAACTAATAATTATTAATAATATTTCCATATATCATAAGTAAACAGTTTGAGCTTAATCAGATTCTTATAATTAGCTTTTAATATATTTCTTCTGGATCTTTTACATTGGATTTTCCATTGAGTTCTGGTCTTTTGGTAATAAATATTTGAAAGTCTTTCAGCTCATCAAATGTCTTTTTTTTTCTTTCAGGATTATACTCAGTTTTGCTGTGTAAGTTAATTCTTCGATACAACCAAATTTCCTTTTCTCTTGAAATATTTTTCAAGACCTATAGTCTTTTAGTGTAGCAGCTGCATGGTCTTGTGGAATCCTGATTGTTTTTTTTCTTCAGTATGATAAACAGTTAACTGGAAACTAAATATGAGAAACCTAAATAAGGGGGTCAAAGAACAAATCTAAGAAAAAAATAAATAATTTCATTGAAGGGAAAGACAAAAATGAGAGAGCATTCCAAAATTTGGAGGATGCAGCCAAAGTAGTAATTAAAGGACAATTTCTATCTCTAAATGCATATATCGATAAAAGAAAGAATAGATCAATAAATTTGGCATGCAATTAAAAAGGAAAAAAATAAAAAGAATAAACAAAAGATTTTAAAACTAGACAAAAATTAATAAGAAAACCCCAATTAAAAAAACTATTTGGAAAAATCTAGAGAGATAAATAAAATTGAAAGGCAAAACAATTGAATAAATATATAAAAATAAGGGTTAGTTTTAGGGAAAAACCAATAAAACAGTGATACTCTTGGTGAATTTAACTTAAAAAGGGAAAGAAAACAAAATTACTAATATTAAAAGTGAAAAGATTGAAGCTACTAGCAATGAAGATGAAATCAAGCAATTAATTTAAATTATTTTAGCCAATTATTTGGGACTGAAGCTAGTAATCTAAGTTAAATAAATATTTATGAAAATATAAACTGTACATGTCAAGAGAAAAGGAAACAGAATATTTACTTTTTTAATTCAATATATTATTTTCCTTTATTGCATATAAAAACATTTTTCAACATGGATTTTTAAGATTGAGTTCCAACTTCTCCCCCTCACTCCCAACCCTTTTCATTGAAAAAGACAAGAAGTTTGATATAGATTATTTATGTGTAATCATGCAAAACATATTTCCATATTAGTTGTGTTTTTTAAAATAACTGAGGAAAATAGAAACACAAGGAAAAATAAAGAACAGGGGGGAAAAGTATGCTTAGATCTTTTTTTCAGAATTCATGAGTTCCTTCTCCGGCGATGAAGAGATTTTTCATCATAAGTTCTTCAAATTTTTCTTGGATCATTATATTGCTGAGACTAGATAAGTCATTCACAATTGATCATCTAACTATACTTCTGTTATTGTGTACAATGTTCTCTTGCTTCTACTCATTTCACTTTGCAGCAAATTCATGTAAGTCTCTCCAGGGTTTTCTGAGAATACAAGCTCATCATTTCTTATATCATAATAGTATTCCATTACAATCAAAAACCACAAATTACTCAGCCGTTAACCAATTGATCAACATCCCATGAAATTCCAATTCTTTGCCACTAGAAAAGAGCTGCTATAAATATCTGGGGAGAAGTCTAAACTGTCCTATGCAATGGTTGATTCAGTTTAAAACTCCGCCGTTGGTGCATTAGTGTATCAAATTTTCCACATCTCCCCAAACATTTATCATTCTCCTTTTCTTTCCTATTATTCAGCTTAAGAGGTGTAAGGTAGCTTTGTATCTAACCTGGTATTTACTTATCTTGTTAATATTTTATTTTGCATTTCTCAAAGCAATAATAATTTTGAGCCTTTTTAATATGGCTGTAGAGAGCTTTGATTACTTCATCAAGATGTGACTACTCAGGGGTGAAACCAAGATGGCAGAGTAGAAACAGGACTTCCATGCAGCTCCAGCTTCCCCTTCCTCCAAGAAATGTTAAAAAATGATTCTAAACAAACTTTAGAGGTACAGATCACACAAAGTGACAGAAAGAAACTAACTTCCTGCTGAAGAGCCCAGCAGGCTGGCAGGAAGGGTCCAGCACATCATGCTAGGAGCCGAGCCCAGCCACATGTGAACTTAAGGTTTTAGTCTCAGGGCAGCCCAACAAGCCACGGCAAGAGGGACTTCAGGAGAGTGGATCACCAGCAGCTGTGGTAGTTTCCAGAATTATCAACCCAAAGACAAAGCGAGAGGTCAGTGGACTTTGAGAACAGGGGATCCTGGAGTGCAGTCTCGCCTCTGCCCCCTGCAGGGAGAAGTGGATGAGGTATGGCAGCCAGAACCTAATGGCTGCTTCAGAGCACCTGGCCTGCAGATTGTAGGGGGACCAAGCCACCAGTATGAGGGCTAATTGCTCTTGCTTTAAAATATTGTATCTGAATCCTTTTCCTGGGTGGAGGTCCTGGAGTGTGTGACCAATGTTCCAGAGCATATGAAGGCTTTTGAGAGGGCACCCAACTAATAGCTCCAGCAGTTGAGAAAACCCCAGAGATTTTTGGATAAAGCTTTCCTCTCTGAAAGTAGAGTTCTACTGTAGCAAAAAACTCAAGAGTCAAGTTGTTGAGTGGCAACATGAAAAAATAAAAGAAAATATGGTCATTCAATGAAATAGAGGACTTTCAAGCATTCTTGATGAAAAAAACAGAGCTGAATAAAAAATTTGACATTCAGATACAAGAAGCAAGAGAAGAAGGAGAAGGTAAAAAGGGAAAATAAATTATACAGAACTTATCAAAGTCAAAAAACTTACAGTTCGTCATGGAAAAAACAACAATTGCAACTTTTGAAACATTTCTCAGTATGAGAATAGTTGAAGGGAATAGAAATGTGTATATTTATATGTATATTTATATACATATATATGTAAACATGCATGTATGTCTTTATAAGAGGGTATATATGAGTATGTGTATATATGTGTACAGGTATACATAGACAGAGGGCACAGGATCAGTTGAATAGAAAAGGGATGATACTTAAAAGGTGAAATTAAGAGGTGAGTGAGGAATATATTGAGAAGAGATGGGGAGAGATAGAATGGTGTAAATTATCTCATATAGAAGATGCAAGGAAAAGCTGTTACAATGGAGGGGAAGAACAGGAAGGCAAAAGGGCATGATTCAATCTTACTTTCATTGAATTTTGCTTAGGGAGTGAATGACATACACACTAAAAAGGGCAACACTCTCCTACAGGAGAGTAGGAAGGAAGGGGATGAGAGGGAGAATGATGGAGGGGAGTTTTTTGGGGAGGGAAGTTGGAAGCACACACTTTTGAAAATGTAGAGGGTCAAAGCAGACAATAGAAAAAGTGGGGGGCAGGATAAGATGGAGGGAAATATAGTCAGTCTCTCACAATACATCTACTATGGAAAGGTTTTGCATAGCTATACTTTTACAACCTATATTGAATTGCTTATCTTCCTCATAAGGGTGGATGACAAGGGAGGAAGGGAAAGAACATGGACTTCAAAGTTTTAAAATAAAATGTGAAAAAATATATATTATTATTATTTTTTTACATGCAACAGGGAAATAAGATGTACACAAATTGGAGCATAGCTATCCATCTTGCCCTACAGGAAAGTTGGAAGGTGTATTAGGGAATATTTAGGAGAGATCAGATTGGGGGATGGGATATTCAGTAGTATTGCTGTTTTGGGGTGGTGGGTAGGGGAAAGATGGGAAAAACATTTGTAACTTAAAATCTTGTGGAATTGTATGATGTAAACTAAAAACAAATGTAAAATTTAATTAAAAACAGTAGTGACTACTCACTTTTTATCATTTGTGATTTGGGGGATGGCACTTATTTTTATAAATTTGAAACTTTTCTGTATATATTTGAGAGATGAGTACTTTGTTAGAGAAAGTTGCTTGAAATTTTTCACAGTTATGAATTCTAAGTGTATTTTCTTCTATCCTATGGCACCATTTATTCTGTTTTCTCTCCTTTCACCCTTTTCTTATTGTTTTGCTTCTCAAAATTTCCTCCCTCAATATTACCCTCTACTGTACCAGCTCTTTCTCGAATTTTTAGTTGAGCTATTTATCCATTCCTACCTCTCCCTTTCCCTTTCTCTTAGTGAATTCCTCATTCTCACCCCTAAATTTGATTTATTTATTTATTCATTCATTTATTTTTGCTTTTTTTTGAAGGGGGGAAGGTAGGATTGGGTTAAGTGACTTGCCCAAGGTCACATGTCTAGTTTTGTGTTAAGTGTCTGAGGCCAGATTTGAACTCAAGTCCTCCTGACTCCAGGTCTGGTTCTCTATTCACTGCACCACCTAGCCACCCCTTAAATTTTATTTTTAAAGATATCGTCCCTTCATATTCAACTTACCTCTGTGCCCTCTGTTTATACATATTCTTTCTAACTGATGTAATAATGAGAAAGTTCTAATAACTTACATGTATCATCTTCCGATGTAGCAATGTAAAAAAGTTTAACCTGGTTAGGTCCCTTATGATTTCTCTTTGCAATTTACTTTTTCATGCTTCCCTTGATCCTTGTATTTGAAAGTCAAATTTTCTATTCAGCTTTGGTCTTTTCATAAGGAATGATTGAAAGTCCTTTATTTCATTAAATTTTCAGTTTTCTCCTGAAAGATTATACTCAGTTTTGCTGGTAGGTGGTTCTTGGTTGTAATCTTAGCTCCTTTGCCCACAAGAGTATCATATACCAAGCACTATGACTGTCTAGGGTAGAAGTTGCTAAATCTTGTGTAATACTGATATTGACTCAACCATACTAGAATTGTTTCTTTCTGGCTATTTGCAATATTCTCTCCAAAACCTGCGGCCTCTGAAATTTGACTATAATATTCCTGGGAGTTTTCCTTTTGGGATGTCTTTCAGGAGTTGATTGGAGGATTGCTTCAAAATCTATTTCACACTCTGGTTCTAGAAAATCAGGCAATTTCCCTTGATGATTTCTTGAAAAATGATGTCTAGACTCTCTTTTTGATCATGGGTTTCAGGAAGTATAATATTTTTAAAAATTATCTCTTCTGAACCTATTTTCCAGGTCAGTTGTTTTTCCAATGAGTTGTTCACCTTTTCTTCCATGTTTTTGTTCTCTTGATTTTGTTTAATTTCTTCTTGATTTCTCATAAAGTCATTAGTTTCCATTTGCTCAATTCTAATTTTTAAGTCTTTTTTCTTCAGTGAGATTTTTTACCTCCTTTTCCATTTGACTATTTTTACTTTTTAAGGTTTATTTTTCCCCTTAAGTGAAATTTTTGTGCCTATTTTTAATGATAAAAATTGGTTTTGATACCTGAACCAGGCAGAATGAAACAGAGAAAGAAAAGTCCAGACGAATTTCTTTCTGCAATATCAATGCAAAAAAATAAAATAAACAAAATACTGTCAGGGAGATTATAGAAATACATTACACCAATGATATACTAAAATAAGGTAGGATTTATATCTGGAATTTTAGGCTTGTTTAATATTAGGGAAACTATCAGTATAATTGACAATATCAATAACAAAACCAACATAAATCATATTAGTATATAAAGAAATGCAGAGAAATCCTTTGGCACAATGCAAGACCCATTCCTATTAAAAACAGGAGAGAGTATAGAAATAAATGGGGACTTTCTTAAAATGAAGAATAGTATCATTTAAAACCAAGAGCAAATATTACCTGTTAACAGGGATAAACTTGAAGCCTTCCACATTTTTCAATATTGTCCAGAAGTATTAGGTATAACAATAAGATGAGGAAAAGTAAAATTAAAGAATAAAAAGAGACAATTAAAAAATAAACTATGATCCTTTGCACATTATATGATAGTATGCATAGAGAGCTCTAGAGAATCAGCTAAAAACTTGTTTCCAACAATTAAAAAATAAAAAAATAAAATTAATGCTGCAGTATATATAATAAACTGATTTAAAACATCAGCATCTCTTTATATTATCAAAAATTCCAGGCTCAAGAGATGGTAAGAGAAAATCCATTTAAAATAACTACACATAATATAAAATGCTTGGTGACTGACCTGCGAAGTAAAACCCAAGGAATAGATGAACAGTATTTAAATATATATATTTAAATTGGTCAGATCCAAACCACTGAAGAAGTATTAATAGCTCATGGATAGGCCATGCCAATATAATAAAAAAAATGAAATTTCTACCTTAGTTAATTTTACTTCTTAAGTGGAATCCCAATCAAATGACCATGTAATTATTTTATTGTGCAAGAAAATAGTAGTTACAAAATTCATCTTGAAGAACAGAATTCCATAACATCAAGTGAATCAATGAAAAAAAGGTGAAGGTGGCTAAAAAAGGTGGCTAAGTAGTACCAGATTTTAAATTTTATTCTAAAGAGGTACTTATTAAAATTGTTTACAAATTGATGATGTATCAGTGGGATAGATTAGATTCACAAAGAATATAAAGTAGTAAATGATCGTAGCAATGTAGTATGTGAAAGATGTAAAGATCCAATCTTTTGGGTGTAAGTACTCACCCCTTGACAAATTTCCTGGGAAAACTGGAAAGGAGTTACACATTAACTAGACTAGATACCAAATAGATGGCTATAATGGCAATGGGGATTTAAAGATGTTCCCTGCCCCTTGTATTGGCAAGCAAACAGGTACTTAGCACCTTGTTTCAAGTTTATGATTATATCAAGTATTAAGACCCAGAACTTGTGAATCCCACAGTAGGATGAACTTGCTGGTTTAACAGAAAGGGATGGAACAGGGAGGAGCTAATACCATATATAAGGAAATGCCGAAGCTAGAGAAAAGAACTTCTTCTGAG
>NW_027185771.1:23739742-23791605 GCF_028583685.1 Petaurus breviceps papuanus
ATGCTAGGATCCTGAGATCTCCTGAGAACTACTACAAATTGAGAACAAAACTTGTGATGGCAATAAGGATAAAAATGAGAAAAGAACTGAGAAGAAAAATGAGAAGAATTGAGAGCAGAACTGAGAAGAGAACTCTGGTATTGGCAGAGTTGATTAGGAGAAAACTTGTGGTGTCCTGTCACTCTGTTTGTCTGCTGGGTCTGTGTTGAAGTTTGTGATACTTTGTACAGAAGCCCTGGAACATTACTGGAAGCCCTGAAAGAGGATGTTCTGGTTTTATATTTAAAGAAGTCCTGGAGGAGGGATTTGGAGGTCCTGGGACTGTACTGATGATTTGTGTTGAGTTCTCAAAACTTGTTTGTGGGTCTGTGTTGATTTCTGTGTTGATGATTTGTTTTGACCTCTTGGACCTTGTTTTGGGGTTCCTGTTGATTTCACAGGCAGATAGTGAATTTATGATGGTGCAAAATTTCTGTGCAAACTGGAAAGGAGTTTACACACTAATTAGGCTAGATACCAAATAGATGGGTATAATGGCAATGGGGATTTAAAGATGTTCCCTTCCCCTAGTATTGGCAAGCAAACAGGTACTTAGCACTATGTTTCAAGTTCATTATTGTTTCAAGTATTAAGAAAGGTGTATAAATGCTATTGTGGCTCTGTTAAGCTTGGTCTTCCCAGTAACAGGAAATGTGAAGGACTTTAGGTGGACTGGATACTGTGAGCTTCAATATGGAATGGGAACTAGAGAAGGAACTGGAAAGAGAAACTGGACAAGGAGCTGGACAAGGAACTGGATGAAGAAATGGACAAGGAATTGGACAAGGAACTGGAAGCTTCCTGCCTTTGAACCCAGGTAACAGTTGTGTAGATTTGATCAGGGACCATGGAAGAGGAACCATATAATCTGAGAGCCTGCCTGAGTCAAGATGAAAAGAATTCTCCTTGGGTATTAAATGCAAACTGAGAATACCATGATTTTCTGTGGCCTAGGGGTGGAGAATTTTGACCTTTACATTTAGATGATTGAGTTAAGGACTTCTCCAATTAAGAAGAAAGAAGACTTTTTTTATTGAAGAGATTAAGATAATGTGACCTAGGTGTGGAGAACTTTGACTTTTATACTTTGTGATTAAATTAAGGAGTTACCAAATGATTAAATAACTAAGTGACTGTACTTGGTTTAAAATCATGTGGCCACTTTGTTTAATACTATGAGGCCACTTTGGTGAAAACTATGTGACCATTTAGTGATAAGTTATGTGATAACATTGTGAATGCTGTACTTTGATTTCTGTGAATAGTTTGTCTTAGTTTGTCACTGAATAAATAGAGAATTCACTATACTGTGTAATCAGAAACTTGAAGCTGTTCACAGCAGCAGTCCTCTGGAAAGCAGCTCGTGCTTGGCTTTACAATGGCTCAGTGGAAAGATCACTAAGCCTAAAGTCAGGAAAACCTGATATCAAATCCAACCTCAGACACTTACTAACTGTCTAACTATAGGCAAGACTCTTAACCAATATTTTCCTTAATTGACTAGAAAAGGAAATGGCAAACCACTTCCAGTATTTTTGCCAAAAAACCCCAAAAAACCCTTAAGTACTATGGTCCATGAGTTGGTCATGATTGAACAATAGGCAGTGAGCAACATCTGAAAACATATACCAAAATAAGGTAAGTACATGATTTAGACATGGAAGTAGATTTCTTAAGTAATTAGAGGAGCATGGAAAAATGTACCTATCATATTTATGTGTAAGAGAAGATTTTATGACCAAACAAAAGATAAAAAGGATCCCAGAAAGTACAACAGATATTTTTGATTACAGGAAATTAAAAATATATATATTTTTCACAAAAAAAGGAATGTTGTAAAAATTAGAGGGAAAACAGGAAATCAAGGAAAAATTCACAGCCATTTTCTCTGTGGGCCTCATTTCTAGATATGTGGAGAAATGAGGTAAATTCATAAAAATAAGAATGAATTCCCAGTTGATAAATGAACAAAAGATATAAATCAGCAATTTTCAAAAGAAAAAAATTAAATCTATCAACATTTACATGGAAAATGCTCTAAATCACTTCTGATTAGAGAAATGCACATTAAAACAACTCTGACACACCACTTCAAACTACCAGATTTTATAATGTGAGAGAAAATTAAACAGTGTCTTTAACTGATTGAACCTTTCTAGAGAGCAATTTGCAACAATAGTTAAAGGTCTGTGAGACTATATACCTTTTGACTAAGAAATACTACTGCTACTATGGCTACTACTCCAACTCCTCCTCCTCCTCCTCCAACTCCTCCTCCTCCTCCTCCTCTTCTTACTACTACTACTACTAGGTCTGTATACCCAAGAGATCACAGAAAAGGCAAAAGCATCCATTTGATATTTGGTGGATGTCTGAAAAAATATGGTATATGATTGTGATAGAATACTATTTAGTATGAAAATAATCAGTAAGATGGTTGCAGAAAATCTTGTAAAGATTGGAACTGATATGAACTGAGGAGAACCAGAAGAATATTGCATATATTGATGACAATATTTTATGGATAATAAACTCTAAATGATTTTCCCACTCTGATTAAGACAATGATCTAAGAAAATTGCAAAGGACCAATCATTAAAAATTCTATCCTACTCCAGAGAGAGAATTAATGAAATTGGAATACAGATTAAAGCACACTTTTTCAAATTTTTTTTAAATTTTTCTGCAGTATGGGAAATATGTTTTTCTTTTATGATTTCACATGTATAATTTATATAATATTGCTTGCTTTCTCAGTATGTGAGGGAGATCCAGGAAGGAGGTAGAAAATTCAGAAATAAAAAAAGTTAATATTAATAAAAAAATCATTTAAAGAAATAAAAGGCATAGCAGTAGAACCTGTGCATAAATAGTGTGACTAATTTATAAAGTATATTTGAACCACTGCAAATCATTTACAGCAGTGAAAAAAATGTGAATCTGTAGGCACATGTCTACCATTAATGTCTTTTCTGATCTCTTCTCATATTAAAAAAATCTTGGAGTTTTATATATATATATATATGTGTGTGTGTGTCTGTGTGTGTGTATATATATATATATATATATATATATATATATATATTCACTTTATATTTCTCTGATCATAAACTATTTTAAGGTTTGTTCAAGTATTAATACATTCCAGCATTTGAAAGATTTTGATTCAAATAATTTTATCATATTTTCAAATAAATATAATTATTTATTCACTTAGATTCTGAATGGCAAATTTTTATCATCATTATTTAAAATATAATTCTATTCATATTTTTAATATGTGTATGTGTCTCAGTTCTATAGGATTTGCTTTGATTTCATATAACTTAAAGATTCTATTTTATTCAATTATGGTCACATCTATTGCATGTAAGATAATAAACTTTTTCCCTATCCATAAAAATGAATAATATGAACTTTCATTCTCTCCTCTACCATCATCTTTCTTTAAAAATTATTTTACTAGGTGTGGAGCCAAGATGGCAGAGTAAAATCAGGATGTTCACACAGCTCTGACTCCCACCACCTCCAAAATATGCAAAAAATTAATTTAAACAAATTTTAGAGCTACAGAATCCACAAAGTGACAGAGAGAAACAAATCTCCTCTGGAAGGCAGCCCAGAAAGCTGTTAGGAAAGGGCTATTGTAATGGGCTGGGATTCAAGGGCAGTCCCCCATGTGCCCTGGCTGCGGGCACAGGGTGGTCCCACCAAGCCAGAGCAGATTTCAGGAGACTGAATCATCAGCAGCTGTGGAAGTTTCCAGAACTCTCAAAGCATAAACAGCAAAAATAAAGTAAAAGGTCACTCAGGAACTCTGCTCGAAGAGTGAAAGAAGACCACTGTCTGGCCACTGTCCCCTGGGTGAGAAGTGGCACAAGTGAGGTGCCTCCAGCTGCTGCAATGTGGCTGCTTCCAGAGTTCCTGGGCTGCAGATTGTAGGGGGACCAAGGTAACATTCAGAGGCTAAGCACGCTTGCTTTCACCTGCTTGGATTTGAATCACAGTCTTTGGTGATGGTCCTAGGTTGTGTTTCCAGTGCACCAGAGCTTGTGGCAGTTGCAGAGACGATGTCCTCCTAATAACTCTGGCAGCTGGGAAAAACCACAGCAATTTGAGACATAGCTCCCTGCAATCTGGAAGCAGAGTTGTACTGTGGCAAAGAGCTCAAAAGTCAAGCAATTGGCTGGCAAGATGAGCAAGCAGAGGAATCATGAACAGACCATAGAATCCTTTTTGGGGACAAAAAGGATCAAAGCATGGAGTAGGAGGAAGACAATGAAGTTAGAACTCCTGCATCAAAAGCTTCCAAGAAAAATATGAATTGTTTACAGGCCATGGAGGCACTCAAGAAGGATTTTGAAAATCAAGTAAGAGAAGTAGAGGAAAAACTGGGAAAAGAAATCAGAATGATGCAAGAAAATCATGAGAAGCATGTCAATAGCCTACTAAAGCAGACCCAAAAATACACTGAAGAAAATAACACCTTAAAAACATATTTCCAGAAATCATCAAGCAAAATTTCTCTGACATTCTAGAACCAGAGGGCAAAATAGAAATTGAAACAATTCATAGATCACCTCTTGAACAAGATCCAAAAAAGGAAACTCCTATGAATACTATATCCAGATTTCAGAGTTCCCAGGTAAAGAAAAAAAACTTCAAGCAGTCAGAAAGAAATAATTTGAACATTGTGGAAACACAATAAGGATAACACAAGACCTAGTAGCTTCTACATTAAGGGATTAAAGGGCTTGTCATATGATATTGCTGAGGTCAAAGGAGCTAGGATTAAAAGCAAAAATCACCTACCCATCAAAACTGAGTATAATGCTTCAGGGGAAAATATGGTCATTCAATGAAATAGAGAACTTTTAAGTATTCTTGATGAAAAATAAAACAGAGCTGAACAGAAAATTTGACTTTCAAATACAAGAAGCAAGAGAAGCATGAGAAGGTAAACAGGAAAAATAAATCATAAGGAACTTATTAAAGTTGAATTTATATTCATTTTACATTTACATACATATTTACATTAGTACATGGAAAAATGATAATTGTAACTCATTAGACTTTTCTCAGTATGGGGATAGTTGAAGGAAATATATATGTATATACATATATTTTCATATATATGTATATATACACATACTTATGCATATACATGTATGTATAAGAGGGTGTATATGTTTATAAATATGCATGTGAGTATGTGCATATGTGTGCACAGAAAGAGGGAACAGGATGAGTTGAATATGAAGGGATGATATCTTAAAAATAAAATTAAAAGGTGAGAGAGGAATATATTGGGAGAAGCAGTAAAGGAGAGATTAGGGTAAATTATCTCATGAAAGAGGAAAGAGAAAACTATTGCAATGGAAGGAAAGAACAGGAAGGTGAAAGGGAATGCATCAAACTTACTCTCATTGAATTTGGCTTAAAAGGATGGAATAACATACACACTCTACTGGATATCTTACCCTACAGAAAAAAATAGGGGGGAAGGAGATAAAAGGGGAGATGATGAAAGGGAGCACAGATTGGAGGAGAGAGTATTTAGAAGCAAATGTTTTTGAAAAGGAACAGGGTCAAAGGAGAAAATGGAATAAGTGGGGGTGGTATAGGTTGGAGGTAATTATAATTAATTTTTTACAATAAAACTACTATGGAAACCTTTTGTGTAACTACACATGTACAACCTATATTGAATTGATTATCTTCCGAATGGGGGTGGGTGAGGAGGGAAGAAGAGAAAAAAATCTGGAACTCAAAATTTTAAAAACAAATGCTAAAATAAAAATTCCTGGGAAATAAGATATACATTCAATGGGGTATAGAAATCCATATTGCCCTACTATAATGTTGGGGGGGGATGAAGGAGGAAATAAGAGAGAACAGAGTAGGGCAAGAGGTATTCAGTAGGTTCACTATTTTGGGGTGTTTGGTAGGGAAAGATGCAGAGAAAAATTCATAACTCAATACCTTGTGAAAATTAATATTGAAAACCAGAAATAAATAAATTGGGAAAAAATTTAAAAAATGATTTTACTTGTAAAATTTACTTCATGAAACCATTATGAAGATTAAATATGTAAAATACATACATAAACTATATCATGAATATATAATATGTATTTTACCATACACGAAATACCCACAGATACATATGTGTACATATACAAGCATGTTTATGTCTATGTATATGTTACGTGAAGTAAATTTATTTTACCTCAATTATATCAATTTCATTAGTTATTCTTATTGATAAAGAGGAACAATTCTTAACATGTTTTATTTTAATATAAAGAACATCAACCTGCTCTGTAATTTGTTCTGAGGTCTTCTTAAAATAGTAAGCTCAACTGCTGTAATAACAACTCTGAAACTTTTAAATTCTTTTCATCATGAAGATTCTTCTCTTTGTTTTGCTGATTTTCTTCTGTATTCATATAAAGGTGTTCCTTTATGTTCCTCTGCCAAATTCATTTTGACATCTCCTAACTGACAGCCACCTATACATATTTTTTCAGTATTTATTTATTAAATTAGTTGTTTGATTATTACTATTAGCAAATGTGTTGTTTTAAAAGTTGTCTTGATGAGTTTTCAGCTTGACAGAAAGGAAAAGAGAACTGATTTCAAAGTGAGGAAGACAGGCTTTAAATTCTCATTTCATACACAGAGTGGCTGTTTTCCTTTCAGCAAATCACTTAAGTACTTGGTTATTAGAATGGACTTACTTACTTGGGTATTCCTTGTACCTCAGATGTAACAAGTTCAAAATCTCTCCCTATCCTTATTAACTAAGCTCTAGGTCTCGAACAACAACAACAACATGTACTTATTAGGTATGATCTAATTTGATTGTCACAACAACCCTGAGGTGGATGCTATTATTAACCCTATTTTACAGGTGAGGAAACTGAGGCAAACCAATTAAGTAATTTGAAAAGGATCACACAGCTATTAGTGATCTGAAGTCAAGTTTGAACTCACATATTTATAACTTGAAGTTCACCAGTCTTTCATCTCTGCCACCTAACTGCATAATTGGCATATGCTTGGAAAGCCTATGATGATCTTACTCTTTAGAGTGAGACATTTCTAGGTGATTTCAGGAGATCATAAAATCTCAGATTTGAAGATGGATGGGTCCTAACTGTCATCATGCCTGATGTTCTGATTTTATAGATAAAGAAGATTATGGGGGCATCTAGGTAGCACAATGAATATAGCACCAACCATGGAGTCAGGAGGCCCTGACTTCAAATGTGGCCTCAGATGCTTAATTTACACTAGCTGTGTGACCTTAGTCAAGTCACTTAACCCCAATTGCCCTGCCCTTCTCCCTCCAAAATAAAGAAGAAAAAAATTTAAATAGAATAATTTTGAAATGAATTTTAAAAGAATGTTATGAATCTCAGAGATTCTCAGGCTAGAAGAACTAGAAGACGTTGGAATGGGAATAGGAATTTGAAGATCTTCCCTGCCCCTTAATAGGTCAAATGTAATCACATGGAGCCCACAGAGGGAGAGCTTGCTGAAAGGGTGGAAAAGGAGAAAGGAGAAGGAGACAGATCCAGAATTACTGGGAGCAAGCAGTGTGCAGTCTGAGAAGCTAGCATGAGTGAGAGGGAGATTTTTGGTTAAGGGGGCCTGTTTTATATTGAAGGCCTGAAGGAGGGTAGGCATGGGAATGTTGGTGTTCACTCAATTGGTCACATGTACTTGGACTCTATGATGTATTTTGCTTTCTTGTGTTGGGAGTCAGATTTCTTGTGTTTGAATAAATGTTTTGGTCCTGTCTTCCATGTGGAGAGTCTGTTACTGTGATTAACAATTACACCAGCATATTCATAGCCGCCATGGGCACTGTTAATAAGGCATTGGTGTTATAGACTTAGAGGTCATATAACCCCTCTTCCATCCAGTATAGAAGTGCTCTCTCACCTTGTTAAGGATTCGTATGGTTAGAAGCAATTAAATCAAAATTGGAAAGGAAAGAAGTCTTCCCTTACTTCCTCATCATTTCTTTCCCCAGAAACATAAATAAGTTTTCTTCCTAGGTTCACCTAAATACATTCTTTGTTTAAATCTCCTTTAAGCATCCAAACAGTCTTCCTACCCATTTCTTAAATGAGTAACTGCTTTCTGTGACTTATATTCTAAGTTTCAAATACCAGTGATGTGTACAAATGGTAGAAAGTTTCCTGTCACTGAGCTGGAAGGAGGGATAAATGTACTCTCGAGTCTCCTTCAAAACTTAAGAATTAGCCTCTTTTTTTTTCTTGGAAGATTCCACTTGAAATTGAATTTGGATATTCAATTAGCAGTGATGATGAGTCTAAAAACTTTCAAAATCTCAGATCAAAGATACTGTTTTAATGTCATATTGAATGCTATAACATAATGATTTAGAGTGATTAAGTTGAGACCTAAAAAGGACCTGAGAGATAATATAGTCAAACAAACTCATTTTTAAAATAAGGAAATTGAGAGGTGGCTAAGTGGTGCTTTGAATAGAGCACCAGTCCTGGAGTCAGGAGGACCTGAGTTCAAATCCAGCCTCAGATGATTGACACATTTATTAGCCATGTGACTTTGGGCAAGTTGCTTAACCCCAGCTGCCCTCTAAAAAAATAAGGAAATTGAGGCTCAGATGTCGGGAGAGGTTTACTCAAGGTGGTCTGACTGAATTTTTCCTGACCCAGGGAAAATTCTCCTTGACCAATGGTGTTAAACTCAAATAGAATCATAACACTACAAGTAATGAGTAGGCTTAGAAAGCCAGTGATTAACATTATCTATGTTGTATCATATTTTAAAATATTTTATTAAATATTTCTAAATCATATTTTAATCAGGTTAGGTTAGGTTTCTACTCCAGGCTTCTGCAAGGCTGTGAACTTGATGCCTCTGTAGTAAGTAATCTACATAACCTGGAAAGAATAAAATGCAGGGTTCCTTTTGGTCACTGAAAGGAAATGGAAATTTTTACTATTTGAAATATTGCTAAAATTATAAAATAAATCATCTGATATACTTTACCTTATAATTCATATTTCTTGATGATACACAATTAATCTTCTTTTGATATAGATCAGATTACATCAATTTTTAGTTAAAATTTTCCATTTTCTATCTTCTTTTGAGTAAAGTTTAAACTTATTGTTTTCATATTCCACACCATCTACAATATACCACTTTTTGTGTTTCCTGTCATATGGCATACTGTTCTGCTCAACGTATGCTATGATCAAAATAAACCAAGTGGAATTCTTGCTCTATCCCTTGAATCCCCAAAGCTGTGCTATCAATGAATCTTTGCTCTTGCTTTTCCATACACCCATGTGTCTTCACCTCTGTATTTAAAAATTTTAATTACAGAAATTATGATGACAATAATGAATATACATTTACACGCATACACTTATATATTTGAATATTTGTATACGCATATAATACCCACAAACACACACACACATATATATGTTTATGCATGCACTTAATGTACATTGCATCATTTGATCCCCACATCATCCTGTAAGGTAGGTATTTTGGATATATTATTCTTATTTTGTACAAATAATATATAGAATAAGTAAGAGGTAATTTCAGCTTGTGTGAGGGGGTACTTGTAATTTTTGGAAATAAGCAAAGACATCAAGGAGGCAGTGACATTTGAGCTAAGCTTGGAGGAAACTAGGGAAACTAAGACATAGTGTCCCAAGGGACTGAAGTTCATGTTGGGAGGAAACCCTGTATAAAGGCACACAGGTGGAACATGAAATTCCAGAAGCAGCAGTAAGGAGGCTGGTGTGAATGGCTGAACCATGGAGGACATGAATAAGAATAATGTGCTTATGACTTGGTATGAAAAGGTAGGTTGGGATCAGATTGTTAAGAGATTTGAATATCAAATAGAGGAGTTTGTTTTTGACCTTACAGAAAATGGGGGCCATAGGATCTTGACTAGGGTAGTATTCTGAGATCTGTGCTTTAGGGAAAAAAGTCTTCAAAATATTTGGCCAATCAATTACAAAGTGGTAAGATTTGAGATCAGGAGACTACTTAGGAGCCCATTGCAATAATACAGACTAGAGGTAAAAAGGGATATAATGACAAAATCAGGCATGATTCCAAAGAGCAAAGATGCAACATACTACTAACCTCCTGACAGAAAAATAATTGAGTAATAGAACAAATAGGACAAACATTTTGGTCATAACAAATATGGAGATTTATCTTGTGTAAGTGTGTGTGTGTGTGTGTGTGTGTGTTTCCAAGGGTTTTGCTTTTCTCTCTTCCTCCCTCCCTCTTTCCTTTCTTCTTTCTTCCCTTTCCTTTATTTCTTTATCCCTCCCTTTCTTTTTTCCTATTTCCCTTCTTTCCTTTCTATTTCTCTTCCCTCTTTCCCTCACTCCCTCCTTCCATTCCTTTTTCGCACTTCGCATTATTTCTTCCCTGCCTCTCTCTCTTCCTTGATTTTTCTTCCTTCTTTTTTTACTCAATCCATTCCTCCATCTCTCCCTTTCTCCCTCTTTCTTTCTCCTTGTCTCTCTCCTTTCTTTCCTTTTTATTTCCCTTCCTTTCTCCCTACATTTCCTGCCTCCCTTTCTTCCTTTCTTCCCTGCCAATGTTATGGGATAGGAGAGACAGAAAATGATTTCTTATAAATTAGCAGAAAAAAAAAAAACAGAAATGTTGGCTATGATTAAGTTTAGGCTTTGAAAAAATGATTATCAGTCAAAGGTATGCGTAATATATAACATGAAAATATGTGATTTCATGGAGAATTAAAGAATATGTTTAAATCTTGTTAATTATTTCCCAATTCATATAAAACTAAAGATAGAGAGGAACCATATCCCATATCCATTTTATGAGATGTGAAAAGTTGTAAGGTATTTGATATGTCAATAAATTTATTTATTTTACTTTTTATCAAGTAATTCTGATGGAATAATAATAATAATTTTAATAAATATTGAGATTGCCTCTTCATTCATTTTTCTAGTGTCCACTTATCCCAGTATTGTCAAAGCTAATTGAAAACAGGCTAAAATGATTTTAAATAATGAATTGTGTCATTTTAAGGTGTATGCCATCTGTCAACATGAATAAATTACCTAAATATGACAAAATTAGACAATAATGATTAATTATCTAACCTTTTCTCTGGAGAGTCTTCCTTTAGATTATTAATCCCCTTTAAAAAAAGAAAATTATTTGATTGAAGTTTTGCCTTGATTCCAGGGAACTTGACAATGTCTACTCAGGCTTTAAAAAAAAATTAAGGAAGGCAGGGAAATGGCTTTTCTTTTGTGATATATGAGTTATTTGGAGGCAATTAAAATGGGAAATACTGAGAGATCATCATTGTCTCTGCAGATTATTCAACACACATTGAGTGGTTTTAGTTTTTGAAAGTCAGCATGTTTGATCACATCTCCCCATTCATCTGGTTACATTAATCACCTGTGAAGTATCAAACAATGAATATGTTTGTGCCGCCCTATTTAACAAGGCTCCTACAGCCATATGTTCCATTGTGATCTCTTGATGAGTTATTACTGAATGGCCTCAATTTAAATTACTCACAACTGAGAGCTATTTTTCAATTGCTCAACTTAGTACTACAATTTCAGAGCTGGAAGAGACTCCAAAATATACAATTTTAGAAAATAGACTCTGATTTGGAAGTCACTTTAGCCTATCAAATATTGGAACTTAGGATATGAAAGAAGTAAGGGACCTTAGAAGGTAGAGTTTTAGAAAATAGAACATAGAATACTAGATTAGAAGAATTAGAGAACAGAAAACTTCTCTTTTCACACTGCCCATATTAAAGATGAGGAAATGGAGGGCTAAATGGTTAGCCTAAGATCACAAATATAGTTAGGGGCAGGACTAGAAATAAAATCAGTGTCCAAGTCTAGAAGTTTATTTTGTCTTTACCTCATAATCCTATAAGAATGTTCATCTTCTTGTTGTCATTTAAAACACTTTATTTCTCTTTCCTTTTTCAATAATATGGTTAATATCTCCTTAATGTAAGTATATTCCTCTTTCTATAAATGAAGAAAGAAAAATCAGATAGATAAGTACATGAACAAATGAATAAAGAAAGTTCTAGGACTTTATTTGTTTAATCTTGTAACACATTTACAAATACCAGGTTCTAAACTTCCTTTTGTGTGTATAGTCTAAAGAGAACAAACTTTTAAAACCATCTTTAGTATTTTCCCTTTCCATATCACATCATTTCATTTCGCTTCAAATTGCTTCAATTCAACTCATTTAATTCAGTGAAAATTTTCATAATCACCTGATGGGAAATAAGTACACATATATAGTTTGGATAATATATGAATAATTTGTCTAAATGGATCTTACAGTTGAGCTAGTAAGATATCAATACATCTAACAATGACATTAATTAAATCTCCTTTTTGTACTTAACTCACTTTTATTCATAAGAAAATTGGACTTAAATATGTGTGAAATACAATTAATATATATTTCTGAGGAAAGGGAGAGAGAGAGACAGAGACAGAAAGAGATAGAGAGACAGAGAGAAACAAGACAGGATAGAACAGATTCACTTGAACAGGTAGTGGGCTTAGCTTTGATAAAGAGTAAGAACCTCTCATCATGTGAGATAGGAATAGAGGAGGAAATAGTAGAAATTATATGAGTTATATTGATATGACAAAGAGGGGAGAAGTGGAGCCCGTGACTAAAGTCCTTAATTTAATAGGTAAAATTTGAGGTGTTTGTCGTCTGTGTGTGAGAAAAGGAGGAGTCATTTAAGATATGAGGAAGTATTAAAAGGTTTGGAAAAGCCATTGTGGAGAATGAGATGACATGATCTGCTTTAGGAAGATTAATTTCACAAGTGAATGGAGGATGGACTGAGTCAGGGGAGACTGGAAACAGGGAGTTTTATAAGTAGGCTATTGAAGTAATACAGGAATCCAGTAATCTAGGGGTATTAAAAGACTGGGCCAGGTTGGAGTGGCAGAGGAGAGAAGGGGATATATGGAGTTGATGCAGTGAAGATAAAATCTATAGTCATTGGACATATTTTTTTATATGGAGGATTAGTGAGAGTGAAGAGATAAGGAAGGATGGCACAGAGGTGGTAAGCCAGGGTGACTGGCAGGATGGTAATATCTTTAATTGTAATAGGGAACGCTGAAAGCAGAGAAAGATAGGTGGTAGGAAAACTGTTAAGTTCAGTTTTGGGCATGTTTTTAAAATGTGTGTTTCAAACATAGTTGGAAATTGGCTGGGGATTTATATTTTAAGTAAAATAATTCATAATGGTATTAAGAAGTTATATTAACTTCCTCTTTGGGAGCCAAGATGGCAGAGTAAACAGTAAGTCTCTCTCCCTCTCCCTTATTGATCCCTAAAATCATAGAAAATATTGCTCCAGGAAAATCCTGGAATAGTAGAAAATGCAGAAAGAAAGGGTACAGCAGTCTCTTAGCACAGGAGGCTTGGGGGATTTTCACACTGGTAGAAGGGGAGCAGTATAGGATGGGAGGACTCCCAGCAAGTGGCAAATGAGCAAGAGATTCTGAGCCCCAGAGTGGTAGAGTAGCCAAGTACCAACACCAGGACCCCCTGAGTGCCCGCCCCCACCTGCACCCTCACCTTCAGGTGCCCTGGCACAGCTAGGTGAACCACTGGAATGCAACTCAGAGAACCGCCATGTGTACCAATGGACAGCAGTCCACTAGCACATGAACATACTTGTGTTCTAAATTAGCTCTAGAGGAGGCATCCTCCAGCAACCGGACATCCCCCACCCCAACTGGGAGAGCTTCAGTGTAGCCCTGGGGAAACTCACAGAAACCTCACCTGGCCTTGCCACCAGCTCCATCTTAGCACCAGGTAAACTACCAAACCCCTATAGACTCCAGTTGTCATTACCTGAAACCCCAGTACACAAAACCAGAGAACAGGTACCTGGTCCCCAGCAGAGGAAGCTTGGGAAAGTGCCCCCATTGCACCAGAAGGAGATATCAATTTCAAAAGTCAGGGGAAAGGCAAATAACATGAGCAAAAGGTAACAAAGAAAAACACTGGGCATAAAGAATTAATATGAAGGGGTGTTTGCTGCCTCCTGTGGTATCCCTGGATGCAGGATTTTGCAATAAAGGAGGCCTTGATCTCTTGATTTGTAATGGTAGATATAGACATAGACAGAGAAAGAGAGAGACAGAGACAGAGAGAAACAGAGAGAGAGACAGATATATGGATATAGATATAGAAATATAGATATATACATATAGATATAGGTAGATACAGAGCTGAGTGACCTCAGTCCTTGGTGCAGAGGTTGACCAGAGGACAATGGCAACAAAGTTGATCATTTCTACAGATAATGAAGAATAGAAAAAAAAAGAATTATATCTGAAACTAAATATGAGCTCTTGTAAGCTTCAGGTTCTGGAAGACTTGAACAAGGATGGAACTACCTGACATACACATCTGTAGCTGCCCAGTTCGACAAGAAGAATTATGGAGGCCTCAGATGGGAACAGATCTGACCAACCCATGATTCTGTCTCCTGCTTCATCCTCCACCCACCAAAGTCCCTTGAAAATTGGAGATTTGGATTGAACTGAGTAATTCTAGCCTTCCAGACTCTTGTGTACAGTCTCCCTCCAGAAGATCCTCCATCCAGAAGATCAGGTCGGGGGGTGGGGGAGGGAAAGGGAAATTGATCAAAACCCACCCAGTACAGCACTTCTTAAACTGTGGGTCGAGATGCCATATGGGGTCACAGAAATTTGGCACCAGTAAAAGGTTTCTGAATGCACAACAACCAAAAATTAATTGAAAATCAAATGCATTAGGGCAGCTAGATGGTGCAGTGAATAGAGCACTGGCCCTGGAGTCAGGAGTACCTGAGTTCAAATCCGGCCTCAGACACTTAACACTTACTAGCCATGTGACCTTGGGCAAGTTATTTAACCCCAATTGCCCTGCCTTCCCACCTGCAAAAAGCAAAAAACAAACCAACAAATAAATCAAAAGCTTAATGAATCTGAGGTGTTGCTGGAAGCACTTGACTATGTTGCAGCTCATTCTGAACACACAGTATGCCCACTTTACACTATGCATGCCATCACACTCACATAGCTAAAATGCAAAAAAGAGTTGCAAATGGAAAAAGTTTAAGAAGCCTTGACCTAGTAGATGCTTGGAGAGACTTTTGCCCAGAATCATATTAAAGAAATCAATTTTTGCTTATCTTTACAAAATAGTTTTTTTTAATCCCTTGATGATTAGAAGGCAAGCAGAAGGAGATGGGTCAGTAGAATAGTATTTTCTTTTCTCTGACAGGTCATCCCCATAAAATAATTGCCTTGCCTTCTCCTGCATTCCTTACTGTGATTCTAACTTTTCTAGTTAGAAGAAGAATGAGTAACTGAGTAACCAGTGTGCAACCAACAAACTTGTGAGGATTTTCATTCTTTTTTCAGGGGAAATCTGAAAGAGATGTGACTTACTCCAAGTTCTCTAAGAGAAATGATCTGACCCCAGGAATGCCAACCTCTCTCTTCTTCCTACTAGTATCCTTAACCTTTCCTATGTGGCTGTAATACAAGGTATAAGAGCAAGCAAGGAATCTTCTTTAATTTTAAGATTAACTCCAAAGAGGAAACTAAGTTAGCTGTGCATATTACATCCATATCAGAACAGTGAAGGCACAAAGGTGCATTTGAAGACTGACTGGATTTGGGTCTGTTGCAAAGTCAAAACCTTTGGACTCCTCAGGCCCAGCTCCAAGCATAGACTACCATTGTCTCAGATCCAGCAGAGAATTCTGGACCTAATCCACTGAGGGGGATTCAGCCCTGGGAGAAGCCCAAGGAGTATGAAGTACTCTTGAACCCTGCCAGGAGGTAGGGGGAAAGTTAACAGTGAAAGACCTTCCCACTTTATCCTGTTGCTCATGTGATCCTCACCCCAGACTTCTTGTGAGGCATTGCAGTATAATCTAATGGAGGGTTTTGAAAGGGAATTGTTTGTTAAGAACACGGTGAACATGAGATGTAAGTAAAAACAGGGAAACAAAGATGCAATAACCCCATGCACAAGTCAAGAGTCCTCAACAAGCTGAAGAGCCTACTAGTTAAACCACCTCTGATCTCTGGCTGTTCTGAGCTGGCGCTGTCCTGCATAAGTTACCTAAACAAAAACTGAGGGATAAGTGTACTTTGTTTTTCCAAAAAGACTGACCATACAGTGCCCTGCCCTACTCTTTACCTGTGAGCATAGAGTCCCTTCCCCTGATCTCTGTGGGTGGACTCAAGATCCTGAGACAGGGAATATTCCACTCCCTCGCCATAATCAGAAGAACTCCTCCCATCTTCTGCTTCTCTGACCAGGCACATCTCCCGCTTCTAGCAAATTCTCACCACCTCTTACTATCTTAATTTTTGTGATACTGAATTGCCAGCTACTTAACAATAAGCCACTCTTTCTCCATAATCCTATTTCCCTTTTTCTATTCTGTATCCACCTCAACCCCACTTCTCTTATGTTATTATCTGGCTCCATTGTGTCCTTCAAAATTCTGGTTTCATAATTTAAAAAATTCTATTTTAGATGATTTACCCCTACATTCTCTCCTTCCTCTGGTGCATACAGAAGCCTAACTCCCCTAACCCTTCTGCTTCTCCAGCTGATGCTGACCATGTCTGACTTTTCTCCCAGCACTGACTGCATCTTGTCTTGTGCTCCTTGACATACTACACTTGGAAGCAGGATCTGAGTACTCCTTTCCCTAAACTACTGCTTCCAAACATGCCCTTTGTTGCCCTCATTCAGCTAGGGTGACTATCCAAATTTATTGTCCAATTCAGGTGCTAATGGTAGCAATCTATTGGTATCCAAGTCATTCTCCCTCTGTGCCTGGGGAGTTAAAGTATTTGACTTATGGCCTACTTCTCCACCCTGATTCCTGCCCTATAACAAAGAACTTCAACAGACATGATCTTCAAACAAGCTAATCTCCCACTTTCTCACTCTCTTCAACTCCCATGACATATTTCTCTGTCCCACATCTCAGATAGAAAAAATACAGTCATTGCCACAACTCCCTCAATCTCATTACTACTGTGATCAAAAATATGTAACTTTGTGTTGTCTAGTCATGACATTATTTTTTTATCTTCTTTCATTTTAATCCTCCTAAATTATTCTTTTTCAACACGCTGAAAGTCAGTGCAAAGGAACAGAGAAATGATTGTTGTGTATACATGTTATGTCCTCCAATAAAATGTAAAATGCCTAAGGGAAAAAAAAAAGAATTAGTATGGTGGCTGGGATGACCAAAATAAAAGTTCAGAAGAGGACAATATTGTCAGTATACCCACATTGCAACCACATTGTGGCATATGAACTTGTCTCAAGCCCCCAAAGCTTTCTCTTTTTTTTTTACTGAGTATTTTTAAAATATTTTTTTTCTGGTTTTTATTAATTTGTTTACTTTTAGTTTGCAAGATTCAGTTCCAAAATTCCTTGAGTTTCAAATTTTCTTCCCCCCTCAATGGCAGCATACAATCAAATATAGAATCTGTAAATACTTTCACATTACACATTAGTCAGGTTATAAAGAAGGATTATAATGGATGGAATGAACAATGCGAAAGTGGAAACAAAACTAAACAAGAAAAAGAGAACAGGTAGTTAGCTTCAATCTGCATTCAAACTCTGTTCTTTCTAGTTCTTTCTCTGAATGTAAACATCACTGTCTATCATGAGTCTTTTGGAGCTGACTTATAACCCTGCATTGCTGCAAAGAGTCCAGTCTATCAATGTTATTAGTCACACATACGTTGTGCCTGTAATTGTGTAAAAATATCTCCTCGTTCTGCTCTTCTTACTCAGCATCAATTCGTATAAGCCTCTCCAGGTAAATATGAAGTCCGTCTGTTCCTTATTGCTTATAGCACAATAGTATTCCATTACATTCATATACCACAACTTGTTTAGCCATTCACCAATTGATGGGCATCCCCTTAATTTCCAATTCTTTGCCACCACTAAAAAAGCTGCTATAAATATTTTTGTATACATTGGTCTTACTCCCACTTCTCTGATATCTTTGGGATACAACTCTAGAAGTGGTATTTCTGGATCAAAGGGTATTAAATTATTTATGACCCTTTGGGCATAGTTCCAGATTGATCTCCAGAATTGTTGAATCAGTTCACAACTCCACTAACAATGTATTAGTGTTCCAATTTTAGTAGCCGAGAAGGAGAAGGGAAAGGCAAGAAAATCGATCCAAACTCATTATAGAAAGCAAGAACAACTTAATAAAGAGCACAACATGGACTCTGTACTCATACCTAAGAACATAGAAGGAATATGAACTTGTCTCAAGCCCAAAAAGCATTTTTGGAGGAGCTCAAGAAAGATTTTAAAAGCTAAATTAGAGAGATAGATAAATTTAAATTTACAGTGAACATAATTGGAAAAAAGTCCCACTGAAGAAAACAAATCCTTAAAAAGTAAAATTTGTGAACTGGAATGGGAGGTTCAAAATCTAACTGGAGAAAATACCTCCCTAAAAAAGACCTTCAAAAATTAACCAAAGAAAATAATTCACTAAAAATTACAATCAGTCAAATTGAAGCTCAGTACTCTATGATGCACCAATAGTCAATCAAGTAAAACATGAAGATTGAAAATTTAGAAGAAAGTGTAAAATATCTCAGTGAAAAAAAAACTGACCTAGAGAATACATCCAGGAGAGATAAGCTAAGATTTATTGATGTACTAGAAAGCCATGATGAAAAAAGCAGCCTCGACATCCTCCAAGAGATTGTCAAAGAAAACTGTCCTGAAGTCATAGAATTAGAAGGTAAAATAGTTATCTAAATAATTCAACAAACTCCTCCTGAAAGAGATCCCAAATTGAAAAGTCCAAGAAATAGAGTAGCCAAATTCCAGAATTACAAGGTTAAGGAGAAAATACTGCAAGCAGCCAAAAATAAACAATTCAAATATGATGGAACTACAATCAGGATTACACAGGACCTAGCAGCTCCTATATTAAAAGATTGGAGGGATTGGAATTTGTTATTTCATAAGGCAAAAGAGCTAGTACTGCAACCAAGGATCAGCTACCAAGAAAAACTGAGCATTATCTTTCAGGCAAGGAGATAGTCATTTAATGAAGTAAGGGACTTCCAGACTTTCCTGATGGAAAAGCCAGAGCTCAATGGAAAATATGATCTACAATTACAAGACTCAAGGAAGACATAAAAATGTAAACAAGGAAAACACACACTCACACATATATGCACACACATGCACATAACTTGAGATACAATAAGAGCAAACTATTTACATCCATATATGAGAAACTGATATCTGTCAATATGGAAATTTATATTGTTATCACAACCTTTAAAAGAGATATACATATATAGAGGGTGTGGATGTAAATGACCGAATCTGATGATGAAAAAAAAAAAACCTTGTTAAGGGTTTCAAAGGGACTGTAATGGGATAAAAGGAAAGGATTAGGCAGAAAAAGGTAAATTATGCCATATAAAGAGGAGTAAAGACATACTATAATAGAGGGAAGGAGAAAGTGAGATGGACATCATTTGAACATTATTCTCATTGGTTCTGATTCAAAGAGGGATCAGCATAGTCAATTAAAGGCAGAGTCAAGAAGGAGGAGCAGGAACAGGACTTCCATGGGGCTCCCACTGCCACCTCCTCCAATTTATGTAAAAAAATGACTCTAAACAAATTTTGGAGATACAGAACTCACAAAATGACACAGAGAAGCTAACTTCCCACTGAAGAAAGTCCAGCAGGCCAGCAAGAAGGAGCTAGCACAGCATGTTGGGAGCCTAGCCCAGCCCCGCATGTTCCTGAGGCTTTAGCTTCAGGGCAGTCCCAATCAGCCACTGGCTGGAGGGAACTTCAGATAGATCACCAGCAGCTGTGGCGTTTTCCAGAATTATCAACAATAGATGCTAAGGACAAAGTGAGAGGTCAGTGCAGTTTTGACTTTGTGACCTGGGAGTTCAGGAGTGTGGTCCAGCCTTTGTTCCCAGGGTGAGCAGGAGCTGAGGCATGCCTGATGTGTAGCCACTGTCATGTGGCTGCTTCAGAGCTCCAGGCCTACAGATTGTAGGGGTACCAAGTGACCAGTTTGAGGAGGTAATAGCTCTTGCTTTAACCTGCTTGGATGTGGTTTGCGGTCTAGGGTGGAGGTCCTGCAGTGTGTGACCAGCTTGTCAGAGTGTGTGGAGGCTTCAGAGAGGGCACCCAACTACTAGCTATAGCAGCTGTGAAAAACCCAGCTATTGGGGCAAAGCTCCCCTTTCTACGGTGGCAAAGAGCTCAAAAGTCAAGTAGTTGAGTGGCAACATGAGGAAGCAAAGCAAGCTCAGCAATCAGACTTTGGATTCCGTTTTTGGGGACAAAAAGGATCGGGGAATAGAACAGAAAGAAGACAGCCAAGTCAGAACTCCTGTACCAGAAGCTTCCAATTAAGAATAAGCTGCTTTCAGGCCATAGAGGAGCTTAAGAAAGATTTTGAAAAACAAATAAGAGAAGTGGAGGAAAAATTGGGAAGAGAAATGAGAATGATGCAAGAAAATCATGAAAAGAGAGGCAACAACCTAACTGAAGAAAATAACACCTTAAAAATAGACTACATCAAATGACAAAAGAGGATCAAAAAGGCAATGAGGACAAAAATTCCTTAAAAAGACGAATTTGGCAGATGGAAAAATAATCTCAAAAGCTCACTGAAGAGAAAAATTTCTTCAAAATTAGATTGTAACAAATGGAAGGTAGTGACTTTATGAGAAATCAAGGTACTATAAAACAGACACAAACAAATTAAAAAATAGAAGGCAATGTGAAATATCTCATTGAAAAAACCACTGACTTGGAAAAAAGATCCAGAAGGGATAATATAAAAATTATTGGACTATTGGACTACCTCACAGCCAAGATAAAAAAAAAGTACCTAGAAATCATCCTTCATGAAATTCTCAAAGAAAACTGCTCTGATATTGTAGAACCATAGGGTAAAATAGAAATTGAAACAATTCACAGATCACCTCTTAACAAAGATACCAAAAAGGAAACTTCTAGGAATATCATAGCCAGATTCCAGAGTTCCCAAGTCAAGGAGAAAATATTACAAGTTCAGGAAGAAAAAAATTGAGTATTGTGGAAACACAATCAGGATAACACCACATCTAGCAGCTTCTACATTAAGGGATAAAAGGATCTTGGAATATGATATTCCAGAGGTCAAAGAAGCTAGGATTGAAACTTAGAATCATCTACCCAGCAAAACTGAGCATAGTGCTTCAGGGGAAAATATCATCATTCAATGAAATAGGGGATTTTCAAGTGTTCTTGATAAAAAAAAAAGACTTCAAGAGAAAATTTGACTTTCAAATACAAGAAGCAAAAGAAGCAAGAGAAGGTAAACAGGAAAAAGAAATCATAAGGAACTTACTAAAGTTGACCTATTTACATTCCTACATAGAAAAATAAAAATTCTAACTCATGAGACTTTTCTCAGTATGAGGATAGTTGAAGGGAATATATATGTATGTATGTAGGTGTATATATACACACACTCACACACATATATACATACATATATATGTATAGGAGGATATATGTGTGTATAAATATATGTGATTTCATGCATATGCATGTACATGCATGCATAGAGTACACATAATCAGTTGAATAGGAAGGGATGATATCTAAAAAGTAAAATTAAGAGATGAGATAGGAATATTATGAGAGAAGGAGAAAAGGAGAGATAGAATAGGGTAAATTATATTGTACAAAAGAGGCAAGAGAAAACTGTTACAATGGAGGATAAGAACAGGAAGGTGAAAGGGATGGGTCAACTTTTCTCTCACTGAATTTGACTTAAGAAGGGAATAAGATACACACTCATTTGAGTTTCTTGCCCTACAGGAAAGTGTGATGGGGAGAAGGGGATAAAAGAGGAGATGGTGGATGAGAGGGAAAATTGGGGGAAAGGGTACTTAGAAGCATATATATTTGGAAAGTGACAGGTTTGGGGTAGAGAATGGAATGGTGGGGAGCAGGATAGGATGGAGGGAAATGTGGTTAGTCTTTCACAATATAACTACTATGGAAAAGTTTTCCATAACTACACCTGTATAACCTATATTGAATTGCTCATCTTCCCTGTGGGGGTCAGTGAGGTAGCAAGAAAGGAAAGAATCTGGAAATCAAAGTTTCAAAAACAAATGTTATTTTTATTTTTTGTATGCAATTGGGAAATGATATATGCAAGAATTGGGGTATAGAAATCGATATTGACCTACTAGAAAGTTCCTAGGGTGATGGGGGAGGATATAAGAGAGAGAAGATTGGGGGAAGTGTTATTCAGTAGGCTGGCTCTCTTGGCATTAGGGGTAAGGGAAAGATGGAGAGAAAATTTGTATCTCAAATTCTTGTGGAAATGAATTTTAAAAATTAAGAATAAACAAATAAAAATGCATAGGCAAACAGGTGGATGAGAAAGCTCAGATGGAAAGGACATTGGCTGGTTTACATGGAAGTATTTCTGCATCAAAGCATTCAGGCTTGCCTTTAAAAGAGCAAGGTAGCCAGGGAGCAGAAAAGAGGATTGTTGTGGGTTTGGGTTAAAAAAAGAAGAAAAGAAAGAAACAAAAGGGATATGCAAGAAGCCCTAGCCCTGGCTGAACCTAGTTAAGGGCTTAGGATTGCCAGGAGAATGTGTGGGAGGAAAATGAAACAAAGTTAGATGAGGAGGTTCTTACACATGCAGAAATTCACCCCATACTAAAAAGAAAGCTGGAGAACCAGGGGGGCTACATCACGTTTAAGGAAATTCTTAAGGATTTTACTCAGCATTAGGTCACTGATATATTAAGTCAATTCTCCCAATTGATGGGAGAATTGTTAGTGTCTTGGATGCTGAGGATCTGTGATGAAGGGGGCTGGAGGAGTATCCATAGATAATGCTTGAAATTTATAGGTATTAGTCATCATCCTTTGGTATAGTAAGATCGTAGGGATTACCATATGCAAGGAGGTAAACATGAAATTAATCTGCTACATTTAGCTGCCAAGGGATGCAATAAACTGTATCCCACTAACTCTATGTGGCCTAGTGGAGAGAGACCCTGGTACTCAATTAATATCCTGGTACTCAAAGACTGTATGAGAAAGTTAAAGGAAAAGGTAATGAAAATTGCTATCATGGTCAGAGGTACCAAAGCTTATTGCAGAATTCCCTTAGCACTTTCTCAAAGAAATATCATAAGGAATATGGCTCCTTCTGCTTGTAATTGTGACTCTGCTAATTGGGAGATACGGCACCCTCTTTTGGAGGTACTGGATTAGATTTCACAATTAAGTGATATAGGGGAATGGGAAAAAAGATAAATTACTTAAGAGAGAAGAGTAAATAATCAGCTGATTCAAAGTCAGAATAGATTCACAAGAAAGGTTTTCTTTATTGCTCAATAGAGAGCAGGGGTAAATTTTGGAAGAATAGATGGTATTGCAACTAATGAACTATAAAAAATGTACTGAGAAAAGGGGCTTAGTATTAGATGGAAGAGAGAAGTAAGAACTGCCCCTACTGATCCTCCTGAAACATTGTATTCAAGTTCTTCACACCTGCATGGAGGATAGGAAATTAGCCAGCTCCCAGCTCAGATTAAAGAAAATATATATGTAGTCACAATGATGACTCCCAAACGGCAAATTAGAAAGCAGTAAACAATAATGAATAAGGCTTTGATAGTGGGTCCATAAATTGCAGTAGCACAGCTGTCCCTATATTTACCCTGCTTCTGGTAATTTTCTCCTTGAATCTTTTTGAATTTTCTTTTTTAAACTTGTTTGCTAGTTCTGTTTCCTGTAGGCTTAGTACCTTCCAACTTCAGGTGCCTGATCTCTTAAGACAGATGTCACCCCTTCAAAGCCAATCACAAGCAGCTTTCCGGAGGACTGCTGCTGTGAACAACTTTAAATTCTGATCACATAGTATGGTGAACTCTCTATTTATTCAACAGTAAATTAAAGCAAATCATTCACAGAAATTCACAATGTTATAACATAACAAGTTATCACTAAAGTGGCCACATAGTTTTCACCAAAGTGGCCACACAGTTGGTTTTTTTGTTTGTTTTTTTGCTTTTTTTTTTTTTTGGAGTTCAATTGGTGTTAAGTGACTTGCCCAAGGTCACACAGTTAGTTTTTGTGTTAAGTGTCTGAGGCTGCATTTGAATTCAGGTCCTCCTGACTGCAGGGCTGGTGCTCTATTCACTGAGTGACCTAGCCCCCCATCCACATAGTTTTAAACAAAATATATCAGTCAGTAAGTCCCTAACTTATTCTTCCTTAAGAAGCAAAGCCTCCTTAAGGGACGCAAAGTACAATGGTCAAAGTTCTCGATCTCTAGGTCATAATAAATCATGATCTTCTCAGTAAGCATTAAATACCCAAGAAGAGGTCTTTTCATCTTGATTCCAGGCTGGCTCTCAGATTCCATGGTTCCTCTTCCATGGTACCAGTTCCTTTCTGAATCTACCCATCTGTCACCCAGATTCAAAGGTAGGCAGCTCTCAGCTCCCCATCCAGATTCTCATCGAGCTCCCTCGTACAGTTCCATATTAAAGCTCACAATGTCCAGTCCAGATGAAGTCTTTCACAGTTTCTGTTTCTGACAAAGCTTAATAGAGCCCAAACAATATCTTCACACATCAAGCTTAGCAGAGTTACAACAATATTCAAACACATTGCTGGCACTATTCACGATTCAATTTCTGCCTGTGCAATCAACACAGACCAGAAAACAGGGTCACATGAAGTCTGTGCTTGCTGAACAGGTAAAGCAGAAAGGGTGAAGCTGAGCCCAGAGGAAGCTTGTCAGAGTAGTTAGAGCTGAGGGAGAGAGAGGAAGCATCAGTGAGTGTTTTTTGGAAGTCCATAGCAGTGGGAAGGCTTGGGGATAACAGTGCCCATGCAGTGTTATTGTGGATAGATTACTTTGTTGTAATGATGAATTTGACTTTCTGGTGTTTGAATAAATGTTTTTGTTCTTTGTCTATCATGTGGAGAGTCTGCTATATTTTGCAATTCAGAATTATGCTGGCATATTCATAGCCACCATAGTCACTGTGAATATTGTGTTGGTGTTACAAAGGGATGCCCCTCAACTGGGGAATGGCTGAAAAAGTTGTGTTATGTGAATGCAATGAAATATTACTTCATAAGAAATGATGAGCAGGTGGACTTCAGAAAAACCTGGAAAGACTTTCATGAACTGATGTTGACTGAAGTGATCAAAACCAGGAGAACATCATTCACAGTAGCAGCCACATTGTGGGAAGACTAACTTTTATAGACTTAGCTCTTCTCAGCAATACAAGGATCTGAGAAAATTTCAAAAGACTCACAATGAAAAATTATATCCACAACCAGGAAAATAAGTATGGATTCTTATATGGAAGTATTCTCTTTGCTCTCCTTTATTTTTGTGTCTTCTTTCTTATGGTTCTTCCCATTCTTTCCAATACTTTATGATCACATTAATATGAAAATATGTTTAATATGAATATATATATGTACATATATATATATGTGAGCCCATATTAGACTGCATACTCTCTTGGAAAGGGGCAGAGGAAGTAGAGGCAAGAATATTTAGAAGCCAAAATCTGTGTGGAAGTGAATGCTGAAATCTAAATATGAATACATTAATTATTTTTTTTTTACTAAAAAGAAGTTTTATGGTGTCATTAACTGTGATGAAATGATTTAAATCCTTTGTTAAAAATTTTGAGTAGGCATATCTGCTATTACTATTTGAGCCAAATGTGTTTCTTATTTAGGTGTCCATGCACATTTGAGATTCCCCTTGCCTTATATTTTCTCTCCCATTGTCTAGAGAATCTTTTGATGTGCTGAGCCTCCTTTTCCTACCCTCCTTGATTTCATTTAAACATTTGTAAATTACTATTTCCTAAAGAAAAAAGAAATCATATTTTCCAAATTTTAGAATCTTTAATATCCACCATGGATAGTCCTTGACTTTTGCCTAAAGCCTTACCCTCTCCCCCAATCCATACTGAGCCAATGTAGCAATAAAAAGGTATGAGGAATATAGTTTCTGGCTAACAATAATTTTATAAACAAAGGCAGAACATTTATTAACAAAAATGGTCATTTGACCACCTTTTTTAGAGCAAAGACAATCATGGCATCAGGCTCAGGGCTTATATGTTCTTCTGCAAGATGAGTAGCAATAAACTTTAATTGGTTAGCAATTAATGAAATAAAACATTATGATGAGGGATTGAGTGTGACATCATGTCACTCTTGGAAAGAGAGTCATTTCTTTATACCCAGAAAAACCCCAACCTTGGCCAATCTATTCAAGTAAAGTACGCTTCACCCAGGCCTCAGAAGAAACAATGGCTAGTCCACCTGGGTGGAGTCTTGGACAAGAAATTATTTCAATTATTTTATCAGTAATGTTCTTTAACAGATTGACTTTCAAGTATAGGACTTCAAATCTCCCCGAATCATTGGTTATTGACAATCATTTCTCTCACTCATTTAGATTATGTGACTTCACACCATGAAGATAAGATGTGAGTCACTTTACAGAGCTGAGTGACCACTAAGTATCACCATCTGATTTTCCTCTATGATTTGCACACTCTCATGACTTGTCATGTAACCCAATGAAAGATCCTAAGGACCCATGGGCCTTGTTATGCATTCCTCCTTTTCATTTTCAGGACTTCTCTACCAGACTTTTCTTTGTGTGTTGTCTCTCCCAAATAGAATTTGAGTATACATTAATAACTCATTCAAGTTTTTTTAAATTATAAAATAGTTTCTTTCCTTTAAACATATTTCACTTAAAATATCAATTTAGGTAAAGAAAAACAAAAGTATTATTAAAATTATGATTCAGTCCTCAATTCAATAAATTGGTTATCAATAGTAAAATGGATCTCACAACATACTATTTTTAGATAATGACTTTCCCCAGTAGATACAATGAATATTTAATTCAATAGCTAATATCACACATTTGTGCTTGATTTCTTTCCCCTAGATGAATCCCAATTGTTTCCAATAAAGTCACACAATTACATTTTGTTGAAGAAGCCTCAGAGGTTATTGTTTTCAATCCATAGTTGATCAGGAACCCTTTTAGTGTTGGATTTGGAGTCAGTGCATGTGGGTTCAAATTCCAGCTCTGTCTCTGGATTCTAGTTCTAAGCCTACATTTAGATAGCAACCATGTGACCTTATGGAAGATGCTTCTTTTCTCTAGGCCTTAGGGTCTTTACATATAGAATGAGGGATTTGGAAGAGATTACCACATCATCATGTTTAATATTATTATCAGTGACTTAGAGGTATAAATTGTATGCTCATTAAATATATTTATTATACAAAGCTGAGAAGACAAGTTAAAATGGTTTATAACAAAGTCATTATTCAAAAGGTTGCTAAAATTATAACAAACTAAGCTGCATCTAATAGAAATCAATTTAGTAAGGACAAAAGTAGAGTCTTGTATTTTGGAACAAAAAAGTCCCTTATTTTCAAAGGTTTAAGTTAAGAGAGGCATGGATAGATAAGAGGTATTTTTTTTTCTAAAAAAGTATAAGCAAGTGGACTTCAGTAGTAGTTATAATGCACTGCAAGCTAAGTATTGGTAAATATTGGTGATATAGCAGCCAAAAAAATTCAATGCAATGTTGGCCTATGTTAAGAGGGTCAGAGCTTCCATGAATAATGAGGTGATACAACCATTGTCCTTGGCCCTTTTTAGGCTTCACCTAGAATATTGGGTTCTGTGGTGGCCATTACTGATTTTAGAAGAACATTAATAAAATAGAGATTGTCTAGAGGATGGAAATAAGGATGGTGAAGGAATTTGAATTGCTCACATGTGAGTAGTATCAGTTGAGAATTAGATAATGTTTTGGTCCATGACCATGTTCGGGTCATAATTGGAGAACAGAGGATTCAGTAGGCACATGATAACTGTCTTCAAGTACTACATATCTAAAGGTACATGATGTGGAAGAGATTAGACTTCATTTGTTCAGTCCCAGGCAACAGAACCAGGAGCAATAGAAGGAATCTACAAAGAGGCAAATTTAGACTTGATATCAACAAGATCTTCTACCAATTAGAACTATCTCAAAATAGACTGGACTGCCCCAAAAGGTGGTGAATTCACCCTCCTTGTTGTGTGGCCATGTACTTTTCAGTTATCTTTTAGTGGGCAATCTCCCTCTAGAAAATATGATTCCTAAGGACTATTTTTACTCTCAAAGTTTGTAATTCTGCACTCTCTTCCAGCTCCAAACTTATAATTTTAGGATTCCCTATGACTGTTTTTCATGATTCTAATGGTTGATTCTTCAATATGAAACCCGAAATAGAGAGTTTAAGTAAGTTGCTGAAGATCACCCAGTTAACTAGTGGTAGAACTGAGACTAGATTTAAGACTTTCTGGATCCTACTTCTAAAGGTTTTAGAGTTCAGAAAGATTGGAGATTAACCAAGAATAAATGTCATTTGTAAACAACCACATCCCACCCTCTCTCAGAATGGTTCAGAGGCAGTGATTCTCCCTATATAGTATTAAAAATTATCTTGTTGTCATTTACTGGAATCTGTAACCTTGTGCCCTAAATGAGAATGAAGAAGGAAGGGTATATAATTAATTATAGAGACAATCATGGAATAATTCTCCATTCATGGAATGCTGACCAAATTCTGAGATTCTGAGTTTCTTGTTGGCTTTTCTTCTTTGAACTAAATACCACTCTGGATATCACTTCTTACAATTGTCATCATTATCATCTTCATCATCATCATCAACAACATTATGCAACATGTGTTTAGCACTTGAAGATTTGGAAAATATGTTACATATATTATCTCACTGTATTTTTACAATAGCACTGTGGGATAGATTTTATTATCCCTGTGATATATATATATATACACATCAATATCGATATTATATATACATCAATATTATATATATCAATATTATATATATATATACATAATTGAAGAATAGGAAAAATTAAATGACTAATGAAGAATCCTACAGCTAGATGTGGCATTTAGAACTGGGTATTCCTGACTACAAATCTAATACTTTCCACTACAACAGGATATGTTTTAGAAATATTTCATCCTTCGAACACAGTACTTTATGAAAAGTCAGCCCTTAATAAATGTTTTTTTTTTAAATTTTCTTTGGAGGACTTGCTATATGTTTAAATTACTTTAAATTATAAAGTTGAAAATGATAATTACCATTTGAAAATTTTTGAAAGCAGTTAATTGATTATTGTGAAGGTCAGAGATCACAAGATACTGAAGGGAAGCCAATATTAAAAAGGTAATTGTTTCATGTCAAGTTAATTTACTTGTCCAAAAGAGTGACTAGGAAGGAATAAATGTTGGCTTCTTAAACTTCTGTATAACTTAGGAGTACATCTTTCATGAAATCCTAGATCAATAAATTAAGGAGATAGCTTGGTTGACTTTAATCTTGATAAGTAGGTGAATTAAGACTTTGCTGTCTGGACTGGTAAGATAGATGGATCCGTGTAACAAAGAGATCAGTCCTAAATGCAGGATTACTTAAGAAGAGATAATCAAGGTAAATGCAGGATTACTTAAGAAGAGATAATTAAGGGTTGGCTAGGTGGCACAGTGCCCCGGCCTTGGAGTCAAGGGGACCTGAGTTCAAATTTGGCCACAGACACTTAACACAAAAACTAGCCATGTGACCTTGGGAAAGTCACTTAATCCCAATTTCCTTGTAAAAAAAAAAAGAGATAATCATTTATCCCTAGAGATTGGGTGGAGTTTATATGACTGTATATAATTCACTATTATAATGGTAGAAGAGAAGGAACAAAGAACAGTCCCACTCTCATATTCACCCCAGTAAAAATAAGCTCCAAGATCCAACATAGAAAAGGATTATATAGTTGCTGGAAATAAGCTAAAAATGATTTATGGAATCTTGGGGATGCAAAATTATTTAGAGGTCATCTAATACAAACCTACACAATTCAGGGATGCTTTTGTGCAACAACTCTAACCTATAAAAATCAGATTCTATTGAACATCTACAATGATGAGGAAGTCAATACCTGAATACAAATTCCATTCTAATTTTTGAAAATTTGAAAAAAATAAATCTTATAGAGAGACCAATCTTCCCCCTATCAATGTTCATCCATAACTACAAGTTTTATATCTGGAGAGTTCATAAGGAGTTTAATCTGGCCATGATAGCCCTGAAAATATTTTGGAGAAAATGATCACTTCCCTCATAAACTTAAAAAAAAATAAACAGGAAGAACATTCCTAATCTGAAGTTAATCTATCTTTCCATCTTTAAGTCTTTACAAAATCCATTCATTCAACAAATGTATTTCAAGAGCTTTCTTACCATTGAAACTTTCTGAACCATCAGTAAAAAGGAAGCAAAAAATGTTATGATAAAAGTAGCTGTAAAATGAAAGAATTTTACAAATGAGTTATTACTGTTATTGCTGAAGACACAAAACTTAGAGAAGCTCTATGATTTAACCTAAACCACTTAAACAAAAATTGTTAGAGGTAGTATTTAAATTCAGGTACTCTGACTCAGAATATATTATGCTTCCTGTTATTTACACTGTCAGTGCTTAATATGATTCCTGATACATAATAGATGCTCCATAATAAACATTTCTGGATGGACTGACTGAACCTGTTCAGTTCCTGAGGTTGTTAGGTTGGGCCTGAAATCAGGAACGCCCGAGCCCAACATTTACAGATAATTACTAGCTAGATTACCTTGGGTAAGTCATTAAAAACAATATTTTAGGTTCAAACACCAGAAAACAAATATAGAATAGAGAAAAGAAACAAAAACATATCATAAACTTAAATATTGGAATTTAAATACAAAGAAAGAAAAAAAGCATGTCATATGCATAGAAGAACATGAGAGGATTCAAAATATGTAACCATATATTTTAATTTGAAGAAAGTCTATATGATAAATAACACACTTTGTGTTGAGAACTGTACCTCTTTCCTTTGCTTCCTTGTAATTTTTCTTTTGTTCTCCGTTGTGCACTTCTTTACTTTGTTCTTTTTCCCTTCCCCCCAGAAGGTGACAGTTAAGCAATGATATATTTCTCTATAGTTATAGTTATATACATACACATATAAATGTATACATATATGTATATGTGTGTATATATGTTTGTGTACATATATATATATGTTTTCACAAATTCTACTATTGATCTTTGTTTTTTGTTTGTGCATATGTCTTGTTTTCTCTCTCCTGCCTCCTTTACTTTACTTGTACCTGCTACATTGTGTAAGGGTTATGGGATTTTTGAATTTGCTGATGTAGCAGGAAGGGGTGGGACAAGAGGAGGCATAAGTCAAACTAGAGGGAGTGTGGTGGCAGCAGCAGCAGTAGTGGTGGTGACAGCATGAACTCCTGTTTTTGAGCCAGCCAGAATTTCTGCTAAAGCCTACTGCTGAGGACCACCAGGGACGGGAACTGGGGCTGGGAGGGGGGGCCGGTGGGGGAGCTGCTGGGAGCATGCTTCATGGATGCAGAGCAGTTGTTGTGAGTGAGGAGAGGAGGACCTTTGCCTGAGGTAGCCTGTTCTGTTTTGAAGTCTTGAGAATGTGGGTGTTTACTACATTAATTCCATGTGCCAACTTCATAACTACTGTGAAGGCTTTGACTTTCTGGTTTTGGAACTCAGTTTTCTGGTATCTGAATAAATGTTCTAGATTTATTCCCCATGTAGAGAGCATAGCATATTTTATGATTAATAACCATAGTAGCATATTTATAGTTACCGTAGGCATTGGGAACATTGTATTGTTGATACACATTGCCCTCCTATTACTTTCCTACCTCCTCTTGGGATTCCTCCCCTATCCTCCCATTCCCATTAATCTAAACAGTCCTATATCCCTTTTTTACCTATTCCCTCACACTCCCCTTTAAGATCCCTCCCTTGTCCTCTCCCCACTCCCTTACTATTTTATTTCTTCTGAATTTAAAAGTCTTTTATACTCTTCTAAATACATATATGTATTGTTTGGACTTAAATTCATTACTGATGAAAGTAGGTTACCAGGACTATGAGCCAAACTCCCACATCTAATTCCTCTGTATCAGTTCTTTCTCTCCCACCTGATTTGTATAAAATGATTACTCTTCTTAGATGTTCCTAAATGGTTTTACTTTTTAAATTCATATCATACTCAGGTTTACCCCAAACTTTCTTATGACCTATCAAATTATTAAGAGGAATTTCAGATATATGTTTCGCATTTTACATATATAAAAAATAAATGCTGTATCCTTATTGAATCCCTTGTAATAAATCTCAGCGATGTACCTTATGTTTCTCTTGGCTCTTACATATCAAATCTTCTATTAAGTTCAGCGTTTTTTTAAACAAAGTTTTGAAAGTCTGACAGTTCATCAAAAGTTTATTTTTTTTCCATCCAGGCTTATGGTTAACTTTGCTGGATATGACATTTTTAGCCAGAGTCCCAGTTCTTTTGGTCTGAGGTACATAGTGCTCCAAGACCTGTAGTCCTTTAATGTCTCCACTATTTAGTCCTGTATGATTCTAATTGTGGCAGCATCATATTTAAATTTTATTATTTTTGTTGTTTTTAATACTTCATCTTTGAACTGGGGGTTTCAGAATTTAATTAAAATATCCCTATGAGATTTCCTCATAGGATCTCTTTTAATTGGTGATTGGTGTTTTTTTTTCCCTATTTCTACTTTCGTCCCTTGTTCTAATGCTTCAGAATAATTTTCTTTAATTATTTCTTATATTATTGTATCAAGATTATTTTTCTGATCATAGCTTTCAGTTAGTTCAATTATTTTTTACATTTTCTCTTCTTGATTTATTCTCCATATCTGTTGTTTGTCTTATGTTTCACTTTCTCTTTTATTTTTTTATTATTCATATTTTAATTATTTATTGATCTCTTAAAATTTTGCTGGCATCCCCTTGTCCATTTCTAATTTTCAAGGTGTCATTTTCTTCCTTAAATTTTGGCTCTCCCTTTTATAATTGGTTTACTCTCATTTCATAATCATCTTGTTTTTCTTGGATTTTTTTTTTCTTCATCTCTATCATTTTATTTTTAAACTTAAAAAAATCTTCTATGAATTCTTTTTTGGTAGGTGGCCATTTGACATTACTTCTTGGGGGTAGAAGAGGGTTTCTTTACTTCAATATCCTCCTTTGAAATGATCCCTGGTCTTCTCTAATGGCATAATAGGCTGGATCTTTCTCCTTTGCCTATGCATTTTTTTGTGGCAATACCTTAATTTTTGTAGTCACCTCCAACCCTGGAGTATAGAAGATGGTGCCTGTTCCCCAGATTTTCAATTCTGACCTCTTGCTTGAAATTAATACCAAAGCTCCAACCTCCTGTAAGTGTCCACAGCTGCATCCCTACACACCACTTCTGCACTCACTGCACATGTTGTCTTTCCTTCTCACCCCTACAGTTCTTTTTAGCACAGCTGGGTCTGGCTTTTCTTATAAGCAGGGGTTCCCTACCTCTTCCGCAACTCAGATATCCAACTTCCCTCACTATCCCAAGAATAAAAGTTCCTGTGGCTGGGACTGAAGGTATGCTATCAAACCAACTAACCCCAAGGCTTGCCACTTGTTGTTAAGGCAGCTTAACAGTTTTCAAAGGAAAACCTAGCCTACAGGGGTTTACTCACTAGAACTAAACCCTTCCCTGGGATTTTTCTTTTGGTTTTCTCAAATTGTCCCAGGAAGACCCCTATGGTATTCCTATTGTTATTTATTTTTTTGCCAGCACTTTGTTCATATTTTATCTCTTTTCTGGGGGGAAATCTTGACAGCTTGGAATTTTCTGATCTACTCCATCATCTTCCCAGAATCCTCACCCAACGTAAGTCATTTAACCTTCATTTTTCTCAGTTTCCTCACCTATAAAATTAAGGTGATAATAGCACCTACTTCCCATGATTTCCATGAGTATCAAATAGTATATTTTTGTGTATATAAAGTAAAGTGCTTAACACAGTACCTTCCACATAGTAGGAACTTCTCTTATCTTTCCTTTTTTTCTCTTCCCATCTCTTCCTTTGCTTGAAACATGCCTGCTGCATAGCCTACTTAATACAGCTTGTGTGATTACAGTTGTCTCAGACTGTTTACCTTCCCTTCATTCCTGATTATGATGATTTTCCTCCTTTTTTTCCCTGTAGCACTTGATAGCCCTTCCAGTAAATAGCTGTGGTCTTACCTTGTCCATTTGGGATTCTTTAAAAGTGCTGCTGGGCTTTTCCAAGTAACTGGCCAACTTAATGCTCAGGAAACAAGCAGCTCTTGAAATATTTTAATCTAACCCCACATGCATCCTTATTACACTCCCCTCATATCACACACACACACACACACACGCTGCCAAAAATAAACCTTATTGGTTTATGCCTTCATTCAATAAATATTTTATTTAGTACCCTTATGAATGTCAATGTATTCAATACTAGGGGAAAAATAAAATTGGATAAGAAACTATACATGCCCTCATGTTTATTACAGTCTAAAAAGAAAAAAAACAGATTATTATAATACCCATTAAACAAAAAATGTTTCATTAAATAAATTATTTAATTTGGAGTCATAATACCTAGGTTTGAATCTCTGCTATCATTTACACTGACTGTATGACCTTGGGAAAGTCATTTCCTGTCTGTGAGCATTAACCTTCCTCATTTATAAAAGAAAGATGTATGACTAGTTGATCTACTAACATCCCTTCTAGCTCTACAAGTTCTGATCTGCAACTTCTATGTGCTTCAGAGAGGTGGTAAACAAAGTGAATCCTGAAGTCCCAGAGGGGAAACATGTATGGAGATCTTTCATGACTTTGCCTTGAGTTAGGCTGAAATATATAACCTGTCCTTAGGGTTCCTCAGGAGGCATCTCTTCATTCTTAGAAAGTGAGTATTCCATTCTCACAATTAATTTTACACAATTTTCCTGGATAATACTGAGAACTGCTAGGCATTGAGGCCTCATATTAATCGTGTTTCCTAATTATTTATTTATTAGGACAAGTGATACGAACACCTGGCAACATTTACATTTGCAATTAGGGAAGCAGACTTAGTATCACAGAAGTCTGTTTATTACTTGACTTTGCCTAATAAATACAAGTGAGTTTAGCAGTGGATAAAGTTATATTAATAAATTAAAAGAAGAAAAAATGGATTGATATCTAGGGTAATTAGCAGAGAGAATAACAGACTCAGAACTGGATGATCTAAGTTTAATCCCATCTCGATCTTTTTATAGCATATGACCTTAATTAAAATATTTAACTTATCTGAGTGTCAGTTACCTTAGCTATAAAATGTTGATGAAAATTATTTCATAGAGACACTGTAATAAACACTAGTTTGAAAATCAGAGAATCTATGGGAGGCCAGGTGGCACAGTGAGAAAGAGCTCTGTCCCCAGAGTTGGGAGACCTGGGATCTGTTCCGCCCTTACCACCCACACAAAATAACTGGCCATGTAACCTTGAACAAGTTACTTAACACTTAACCCCAATTGGTTAGGGGTGGCCAGGTGGCACAATGAATAAGAGCACCTGCCCTAGCATTGGGAGACCTGGGATTGGTTCCAGCCTCAGACACTCAGCATCCACACAAAAAAATAACTGGCCTTGTAACCTTGAGCAAGTTACTTAACCCTGATTGTTAAAAAAAAGAAAGAAAGAAAATCAGAGAATCTAATTTCAAATCCTAACCAATACTTAACACTTTTGTGACCTTGGGCAAATCACTTGACCTGCCTGAACATAAGTTTCATCATCTCTGAAATGAGGGTTTTGGACTGGATGATTTTTATGATTCATTCTGACCAAATCTATAACTATAATATAATATTATTGAGAAAATTACTTTGAAGTTCTATGTGAAATTTGCATATTATACAATTCAAATTATTCTCTTATAATTTAGCAAAAAAAGAGGGAAATGAGTGTTAACTCTGATGTTTGAAGAACTAGTCTTAAAGTCACAAGATAAATGTTCATCTTTGTTCTGACATTTTATAGCTGTTGAACAAGAAAAGGTTGCTAAACCTCACTGAGCCTCAATTTTGTCATATATAAGTTTTCAATAAAGACATTACAGTCACCCTGAGATAAATGTGATACTCAAATGGAATCCTATAAATAAATCTCTTTCCTAATTTTTGTTTTTAAATTATCAATTACTATTATTGATTCTGTTGTTTAATTGCACCTATAGTGTATATATTCCTTAATATCTGACAGTAGAATAGAGTTGACCATGAGTTTTTTAAAACTAGGTCCTACTAAATTGGAAGGACTTTGAGGAGATTGTCCAATGACATGTACATTTTCTGAAGACAAAAAAGGTCTATCCAAAGAAGTCTGGCTACATGATAATTGATGATTTTATTACGAGCAACTTTTGGAGATTACTTTTTAAAAACATTTCCACATAAGTCATGTTGTAAAAGAAGAATCAGAACAAAAAGGAAAAACCACAAGAAAGAAAAAAAAAGATAGAAAAATATAAAATAGTATACTTTGATCTTAATTCAGACTCCATAAGTACTTTCTGTGTAGATAGCATTTTCCATCGGGAGACTTTTGGAATAGGCTTGGATCGTTGTATTGCTGAGTAGAGCAAAGTCTATTAATGTTGATTATTGCATAATGTTGCTGTTACTGTGTGCAATATTCTTCTGGTTATGTTCACTTTACTCAGCATCAGTTGATGTAAGTCTTTCCAGGTTTTTCTCAAATTGGCTTTCTCATTATTTCTTATAAAACAATTGTATTCTATTACATTCATATACGACAACTTGTTCGGCTATTCCCCAATTGGAGGACATCGCTTCAATTATCAATTCTTTGCCACCACATAAACAGCTGCTATAAATATTTTTGTTTATGTGGATCCTTTCCCTTGGAGATTACTTTCTAAGGCACAAAAAATGAACTGTCAACTTCATTGTTGAAACAGTTCTGGCTCTGATGAAATCATGTAACATTTAAAGCATAGCATCCATTTTATTATCATTATTAGCATATTTGCACATGATATAGTTGTGTATTATAGAGTGCCACTATTTCTAAAGAATGAGAGTTTCAGGATTCCTAAAGGGCTACAAAAAGAGATAAAATAGATATTACTCATCAGGACATTACCAATGGGGGGAAAATGATATGCAGGAGAAATAGGATAAATATATATAATTAAATGAATGTATGAGAAAAAATGAGATGGATCGATTATGTAATTAGAGTGAGAGATAAATGGTGAAGGGCACCTGTGCTCCATTAGTACACAAACAATTTCAAGAAGACTAGAGGAAGGCCTTCTTATGTAGGATTTTTAGAATATGAACAAGGGCAAAGCAGGAAACCATGCTAGGAAATGGATTGTCATCTACAGTATTAGAGGGAAGATCCATAATGATGGCATTATACATTAATTGAAATGCTATTTTTTCTGTATTCTAGGAAATAATTCCATAGTCCTACAATCCTACTACAGGCTGATGTATGAGAGAGAAATCAAGAATATTATTGCTGACATATTTATTTCATCTTCTAGTTAGAAATTTAGCAAGTACTGCAACGTAGCTAAGCATTAGGAGCCAATACTTTTCACTGGTATTTTAAAGTCAGGTAACAGTTAAAGGGTTTCTTTACATGTGAAGTGGCTCCTGTTATGTTCTCAAATTTCTTTGTTGAATTCCATATTGACCATAAAAATCTAACCTGAATAAACAAACTGACTCAGTTATCTCAACCAATAACTAATTAGATCATTTAAGAGTTTTCTTGAATCTTTAAGGTGAAAAAAAAGGTCTTTTCAACTTCCAGGTAATTATAAAATATAGGTGCTCAGGGGAAAAAAATCTTAATTTGACACTTCTGAAACTAACTTCCCTCCTTCCTCCTTTATTACCATAGTGCCAAAGTTTTGAATAAAAAATCATTTAAAGGAGCTAAAAAGCTGTTCACCTAGTGGGGTTCCAATTGCCCTACATGTGAAGTGTGAGCTACCTGCAAAGAGGACAGATGTTATAGCTCCTACTCAAAGGTAAGCTAGTACAAGAAGAGCTTGGTCCTGCCCATCAGTATTGGATTCTTAATTTTGAACATCCTTTTTTTAAAAATTGAAATATCAAGGTGGTACAATAAGCTTTTTCTGTTGGTTTTCATTTTTTAAAATTGTTTTTCATATTAACTATCTGGGGGAAAATATTGAGAATGCTTCACCAGGAAGTCAGTTTCACACATGAATAGTAGTAGCAAGAGACAAGTAGCATGCAAAGGGAAAGAAGAATTCTGAGCTGGAATAATATCTTACAGGTTTATGCTGCTTTTATTTTATAACACAGTTGTCTGATAATATCCCAAAGAGAAAGAGGGGATCAGGCAATAGAATTCCCATTTTATAAATGAAAAATGAAGACACAGAGAGGTTGATCAATTTACAAGCAACCACAAAAATAAATAGTGGCAGAAATGGAATATAAAGTAAAAGGCACTTTATAAAAAACACTGAGTCATTCCTTCTGATGCTAGGTCATACAAAACAAAAATACAATTTATGAAAAACTGTCTCAAGTCAACAAAATCTATAATGTTCGCAGTTTTCTTCATGAGAAAGCTCTACAGAGTAATGAAAACAATACTAGACTTGTAGTGTAATGATACTATTTCAAATACTAATCTCATCGCTTGTAGGTATATGATTATAACCAAGTTAATTTCTCTGAGCCTCAAATTCCTCCTCTGTAAATTAGGCCTAATAATTCATATACTCTCTAGATTATAAGATTATTTTGATAAAACAAGACATTGCAAACTTTAAAGTGCTGCATAAATTAAATCTTTTCTTTCATATGTGCCATCTAAAATTAAACATTTTTCCCTGTCTAAATATTCTAAATTAGAACTAACCACATTATCTTTTTTGGAATATTTCGTTTTATTTTTTTGGAATTCAATATTTATTTTTATTAATTTCTTTACTTTTAGTTTACAAGATTTAAGTTCCACAATCCCTTGAGTTTCAAATTTTCTCCCCCTCACTTTCACCCCCGCCCATGATGATATGCAATCAAATATAGGATATGCAAATACCTTCACATTAAACATTACTCAGGGTATAAAGAAGGATTGTAACCCATGAAACGACCAATGAGAAAGATGAAACAAAAAAAAAAAAAGAAAGAGCTTGTAGTTTGCTACAATCTGCATTCAAACTCTGGGGTTCTTTCTCTGGGTGTGGACATCTCTTCCCGTCCTGAGTCTTTTGGGGTTGTCTTATAAGCTTACATTGCTGAGAAGAGTCCAGTATATCAAAATTGGTCATCACACATAGGTTGTGTCTATAATTGTGTACAAATTTCTCCTGGCTCTGCTCTTCTCACTCAACATCAGTTTGTATAAATCTCTCCAGATAAATATGAAGTCCATATGCTCCTCATTTCTTATAGCACAATAGTATTCCATTATATTCATGTACCACAACTTGTTTAGCCATTCCCCAATTGATGGGCATCCCCTTGATTTCCAATTCTTTGCCACCACAGAAAAAGCTGCTATAAATATTTTTGTACATATGGGTTCTCTTCCCACTTCTATGATCTCTTTGGGATACAACCCTAAAAGTGGTATTGCTGTGTCAAAAGGTATGCACTTCTTTGTAGCCCTTTGGGCATACTTCCAGATTGCCCTCCAGAATGATTGGATCAGTTAATAACTCCATCAACAATGCATTAGTTTTCCAATTTTTTCCACATCCTCTCCAGTATTTATCATTTTCCTGTTTTGTCATCTTAGCCAATCTGACCAGTAAGATATGGTACCTCAGAGTTGTTTTGATTTGCGTTTCTCTAATCAATGTGCATATAGAATTCTTTAATTTCTTCCTCTGACAATGGTCCATATCCTTTAACAATTTATCAATTATGGATAATCATTATGGACTCGAATTCTTATAGATTTAACTCAATTCTTCGTATATTTTAGAAATGACATCTCTATCAGAGACACTGCTTGTAAAAATTATTTCCCAATTTTCCACTTCTCTGTTAATCTTGGTTACATTGGCTTTGCTTTTAGAGAAACTTTTTTTTCAGTTAAATGTAATCAAAATTATCCATTATTCATTTTATAATTCTCTCTAACTCTTGTTTGGTCATACAGTCTTCCCCTCTCCAACAAATCTCACAGGTAAACTCTTTCTTGCTTTCCCAGATTTCTTACAGTATCACCTTCATACCTAAATAATGTACCCATTTACATTTGAAATTGGTATGTGGTGTTAGATAATGATCTATGACTAGTTTCTGCCATACTATATTCCAGTTTTTCCTGCAGTTTTTGTCAAATAGTGAGTTCTTATCCCAAAAACTGGGGTCTTTGGGTTTATCAAACATTAGATTACTATAGTCATTGACTACTGAGTCTTATGTACCAAGTCTATACCATTGATTCACTACTCTATTCCTCAACCAGTACCAAATAGTTTCGATGACTGCTGCTTTAAAATATAGATTAAAATCTGTTATGGGTAGACGGCCTTCCCTAGCATTTCTTTTCATTAATTCCCTTGATATTCTGGACCTTTTGTTTTTTCAAATTAATTTTGTTACTACTTTTTCTAGTTCTATAAAATAATTTTTTGGTACATTGATTGGTATTTCACTAAATATGTAATTTCATTGAGGTAAAATTGTCATTTGTATTATATTAGCTCTAACTAGCCATGAGCAACTAACTTTTTTCCTGTTAGTTAGATCTGATTTTATTTGTGTGAAAATTTTTTGTAGTTGTGTTTGTATAGGTCCTGGGTTTATTTTGGCAGGTAGATACATGAATATTTTATAATGGCTACAGTAATTTTAAATGGGATTTGTTTTTCTGTCTCTTGCTCTTGGATTTCATTAGAAATAAAAAGGAATGTTGAGGATTTATGTGGGCTTATTTTATAGCCTGCAACTTTGCCAAATTTCTTTATTATCTCAAGTAGTTTTTTACTTGTTTCTCTAGGATTCTCTAAGTATATAATCACATCATCTGCAAAGAGTTATGCTTATTCTCTTCTTTGCCTAATTTGATTCCTTCAATTTCCTTTTCTTCTCTTATTGCTACTGCTAACATTTCTAGTACCAAATTGAATAAGAGGGGTGTGACCCCATTCTTTATGTCTTTTCTGTTATCCCAACTTCTGCTTAATGCCTTTCCTCTGTTTAAACATAGCTGACAATTGTTTAGGCTACTTTGAATCACTAAAATTTCCTCCTTGTTCTCACGTTCTGCCTCTTTCAAAAATTTGAGATTCAGATTTGTATAAATCAAAGGTAATGTTGGAATCTATTTCAATTGCATTCCCTTCTCTGCTTTCCATTTTATATCTGAGAAAAGTGAAGCCCAAAATGACACAGTGATTTGCTCAAGGAAAAAAATGCTAATAATCATGGATCTAGAAGCAGAACTAAGTTTTCCAATCTTCTAGTACTTTTAGTTTGGCACTGGCTTCATTTGAGCCAGTTTTAGTGCTAGACATTGCTTGGGATGTAATTGAGGGAACAAAAGATGTAATAACACTTACTTACAGTCGATTATTTTCTCATAAGCATCTTCCTTTCTTCTCTCATAACCCTTTTGAAGTACATTGACTCCTCAATTTTGGGGGGGGTAATGTTCCAAGAAAATGGAATGAAAGTAAAAACAACAAAAACAACTGGTCAATTAAACCTAAGGGAAATAGAGGATTTGGTTCCCTTGACCACAAAAAAATATAATCTTGCCCTAGATATTTCTGAAAAAACACTTTTCTGCTTACAATTCATTATAATGAATCACATACAAAATAAAACATGTGATAATATCACTTCCTGTAAACTTGAAATAACCCATAAAATTCAGTACACAAAATTAATTTGCTAATATCTAAAACATTTCTCTCTAGTATTTCCCTAGAATTATGTATGTTTTATACTAACACCTCAATTAAAACATTACTTCAAACAATACTCATTTTTCATAGCACATAAAATCTGCATTACCATAAATATTGAGCAGCAAATAAAATTCTTAAAAAACAATACATTTTTTAACCTGAATTTTAGCTTTCTCTGTGTCAGATAGTGATGTAAGGACATTTTACCATATACTCTCCAGCTTTAACATCTCTATATTGGCTGCCCTCTGAAAACCAGAAGAGAGGTTGCTGGGACTTTATTCGCTCCTGTCAGAAGAAGCTGCAATTGGCTAGGTCTTGACACATTATCTCCAACCCTCTGTTCTTCACTGTTGGTAGATGAAGGATGCACCAGATTGAGATAATCCAACAAGAAATCTGGTTTGTGTGACATTTGAGATACTTAGGGGATTCAGACTGGGAGCATAACAAAGGCCAGCTGACATTTAACCTTGAAGCTGTGATCAGTGATAGGATTGGAAAGCTCCGTGTCTCTAGCAAGCTTTTCAGTTAGGCCAACAGTGTCTCAGGTGTTCTATTACAATTTATCTGACACCTTTATTTTTTCATTAACCTTCATCACTAAATTAAATGCTTGGGCTTAAAACCTAAAGAACTTGTACTAAGCTTTGGGGGCACAATTATGACAATCCTTGAGTTTTAAAGAAAAATAATAAAATGCAATAAATGAATTGGGCAACTCTTAATCTATAAAAATAGGGTGAACAAAACCAGTGAAGGACCTTGTAGGATAAAACCCTCTCCATAAACTGTCACATCCTGTGCCTCTCACTTATTACCTCTATTGTTCTTAGTTGTGAATGTGCATAATTGCCAATGTGAAAGTGAAAATGAGGCTATTAATGAAATCACCTGAATTCTTGAAGTTATGAAAGTTAAATGATCAAGTCTTGAAAATTGATTTTAAATATTCAGTGGATCCATAATCTTATCTATGACTAGGTTCTCTGATTGTAACTCATACATATTTTTTCCTCCTGTTTGTCCTCCAACAAGTTGGTCATAAAGGGTGTAATCACTGTTTTAGAAGGTTGGTTTACAGCCTTTTAGTATTTCATTTGGAACTAGTTTGAAGCCAGATTAATTTAGAGCATTTATTAAAGAAGAAATACACCTTAAAGTTTTAGGAAAAAAGAAAATAAGGACTTAATTGAAAGCAACAACAGAGAAAGAAATCAAAATCTTAGAGTAGAAACATGGTAGAGTAAATAAAAAAATAAAAGGAGTGAAAATAACTAAAATTTTACTGGAAATGTACCATGCAACTTGATGGTAGACAGGTGATTTACACTTTGTTTAATTAGTATTGATTTGAGGGGAGGAAGTCCTTTAAAATAGGCTCCATTAAAGCAATTCATCTGTTATCCTTTAAACTTATTACATGACCAATTTACTTCTTTTTTCCACCTCGTACATTTCCTTGACAAATCATTTATGCCACTTCTTATGTCGTGGCCAAGTCATCATTGGTAATGCATTGAAGACTACTTATATACACTCTATGTGTCTCCATTGTCATGTAGGTGACCTAAAATTGTTGAGCTTTTACAATTTAAAGTGTTCAGTTCAAAGAAATATAAATCATTGGCAGAGTAGTGATATTTTTGTTTTGTTTTTCCCCATTTTCAGAAAGAAGTTCAGAATCACTGAAAGGGCTAATCTCTGTAATCCAGCCTACTTTTTTTCCTCCAATTAAATTTGAGTCGCAAATCATTTTCTATCTATAGTACTTGTCAAAGATTTATCTATCTACAATGTAATTATCAATCTACCTACCTATTTCTGCATATTCGTTGCTCCTAACCATCTAGCTACATAAAAGCATATGTATTTACATATAAATTTATGAATGTATACATGCAGTTACCCATGTGTGAATGAATGTTTATATACATGCATACATATATGCATATATTTATATCTATTTACTCATAGACTAGAACAATTAAGTCACAAAATATGGGCAATATGTTTTTTTCTTCTTCTTTGAAAATTCATGAAACAAGTCTGTATTTAAAGAAAATGTGTTTTATTTGTACATAGCCTTGTTTGCCATATCTTCTCTACTGAACCATGATTTTAAATCCTCCAGTTAGAATCATTTGCTTTCCAGACATGCTATCTTGTCATGATATGCTTGTCAAGTACATTAATGCCACCACGCTTACATAAAATGAATAATCAGCATTTCATGAAGATTTTTTTTTGTTAAAATGAGCTTATTACTGGTTTATTTTTCATGGCCTATCAAGCAGATGTTGCTTAATCTCTGAGGAATTCCCCACTTTTCCCAGTAACTCTGACTTGGTAAGTTGCCAGATATTCCATTTCTCTGTATTGCTACGCAGGAATGCCAGAGAAGTTCAGAATTTGCTTAGCAACAGAAATCACAATACAGAAGACATAGAAAAGATCTTAGAACACAGAATTTTAAAACAAAGACAATTTGTCTTAAAGGAGTTCATAATTATGAATCATATCTTAAGTCCAGAGAACACAGAATGTTAGAAAAAAGCAAGATCATTTATTCTAATGTCTATAATTTTTGCATAAGGGAACTTAAGACCAGAGAAATGTAGTGTTATACCAAAGGGTCACAGGCAAAAAAAAAGGGATAGAATTAAGAAAAAAGAGTAGAAGCAGGACCTCCCCTCTTCTCTAGCTTCCACCTTCCCCAATCCATGTAAAAAGGGGACTCTGAACAAACTTTGGATCTGCAGAACTCACAAAATGACACAGAGAAGCTAACCTCCCACTGAGGACAGCCCGGCAGGACTTTGGGAGCTGAGCCCAGCCCTACTACAAGGATTTAGCCCCAGGGTGGGCCTGACAAGCCGCCTGCAAGAGGGACTCCAGATCAGCAGCAGCTGTGGCCGTTTCCAGATTTATCAAGACATAGATGTGCAAGACAAAGTGAGAGGTCAGTGAAGTGTGGACTTTGGGACCCATTAAGTGGGACTGCATGGCTTTTGCCCATGGGCAAGAAGCCGCTGAGACAGTGGTACACATGGCAACTTCAGCTCCTGGCCTGCAGAGTGTAGGGGGACCAAACACCCATCCGAGGGGTTTTAATGCTCTTGTTTTAACCTGCTTGGATCTGTATTGAAGTCTAGGGCAGAGGTCCTGGGGTGTATTTCCAGCTTGTCAGAGCATGTAGAGACCGCAGAGAGGGCACCCATCTAATACCTCCAGCAGCTGAGAAAACCCCAGCATTTTGGATGAAAGCTCCCCTGTCTAGTGGCAGAGTCTTACGAGGGCAAAAATCACAGGGGTCAAGTGACTGAGGGGCGATATGACCAGGCAAAGGAAACAAAGCAGACAGAAGATTCCAACATTAGACTCCTATTTTGGGGACAAAAAAGAGCAAAGCATGGAACAGGAGGAAGACAGTTAAGTCAGAACTCCTGCACCAAAAGCTTCAAAGGAAAATATGAGCTGCTTACAGTCCATAGAGGACCTTAAGAAGCAGATGAGAGAAAAGGAGGAAAAATTGGGAAGAGAAATGAGAACAGTTCAAAAAAATTATGAAATGAGAGTCAACAGCCTAACTAAGGAAAATCATACCTTAAAAAATTGACTAACTCAAAGGGCAAAAGAAGGTCAAAAAGGCAATGAGGAGAAGAATGCCTTGAAAAGCCAAATTTGCCAGATGGAAAAAGAATCTCAAAAACTCAATGAGGAGAATCATTGCTTCAGAATTAGATTGGAGCAAATGGAAGCTAATGACTTTATGAGAAATCAAGATGCTGTTAAACAGATCCAAACAAATGAAAGAATAGAAGGCAATGTGAAATTTCTCATGAGAAAAACCACTGACCTGGAAAATAGATCCAGGAGAGATAATTTAAAAATTATTGGACTACCTGAAAACCACGATCAAAGTAAGAACCTAGAAATCATCCTCCAGGAAGTTCTCAAAGACAACTGCCCTGATGTTTTAGACACAGAGGACAAAATACAGGTTGAAAGAATCCACAGATCACCTGCTGAAAAAGATCCCCAAAAGAAAAATCCAGGAATATTATAGCCAGGTTCTAGAATTCCCAGATTAAGGAGAGAATATTACAAGCAGCCAGGAAGAAACAATTTGAATATTGTGGACACACAATCAGGATAACACAGGATCTTGTAGCTTCTACACTGAGGGATCGAAGTGCTTGGAATATGATATTCCAGAGGTCAAAGGAGCTGGGATTAAAACAAAGAATTACCTACCCAGCCAAACTGAGTATCATATTTCAGGGCAAAATATGGTCATTCAGTGGAATAGAGGACTTTCAAGCATTCTTGCTGAAAAAAAAAACAGAAAAATTTGGCATTCAGATACAAGAAGTAAGAGAAGCATGAGAAGGTAAACAGGGAAAAGAAATCATAAGGAACTTATCAAAGTTGAAATATTAACATTCTTACATGGAAAGCAATAATTTTAATTTATGAAACATTTCTCTGTAGTTGAAGGAAATATATATATATATATAATTATTGTATATAAATATATTTATATATTATATACAAAATTATTATATAATTATATATAGTTACATATATAATTATATAATAATATATATTATATATATGTCTATATATTAGAGTATATGGACATATGAATACATATGTGAATGTTTGAATGTATGTTTACAGGTATACATAGATAGAGGGCCCAGGACCAATTTAATAGGAAGCGATGATACTTAAAAGGTGAAATTAAGAGGTGAGAGAGGAATATAATGACAGAAGATGGGGAGAGACAGAATGGGGTAAACTATCTCACATAAAAGAAGCAAGGGAAAATGGTTATAAAGAAGGGGAAGAATAGGAAGGCAAAAGGGAATGGGTCAACCTTATTCCCATTGAATTTGGCTTGAGGATGGAATGAAATACACACTAAATAGGCTGAGAGGGGAAATGATTGAAGGTAGGGCATGTTGTGGGGAAGGATGTTGGAAGTATCCAATTTTGAAAAGGGATGGGATCAAAGTATAGAATAGAAAAAGTGGGAGGTGGGATAGGAGGGAGGGAAATATAGTCAGTCTTTTACAATATAACCACTAAGTTATTGTTTTGCATTAGCCACCCATGTACAACCTATACTGAACTGCTTATCTTCCCAGTAAGGGTGGGTGACAATAGAGGAAGGAAATGAATCTGGAATTCAAAGTTAATATTTTACATGTAATTTGGAAATAAGATATACAGGCACTCTGGCATAGAGATCCACCATGCCCTACAAGAAAAGTCAAAAGGGGTATAGGAGAAAATATGGGGGAGAGCAGATTGAAGAAGGGGATATCGTGTGTGACTGCTATTTTGGGGAAGTGGGTAGGAGAAAAATAATTTGCAACTCAAAATCTGGCAGAAATGAATGATGTAAATCAGAAGGTAATAAAGCATTTGAAAAATTAAATTAAATTAAATTAAAAAAGGAAAAGAAAAGAACTAAAAAAATTCACTGAGGTCGCAAAATCATTGATCTGTACATTATAGCTTTGCATTTATTTCTCTTTTTTTGCCTTTTGGAGGGGAAAGCCATGGCAATTGGTGTTAAGTGACTTGTTCAAGGTCACACAGCTAGTAAGAAAGTGTCTGAGGCCAGATTTGAACTCAGGTCCTCCTAACTCCAGGGGTAATACTCTGTTCACTGTGCCCCCAACTGCCCCTATATTTGCATTTCTAGTAATAAATAAAAGCCTTATGTTAGATGACTTTGATGAATGGAACTGTGTGTCTGTGATGGTACAGCGTTAAGTGGAAAATTGATCAGAAAATAAGGGCACTTCAATGACCTAAAAATTAATGAGAGCTATATTTGAAGCATTGTGCTAAATTCGGGGAATGCAATGAAAGCAAAAAGAGCCTCCTCAATGCTCAAAACACCTGCTCTAAGGAGGGGGAAGGATACATAAATAATTATATATATATGTATATATAATTAAATATATATATAAGGTTTATATTGAATATATACAGGAGTTTATCTCAAAGAGGAAGGCACTAGTAGCTGTGTACCTTTAACTGTTGGGACTCAAGGTGAACTTTTAAAAAAGCAAGGGAAACTCCAAGTCATTCCCCAGTTCTTAAATGCTCAAAGGATATGGACAGGCAGTTTTCAGAGGAAGAAATTAAAGATATCTATAAGCATATGAGAAAATGCTCCAAATCACTATTGATTAGAGAAATGCAAATCAAAACAGCTCTGAGATACCACATCTCACCAGTCAGATTGGCTAAGATGACAAAAAAGGAAAATGACAAATGCTGGAGAGGATGTGAAAAATTGGGACACTAATGTATTGCTGGTGGAGTTGTGAACTGATCCAACCATTCTGGAGAGAAATCTGCAATTATGCCCAAAGGGCTATAAATAATTTCATACCCTTTGACCCAGCAATTCCACTTCTAGGGTTTTATCCCAAATAGAACATAGAAGTGGGAGGGAGACCCATATGTACAAAAATATTTATAGCAGCTCTTTTTGTGGTGGCAAAGAGTTGGAAATTAAGGGGGTGCCCATCAATTGGGGAATGGCTGAACAAGTTGTGGTATATGCATGTAATGGAATACTATTGTGCTATAAGAAATGAGGAGCAGATGGTCTTCATATTTACCCGGAGAGGCTTATACAAGCTGATGCTGAGTGAGAAGAATAGAGCCAGGAGAAATTTGTACACCATTACAGACACAACATATGTGTGATGTCCAACTTTGATAGACTTGACTCTTCTCAGCAATTCAGGGTTATAAGTCAACCCTAAAAGTCTCATGATGGAGAGAGATGTCTGAAACCAGAGAAAGAACTGAGTTTGAATAAAGATTGAAGCTAACTACCTTCTCTTTTTCTTTTTCTTGTTTGGTTTGGTTCCTCTTTTCCACTGTTCATTCCATCTGATACAATCATTATTTATAATGTGACTAATGTCTAATGTGAAAGTATTTGCAGATACTATACTTGATTGTATGCCACAATGGGATGGGGGATGGGGGAGGGAGAGAAAAATTGAAACTCAAGGAATTGTGGAACTGAATCTTGTAAACTAAAAGTAAACAAATTAAGAAAGACCAAAAAAATTTTAAAAGCTAGGGAAGCAAATAGAAAAAGGTAAGAAGGGAGGGAAACCCAGACATAATAATCCATTCAATAAAATTTTTAAAACACCTACTATGTGCCAAACAGTATGCTAAACAGTCAGGATACAAAAAGATACAGAAGACAGTCCCTGACATCAGGAAGCCTATAATGTAATAGGGGAAATAACATGAAAACAAGTATATGCAAAGCAACCTATGTGAAGGGTAAATAAGAAATAATTAACATTGAAGGCATTGGAATTACTAGGGGTAAAGACTTCATTTTGGAGATTGGATTTTAATTGGGACTTAAATAAAATCAGGGAGGTCATTAGTAACAGTTGAGAAGGAAGAGCATTCCAGGTAAAGGGAGAGCCAGTGCAAAGGTACTTTGATGAGAGATTATTGATTTGATTCATTCAAGGAACTCTTATTAGGCCAGTATCATTGGATTATTTAGTGCATTGAAGGGAGTAAAGTGTAGCAAGAAGCAAACAAATGACCAGATTGTAAATGACTTTACATGTTAAACAAGAAAATTGATATTTGATTTTAGAGATAAGAGGGAGGCATCAGAACTTATTGAGTAGGTTGCTTCTAAGGTTAGATCTCTGCTACAGGAGAATCACCCTTCCAGATGAATGCATTATTAATTGGAGTGAAGAGAAACTTGATAACTGAATACCAACTAAAAGGTTATTGCCACAATCTAGTTGAGTAGCAATGAGGCCCAAATCTAAAGTGGTAGCTGTTTGAGTACAGAGAAAGTTACATACATGATATATGTGAGGTGTAGATGAGAAGTTTTGGTGATGAATCGAGTGTGTGAAGTGAGAGTAAAGAGTTGCTGATGACATTGATGTTGAGACTTGAATGACTAAGAGGATAGTAATAACCCTCACAGCAATAAGGATGTTTGGAAGAGAATTGAATTTTGAAGAAAAGGTAAGCAGTTTGATTTCCAAAATATTAAGTTAAAGATTTATTTGGAACATTCAATTAAAGATCTCTAAAAGTCAGTTGCTGATGTAGGAGGTAGCTCAGGAAAATATCTAGAGTTGAATACACACACACATCTGTACATCATTTGCACAGAAATGGTGATTAAACCTAGAGAGGATAAAATCACTAAGCAATAAAACACAGGTCAAAGCCTTGAGGGATGCCTATAGTGGGTGGGTATAACATGGATGAAGAACCAGGAAAAATTAATTGAGAAACAGAGGTCAGCTAAGTGGTGGAGAAACAAGAGAGACCCATGTCACTAAAACCTAGAGAAGAGTGTATACAGAAGGAAGTCATCAATAGAGATAGCAAGACCAAGTAAAACTTTCATCGTGATTGTTGTTTTGGGAGTGGCACAGGTTGTAAAATGGGAAAAGGTGGATGAGATTGTCGTCAGCAGAGAAGAAGCAGATTGAGATGAAAAGGTTGAAGATAAGAGGAATAATGAAGATGAATATAATGGGGTCAATATACTGGAGAAAATTGGATGGAATTAACTTTTCCAGGTAGGAGAAGGGCCACAAATGCATTTGGTAAAGGAGAGATAGATGAGATAGACAGAGTGGAAATTTTTTTGTTAAGTAATGTGAGTGAGGAAAAGGGGAAAGAGAGGGAGTATTTTTTTAAAGAGTGACCTAAATTTCTTTTTTTTAAATATACATTTCATTATATCAAACATTTCCCAATTTTATGTTAAAATTAACACTTTCTTTTAATAATTTATTTTAAATTTTCCATCTTCACTTCCACAAGATTTTGAAATCCAAATATTCTCCCCCCGCCCCGCCCAAGATGTTGTGCATTTTGGTTGCTCCTTTCCCCAATCTGCACTCCCTTCTAATAGCCACTTCATCTCTTATCTCCTTCTCTTCTATTTTCCTATAGGGCAAGATAGATTTCAATATGCCATTGCCTGTGTATCTTATTTCCCAGTTGCATGTAAAAACAATTTTTAACACTTGTTTTTTAAAACTCTGACTTCCACATTTTCTCCCTCCCTCCTCACCCACCCTCATTGAGAAGGCAAGCAAATCCATAGAGGCTATACATGTGCAGTCATGCAAAACATCTCCATAATACTCATGCAATGAAAGATTGACTATATTTCCCTCCATCTGATCCCACCTCCCACTCTTTCTATTCTCTCCTTTGACCTGGTCATTCCTTAAACGTGTTTGTTTCCAATGAACTGCTCCCCCCACTGGCGCTCCCTTCCATCATCCCCTGCTCTCTTATCCGCTTTATCCCCTACTTCCCTGTAGGGTAACATAGATTTCCATTCTCAATTGTGTGTTTATGTTATTCCCTCCTCAAGCCAAACCTGAGGAGAATAAGGTTCATTCATTCTCTCTCACCTCCCCCTTTTTCCCCTTCCACTATAAAAGCTTTTTTGTCTCTTTTAAGTGAGATAATTCACTTTATTCTACCTCTCCCTTTCTCATTTTCCCAGTATGTTCCTCTCTCACCCCTTAATTTATTTTTTCAGATATCATGCCTTCATATTCAAGTCACCCTGTGCCATCTATCTATCTATCTATCTATCTATCTATCTATCTATCTATCTATC
>NW_027185771.1:23791615-23812849 GCF_028583685.1 Petaurus breviceps papuanus
ATCTATCTATCTATCTATCTATCTATCTATCTATCTATCTATCTATCTATCCCCACATCTCCTCCAAATACCCTAATACTGAGAATAGTCTCTTGATTTATAAATATCATCTTTCCATGAAGGAATATAAATATATTTTTTTTTTTTTTTGCTTTTTGGAGGGCAATTGGGGTTGTGACTTCCCAAAGTCACATGGCTAGTAATTGTGTCAAGTGTCTGAGGCTGGATTTTAACTCAGGTCCTCCTGACGCCAGGGGCAGTGCTCTATTCACTGAGCAACCTAGCCACCCCAGAATATAAATATTTCAATTTCAATAAATCCCTTATAATTTGTCTTTCCTGTTTATACCTTTTAATTTTTCTATTGAGTCGTGTATTGGGCAATTTTTCTTTTCTTTTTTTTTTTAAGCAATCAGGGTTAAGTAACTTGCTCAAGTTTACATGGCCAGTTATTTCTGGGTGTGGTGCTGAGTGTCTGAGCCCAGGATTCGATCTCCAGGTCATCCCAACACTGGAGCCTGTGCTCTTACTCTCTGAGCCACCTGCCCTCCCCTAAGCAATTGGGGTTAAGTAACTTTCTCAAGGTTACATGGCCAGGTGTTTCTGGGTGGGTGCAAAGTGTCTGAGCCCAGGATTGGATCTCCATGTCATCCTGACACTGGAGCTGGTGCTCTTACTCGCTGTGCTACCGGGCCGCCCCTGAAAGTCAAATTTTCTATTCGGCTTATATTTCATCAAGAATGCTTGAAAGTTCTCTGTTTCATTGAATATCCATTTCTCCCCTTTAAGGACTACATTCAGTTTTATTTGGTAGGTGATTTTTGGTTTTAATCCTAACTCTTTGACCTCTGGTATATCCTATGCCAAAGATTCTGATCTCTTGATTTAGAAGCTGCTAAATCTTGTGTCATTCTGATTGGGTTTCCTCAATACTCTAATCATTTCTTTTTGTCTGCTTGCAATATTTTCTCCTTGTACTAAGAACTCTGGATTTGGCTAAAATATTCCTAGTTTTCCTTTTGGGATCTCTTTAAAGAAGTGTTTGGTGGATTCTTTAAATTTCTATTTTACCCTCTTATTCTAGAATATCAGGGCAATTTATCAGGGCAGTTCTCCTTGACAATCATTTGAAAGATTAATGCCTAAGGTCTTTTTTTCATCATGTCTTTAAGGTAGTCCAGCAATTTTCAAATGATCTCTCTTGGATTTAATATCTAAGTCAGTGGTTTTTCCAATAATATATTTTGCATTATCTTATATTTTTTTCATTCTTTTGGTTTTATTTTTTTTAATTTATTGAATTTTTATGGTCATTAACTTATATTTGTTCTATTCTAATTTTTAAGGAATTAATTTCTTCAGTGAGCTTTTGGACTTTTTTTTTCACTTGACCAAATCTGATTTTTAGGGAATTCTTCTCATTAGCTTTTTGGACTTCTATTGCCTTTTGGGTTAGTCTATTCTTTAAGGTGATATTTTCTTCAGTATTTTGGGGTCTCTTTTAGCAAACTGTTGACTTGTTTTTCCTGATTTTCTTGCATCACTTTTATTTCTCTTTCAAATGTTTCCTCTATTTGTCTTACATGATTTTCAAAATCCTTTTTGAGCTCTTCTGTGGCCTGAGACCAATACATATGTTGCTTGGAGGCTTTGCTTGTAGGGGTTTTATTTTTGTTTTCTTCTTCTGGTTGTTTGTTTTTATCTTATTTGTCACCAAAGAAAGATTCTATATTCCGAGTTTGTTTGTTTTTTTCCTCTGAGAATTTTCTGAGCATTTTTTTTACTTTTTATTAATTTAGTATTCTAAATCCAGTGTGTTTGTGTGTGTGGGGGGGTGTACTGTCCCAAACTTTAGGCATTTTGTACAGCTGTTTTCAGAGATACTTCTCTGAACTTGTAAATTTTCAGTTCTTCAAAGATGGCATGATCTCTGATCCTCGTCTATGATCTGGTCTATGAGTGACCACATGGATTCTTTTCTGCCTTGAAACTCTGAGGAGACCCTATTCACTACTGACACAATCAATGCCATGCCAGCACTTTTCCACAACCCAAGACTATCAATTAGGACTGCTGCTCAAATTGTAGCATAGTCAAAGACCCCAAAATATTGATCCCACTGGATATCCCCTCCTCCAATCTGCTCTCTCCCATATATATTCCCATCTCCCCTCTGATTTTCCAGTAAGGAAGAGTGTATCTCTATGCCCCATTGCCTGTATATCTTATTTACCAGTCACATGTAAAATAATTTTAATAATAGTATACACACACACACACACACACACACACACACACACACACATATATATATATATATAAAACACATATATCTATATCTACATATTTAAACATTTGATTTTAAAATTTGAATTCCAGATTCATTCCTTTCCTCCCTTGTCACCTACCCTCACTGGGAAGATAAGCAATTCAATATAGGTTGTACATGTGTGACTAATGCAAAACAATAACATAGTGGATATATTGTAAAAGGATGACTATATTTCCCTCCCTCCTATCCCACCTCCCACTTGTTCTATTGTCCACTTTGATATTTTCCCTTTTCAAAAGTGAGTGCTTGCAGCTTCTCTCCCCCTCAGGCTGTGCTCCCTTCCTTCATCCCCACTCTGATCCCCTTCTCCCCATACTCTTCTATAGGGTGATAACCTATTTAGTGTGTATGTCATTCCACCCCTAAGCAAAATTTAATGAGAATAAGTTTGACCCATTCCCTTTTGCCTTCCTCTCCTTCTACTCCATTTTAACAGCTTTCGTGGACTCTTCTATATAAGATAGTTTACCCCATTCTGTCTCACCACATCTCCTCTCATTATATTCCTCTCTCACCTCTTAATTTCACCTTTTAAGTATCATCCCTTCCTAATAAATTGATGCTGTGCCCTCTATCTATCCATACCTGTACCCATATATACACATACTCACATATGTATTCATATGCCCATATACCCTCCTATATAGACATATGTATATATAAATATAGATGTAGAAACACACACATATACATATATAGATATAGATATATACATTTAAATTCCCTTAAACTATTCTCATATTGAGAAAAGTTTCATAAGTTACAATTATCATTTTTCCATGTAAGAATGTAAGTAGTTCAACTTTGATAAGTTCCTTATGGTTTCTTTTCCCTGTTTACCTTCTCTTGCTTCTCCGGTCTGCATGTCAAATTTTCTAATCAACTCTGGGTTTTTCATCAAGAATGCTTCAAAGTCCTCTATTCCATTGAATAACTACATTTCCCCCCCGAAATATGATAGTTTTGCTGGGTAGGTGATTCTTGGTTTTAGTCCCATCTCCTTTGACCTCCAGAATATCATATTCCAAGCCCTTTGATCCTTCAAAGTATCAGCTGCCAGATGCTGTGTTATCCTGATTGTGTTTCCACAATATTCAAATTGTTTCTTCCTGATTGCTTTTAATATTTTCTCTTTGATCTGGGAATTCCAGAACTGGCTATAATGTTCCTGGATGTTTTCTTTTGGGGATCTTTTTCAGGAGGTGATCAGTTGATTCTTTCTACCTCTATTTTTGCCCTCTAGTTCTAAAGCATCAGGGCAATTTTCCTTGAGAATTTCTTGAAAGATGATTTCTAGTTTCTTATTTTGATCATGGCTTTCAGGTAGTCCTATAATTTTTAAATTATCTCTCCTGGATCTATTTTCCAGGTTAGAGGTTTTTCACAATGAGATATTCCACATTGCTTTCTATTTTTTTTTCATTTGTTTGTATCTTTTTAATAGTATCTTGATTTCTCATAAAGTCACTAGCTTCCATATAATTCATTCTAATTCTGAAGGGATGATTCTCCTCAGGGAGCTTTTGAGATTTGTTTTCCATCTGGCAAATTCGTCTTTTTAAGGAATTCTCCTCCTCATTGGCTTTTTGGGCCTTTTTTGACATTTGAATTAGTCTATTTTTTAAGGTATTATGTTCTTCAGTCAGGTTGTTGACTCTCATTTCCTAATATTCTTACATTGTTCTCATTTCTCTTCCCAATTTTTCCTCCACTTCTTTTATTTGATTTTCAAAATCCTTCTTAAGATCCTCTATGGCCTGTATCCAGCTCATATTTTTCTTGGAAGCTTTTGGTGCAGGCTTTTGACTTGGCTGTCTTCCTCCTGTTCCATGCTTTGATCCTTTTTGTTCCACAAATAGGATTGTAATGTTGTGTTGCTCTGCTTGCTTTGCTTCCTTCATCTGCTCATGTTGCCACTCAATTACTTGACTTCGGAACTTTTTGCCACAATAGAACTCTGCTACCACACAGAAGATCTTTATCCCAAATGCTGGGGTTTTCTCAGCTGCTGGAGCTGTTAGTTGAATGCCCTCCCAGAAGCCTTAACATGCTCTAGCAAGCTGTTCATGCACCCCAGGACCTCCACCTTAGACCTCAATCCATATTCAACCAAGTTAAAGCACGAGTCATTAACCCCTCAGCCTAGTTGCTTGTAACCCTACAGTCTGCAAGCCAGGAGCTGAAGCTGCCACATGGAGGGGACTGCATGGCTGCGGCACCACAGCATCTTCTCCTACAGGGGATAAAGGCCAGATTGCACTCCCCAACTACTAATTCCCCAAGTGCAAACTGCACTGACTTCTCACTTTGTCATTAGCATCTATGTGTTGATAAGTCTGGAAACCACTACAGCTTCAGGTGATCTGAAGTCCCTTCAGTTGGTGGCCCCTTCGTGCTGGCCAGCTGTAGTGTCTTCAGTGGGAGGTAGGTAGCTTCTCTGTGTCATTTTGTGAGTTTTGTAGCCCCAAAGTCTGTCTAGGGTCATTTTTTTACATGAATTGGAGGAGGTTGAAGCCAGAGGCTAGTGAAAGTTCTTTTTCTACTATGCCATCTTGACTCTGCTCCCCCCCTCAGGATTTTTTTTTTATTAAAGCCATCTTGTTATTATTTCTTATAGCACAATAGTATTTCATCCCAATCATATGCCACAACTTGTTTAACCATTCCCTATTTGATAGGATTTGTCTCAATTTCAAATTCTTTGCCAATATACTGTTATAATTTTTTTTTGTAGAAATGGTTTCCTGGGGGCAGCTAGTTGGCACAGTGAGTAAAGCGCCAGCCCCAGAGTCAGAAGGACCTGAGTTCGGTTCCAGCCTCGGACACTTAATACACACACACACACACACACACACACACACACACACACAAAACTCACCGTGTAACCTTGGGCAAGTTATTTAACCCTAATTGCCCTCCAAAAGGCAAAAAAAAAAAAAAGAAATGGGTCCCATTTCCTCTTTGGGCTATAGATCTAGTAGTGGTATCACTGGGTAAAAGGGTATACACAGTTTTATAGCCCTTTCTGTGTAGTTCCAATATTTTTCTCCTCCATAACAGTTGAATCAGTTCACAATTCAACCAATAGTACATTGTTTCCCAACTTCTCCATATCCTTTTCAGTTTTTGTCATTTTCCTTTTCTGCAATGTTAGCCAATCTGATAGGTGTGAGGCAGTATCTCAGAGAACATTTCACTTGTGCTTCTCTAATTAGTAATAATTTTGAGCATTTTCATGAAAGTATTGACAACTTTGATTTCTATTTTTGAAAACTGCTGCTTATATATTTTAACCATTTATAATTGGAGAATGCTTCATTTTTTTATGAATTTGGCAGTTCCTTTTATATTTGAGAAATGAGGCCTCAATAAGAGAAAAAAATATATTTTAATTTTCCCCAGTTCCTTGTTTTCCTTCTAATTTTGGCTGCATTAGTTTTGCTTGTACAAAAGCTATTTTTTTTAATTTCATGTAATCATAAAGCCCTAAATGGGGTCTCTAAGAGTCAGACAGAGTTGAAATGCAGCAGAACAACCATTAAGATTATCTATTTTAATTTCTGTGATCCTCTCTACCTTTTGTTTATTCATAAACCCTTTAATTATCCATAGATTTAACAAGTATATTTTTTCCACATTTCCCTAGTTTACTTAAGATATCACCCTTTATATCTCTATCATGTACCTTTTTTGACCTTATGTTAGAATATGTTGTGATATGTTCATCTCTGCCTAGGGCAAGGATGGGGAATCTGCAGCTTTGAGGCCACTTGTGGCCTTCTAAGTCTTTGGATGTGGCCTTTTGCCTAAGCCTAAGTTTTATAGAACAAATTCTTTTATTAAGGAAATTGTTCTGGAAGTTTGGACTCAGTCAAAGGCCACACTTGATGAACTAGTAGTTCCCCACCCGTGGCACCTTGGTCTCTTCCAAAATACTTTTTTAAAATTTTCCCAGCATTTTTTGCTCAAATGGTAAGGTTTTACTCAAAATTTTTGTACCTTTAATTTGGTGAATCATAGATTACTATGATAATTTACTGCTGTCTATTACTTTTACCTAAATAATCCACTACTTCACCACTTTATTTCTTAGCAAATATAGATTGTTTTGATAATTACTGCTTTGTAATATATTTTTGAAATACTAGAATGTCTAGAGGGCCTTCTTTTACATTTTTTTTCATTTATTATCTGTCATTCCAGCTGAATTCTATAATTTTTAGTAGCTCTTTAAAAACATTCTTTGGCAGTTTGATTGGGATGGCATTGAATAAGTAAAATAACAAATAGAATTGTTTTTTTGCTATTGTTGTTGAATGGGATCAGCCTACCCATGAACAATTAATATGCCTCCAGTTGCTGAAGTTTGTCTTCATTTGGTTGAAAAAATATTTTGTAATTTCTTGGTTTGTCTTGACAAGTATAATCACAAACACTTTAATATGCCTGCAGTTATTTTAATTTGAATTTCCTTTTCTATATCTTTCTGGTAAGTTTTTATAATAGTATATAGAAAGGCTTATGATTTATGTGGTTTTGTTTTATATCATGAAATTTTGGTGGAATTTTTAATTGTTTCAAGAAGTTTTGTTTGTTTGTTTGTTTGTACATTCCCTAGGTCTCTCTAAGTATAACCTGATATTATATGCAAAGAGTGAGTGTTTTGTTTCCTTGTTGCCTATTTTGCCTGACTGTTTTAAGTTTATTATGCAGCATCATTTTTTCAACAGACGGCGGAAGGGCAGGGGAATAACAAAAAGATTAAAGAGGAACAAATGAAACATATTCTTGCCTATATGGGTAGGGCAATAGTTCCATGTTTTCATCAGAAGTTTAGCTAAAGTCAAGTTGTTGTAGAGTCACTGACCAAATGAGAATTGCTAATCAGAAAGTTGGAAGGAACCTGAACTACAAAACTGACTACTAAAATGCTTAGAGATGGGAATTTTCTTTTAACTGAAATAGGATACCCTGGTACTTTGGAATGAATATGGGGGGGGGTAATTATAGTATTAGTATTCAAAGCCTACTTCTTAAGATTATAGCACAGCTCACCCTGGGATAGTCATTTCACCTCTATGGACTTTATTTTTTTTTCCCAATTCTTCAATGAGTTGTTCAATTTATATGGCCCCTAATATATTTTCCACCATTAGGTTTGTAATACTCCGATAAAATCTCACCAATATGGTTAAGTAGGAAGTGTCCTAAGCTGACAGACAGGGGTCCTGGTTATTCGTGACACATGGTTGTCACTTTATCTGTATTCTTCAGATTCCTCATCTGCAAGACAAAGATGACAATAGCACTTAACATAAAGACCAATATTAAGGAATATATGAGATAATTGTGAAATTCTATTCAAATCTTGTTGAATTTTTTTCATATGACTATAGATGAATTTAATTTTTTCCTCTGAAAACTACCTGTTCATGTCTTTTGACCATTTATCCATAGAGGAATGACTTGCATTCTTTTAAATTTGAATTTGTTCTCTGTATATTTTGGAAATTAGGCCTTTATCAGAGACACTGACTCTAAAAAGTGTTTCCCAGCTTTCTCCTTCCCTTCTAATCTTTATTTATAATGTTGACTTTGTGCAAAACGTTTTCAATTTAATGTAATCAAAATTATCCATTTTGCGTTTCATAAAGTTCTCTATCTCTTGTTTGGTCATAAATTCTTCCCTTCTCTATAAATCTGACAGGTAAACTATTCCTTGCTCTCCTGAGTCATGTACTAAGACTAAATTGTGTGTCCATTTTTACCTTATCTTGGTAAACAGTATAAGACTTTGATCTATGCCTACTTTCTGCCATGTAATTTTCCACTATTCCCAGAAGTTTTTGTTAAATAGTGAGTACTTATCCCAGAAACTGGAGTCTTGGTTTATCAAACAGCAGATTAGTATAGTAATTGCATATTGGGTCTTGGGCACATAAAATCCTTCATTGATCCACTATATTTCTTCTTTACCAGTTGAATTCATTTTGACAATTGCTATTTTGTAATACACTTTTACATGTGATATGTCTAGGTCAACTTCCCTTGCATTTATTTTCATTATTTCCTTGATTTCTGGACATTTTATTCTTTAAGATGCATTTTATTATTTTTTAGCTATATAAAATAAATTTGATAGCTTGATATGGCACTAAATAAGTAAATTAGTCTAAGCAGATTTGTCATTTTTATTATATTAGCTCAGCCTGCCCGTGAGCAACTGATGCTTCTCCAGTTATTTAGATTTGACTATATTTCTATGAGCAGTGTTTTGTAGTTGTGTTCATATAGCTCCCGGGTTTGTTTTGGCAGTTTTACTTCCAAATATTTTATAATGTCCAGAGTAAATTTAAATGGAATTTCTCTTTCCATCTCTTGCTGTTGGGCTTTATTAGTAACATATAGAAATGCAGATGATTTATTTGGGGTTATTTTATATCCTAAAACTTTGATAAAGTTGTTTATTATTTTAAGTAGCTTTTCAATAGATTCTGTAGGGTTCTCTAAATATGCCATCACATAGGATGAAAAAAATGATTGCTTTGGTTGTTCATTTCCTATTTTAGTTCCTCCAGTTTAATTTTTCTTATTTTATTGTTAAAGCTAACATTTCTTGTACAGTATTGAATAACAGTGAAGATAATGGGCATCCTTTTTTCACCCCTGCTTTTATTGGAAATGTTCCTAGCTTATGCCAATTACATATCATACTTGCTGATGGTTTTAGATAGATTTTAGTTGTCATTTTAAGGAAAACATTATTTATTCCTATGTTCTCTACTGTTCTTAATAGCAATGGTTGCTGCATTTCATCAAAAGCTTTTTTTACTGCATCTAATGAGATAATTATATGATTTCTGATACTTTTTATTGATGCTGTCAATAATGCTGATCATTTTCCTAATATTGTAGTAGCTCTGCATTCCTGGAATAAACCCAATGTGGTTATTGTATATTATCCTCATGATAGGTTGTTGCTGTAATCACTTTGCTAATATTTTATTCCAAATATTTTTCATCTATTTAAATTAGGGAAATTGGTCTCTAATTTTCTTTCTCTCTTTTGCTTTTCCTGTTTTAGGTATTAGCACCATATCTGTATCATAGAAAGGATTTGATTGGACTCCTTTGCCTATTTTTCCCAAATAGTTTAAATGGTATTGGAATCAATTGTTCCTTAAATGTTTGGTATAATTCACTTTTGAATCTGTCTGGTCCTGGAGATTTTTTTCTCAGGGAGTTCATTGATGGCTTGTTCAATTTCTTTTTCTGAAATAGGAATATTTAAGCATTCTATTTTATCTTCTGTTAATCTGGCCAATTTATATTTTTGTAAGCATTCATTAATTTCACTAAACTTGTCAGATTTATTGGCATACACTTGAGCAAAATAACTCCTAATGATTACTTTGATTTCCTCTTCATTGGTAGTGAATTGAACCTTTTCATTTTTGATACTGGTTATTTAGTTTTCTTCTTTCTTTAAAATCACATTAACAAAAGTTTTATCTATTTAATGTTTTTTTCTTTCATAAGACAGCCCTTAGTTTTATTTATTTATTTATTTATTCATTCATTCATTCATTTTTAAAGCAATTGGGGTTAAGTAATTTGCTCAAGGTTACACGGCCAGTTATTTCTGGGTGTGGTGCTGAGTATCTGAGCCCAGATTTGATCCCCAGGTCATCCCGACACTGGAGCTGGTGCTCTTACTCACTGCGTTACCTGGCCACCCTACTTTAGTTTTATTTATTAGTTCAATAGTTTTCTTAACTTAAAATGTCATTGATTTTTCCTTCTAAAATTTTCCCTCTAAAAATAGTTTTTAGAATTTCTAATTTGATATTTACTGGGGGATTTAAAATTTGTTCTTTTTCTAGGTTTTTAGTTACATTCCCAATTCACTGTTCTCCTCTTTTCTCTATTTTCTTCAGGTAAGCATTTAGAGATAGAAAATTTCCCTAAGAAGCACTATTTTTTTTCCATACTATAACTTTTGGCATGTTGTCTCATTATTGTAATTCTCTTGGATAAATTTATTGGTTATTTCAGAGATTTGTTTTTTCACCCACTCATTCTTTAGGAGTGGATTATTTAGTTTCCAACTAGTCTTTAGTCTACCTTTTCATGGCCCTTTATTACATGGAATTTTTCTTGTATCATGGTCCCTAAAGGATGAATTTAACATTTCTTCCTTTTTGCATTGAATTATAAGGTTTTTATTTCCTTGTACACGATCAATTTTGTGTATCTGCCATGTACCCCTGAGCCAAAGGTATATTCCTTTCTATTACCAATTCACTTTTCTCCAGAGGTTTACTCTCTTGAACCTATATAAAATTCTATTTACCTCCTCAACTTTTTCTTGTTTATTTTGTGGTTTGATTTATCTAGTTTTGAGAGGGGAAGGCTGAGGTCCCCCACTAATATAGTTTTGATGTCTGTTTCTTCCTGTAACTTCCTTAACTTCTCCTCTAAGAATTTGGATGCTGTACCAACTGATAAATATAGGTTTAGTATTGATATTGCTTCACTGTTCATGGTACCTTTGACAGAATATAGTTTCCTTAATCTTTTTTTTATTAGATCTATCTTTTGCTTTTGTTTTGTTTGAGATAAGACTTGCTATGCCTGTTTGTTTGTTTTGTTTTGTTATTTGTTATATATATATTCTTCTGCTGAAACATAATATATTTTGCTCCAGGCTTTTACCTTTTTACTCCATGTATATCTTTCTGCTTCAAATCTTTGTTTTATAAGTAACATTGTAAAATATTTTACTAGGATTATGTTTTTATTTGCTTCTGTTTAACAGAAGCCATCTTCTATTTTATGGGAGCTATCAGCTTCCATTTTATGGGAGAGTTCATCCCATTCACAGTTATGGTTACTAACTTTGTTGTTCTCTCTATCCTATTTCCCCTTCTGTGTATGGTCTTCTCTCTCCTTTTTCCCTTTCCCTCCTCACAAGTGTTTTGTTTCTCACCACCAGCTCCCTCTGTCTATTCTCCTTTCTCTCAGCCTCCCTACCTTTTCTTTCACATTACCTTTGCTACTTCTTCCCTCCTTTCTATTGTCACTTTTATTCACCATGCCCTTTTTTCCCTTTCCCCTTCTAAGATAGATTCCTATACCCAAGTGACTTTGTATATTATTCCATCTTTGAGCCAAATCCTTTGAAAGTAAGGCTCAAACAATGATTGTCTCCCTCTCTTGTTTCCCTCTACTGTAATAGGTCTTTATATCTTTTCATGTGATGTAATTTACTCTTTTCTGTCTCCTCTTTTTCCCTTCTCTTAGTACAATACTTCTTTCACCACTTTATTATTTTCTTTTATTATTACATCAAAGTCAACTTATGTTCACATTCTCTGTCTATGTATTCCCTTCTAAATGTCCTAATAAAAATGCAGTTCTCAAGAGACATAAGTATCATCTTCCCATATAGGGATTTAAAAAGTTAACCCTTTTTTAAATAACATTTTTTTCCTTTCTGTTTACCTTTTTTTGCCTTGCTTGAGTCTTATATTTAAAGAACAAATTTTATGTTGTCCTCTGGTATTTTCTTCTTTAAGTTTTGGATGTCCCCTATTTCATTAAGTGTCCACATCCTCTGAAAGATTATGCTCAAATTTGTTGGATAGTTAAGCCATGTTTGTAATCCATGCTCCTTTTTTTCTTTTGGAATATCTTATTCCAAACCCCTTGGTTTTTTTTTTTTAATGTAGAATCTGTTAGGTCCTGCATAAACATAACTGTGGTTCCATAATATTTAAATAGCTTCTTTCTAGATACTTGCAATATTTTCTCTTTGATCTGATAATTTTGGAATTTGCTTACAATATTCCTTGGTGTTTCATTTTGCAATCACTTTCAAGAGAAGATCAATGGATTCTTTGAATGACCAATTTACCCTTTGGTTCCAGGACCTCAGGGAACTTTTCCTTGATCATTTCTTGATAGATGCTGTCCACGTCCCTATTTTGATCAAGACTTTCAGGTGGACCAGTAATTCTTAAAGTATCTCTCCTAAATATATTTTTTTCCAGTTGAGTTGTTTTTTTGATGAGGTATTTTACATTTTCTTCTTTTTTTTACTCTTTTTATTTTGTTTGTATGACTCTTGCTGTCTCGTGGAGTCACTAGCTTCAACTTGCCCAATTCTAATTTTTTAAGGAATTGCTTTCTTCAGTTAGCATTTGTACTTCCTTTTCCATTTGTCCAATTCTACTTTTTAAGGAATTCTTCTCCTCCTTGAATTTTTGTACATACCTTTCCATTTAGTCAATTCTGCTATTTAAGGATTTTTTTTCTCTTCAGGGGATTTTAGTAGCTCCTTTCATTTTCAGTTCTTTGCATTTTTAAAGAGTTGTTTTCTTCAGTTAATTTCTGTCCTTCCTTTTCCAAGCTATTGATTCTCTTGCACACTTTGGATTTCTTTTGCTAATTTTTCTTCTAAGTCTCTTATTTGACTTTTTGAATCCTCTTGAACTCTTCCAGGAGGGCCTTTTGGTCTTGGTACCGGTTCATATTTCCCTTTGAGGTTTGAAATGTAGATATATTGACAATGTTGTCGTCTTCTGAGTTTGTGCTTTGATCTTCCCTGTCCCCATAATAATACTCTACAGTCAGTGTTCTTTTCTGTTTCTTGCTTATGATCTTTGCCTTTTTCCTGGCTTAATAAGTTGAGCTCACCTGTTAGAGTACAGGGGGCATTTACCCAAGCTTCTTGCACTGAGAGCCTGGGGCCTTGTCACTGTCTTTCTGTTCTGAATCCTAATGTGCTAACAGCGTGGGGTTATAAGGGTGTGGCACTTTACCTGCTTCTGATCTAGTGTCCTAGTAGTGGTGTCTGGTGTGTGCTGAGGCCAGGTGAGGTTTTCTTGCTTTATTTTTTCAGGAGCTGCACTGAAGTACAGGGACATTCTACTGCTGGAAGATGCCTGCTTGCCTGGGGCTTCACTGAAATGGAAGAGGCCCTCTGTAGTAGGATGCCTACCAGTCTAGGCCTGTGTTGGATTGGGTGGAAGTCTGTTATTACAGGATCCCTGTTTGCCAGAGGTTGTACCATGAAAAAGTGGTAGTTCTCTGAGCTATGGTCTGCCAACTTCCCTGGCTATGCAAAGGCACACGGGGGATCCTGGTGTTAGTGTATGCCTGCTGCAGCATCCTGGAGCTCAGGATATGCTGCTGCTTTGTTGAGATAGAGCTTGCTGCCAGTATGCTGGGACACTTTCTGTCCTGGAAAGTGCTCCTCTTTTACCTTAATGAAATGTACCTTTCTTGCTGTTCCTCTAAATTTTCCAAACTGAGACTGCTCCACCCCATCTTTCTGCTGGCTCTGCTATTCCAAGATTTTTTCCTGGGGTACGATTTTCTGTTTTTTGTTTGTTTTTAGAAATCAAAACAGGAGAGTGATAGCAACTTACTGCACTCGGCTCCTAGAAATCTCTACTGTATAGAATGTTCTCTTGATCCTGCTTATTTGGCTCTTAATTATATCATGCAAATCTTTTCCTTTTTTTCAAAATTTGTCGAGCTCATCATTTCTCACAGTACCTTAGGGTTTCATCACAATCATATATCATAACTTGTTCATCCATTCACCAATTGATGGACAGTCCCTGAAATTTCCAGTTCTTTGCAGGTCTTTTTAGGTTCTCACTTTGAGTGAGTTAACACCCATTAAGTGATTCAGCCTCTTGAAACACTTACTCAAGGGATATCCCCTTTAATCAAAAAAAGAAAAAAAACTGGGATGGGAAGGCCCTCAGGCTTCCTAGGGAAAAGAGAAACAGTTCCTATTTATTATTTACATTCACTCTGTGCTAGAAGGGCAGGGAGAGGAGAGGAGCTACTAATCAAGCATAAGTTGATTTTGTCCTTCATTCTGAAAGAGAATCATGATATCAGGGAGATGATGAAATGCCTTACTGTTGACTTTGATTTCTGTGAGGGAGGACTGTGCAAGGAAACTGTTAAGCCAAGCACAAGCATCTTTCCAGAGGACTGCTGCTGTGAAGAGCTTCAAGGTTCTGATTACATAGTATAGCGAACTCTCTATTTTTCCAACAGTAAATTAAAGCAAAACATTCACAGAAATCAAAGTATTGCATTTACAATGTTATGACACAATAACTTATCAGTAATACGGTCACATAGTTTTCACCAAAGTGGTCACATAGTTTTAAGCAAAAGATATAGTCATTTAGTAACTCAATATTTTAGTAAGTCTTTAATTCAATCATCTTTAAGGAGGTTTGTCTCCTTAATGGACACAAAGTACAAAGGTCAGAGTTCTCCACCCCTAGGTCATATTGTCTTAATCTCTTCAATCAAAAAGTCTTCTTTCTTCTTAATTGGAAAAGGCCTTACTTCAGTCATCTAAATGTAAAAGTTGAAGTTCTCCACCCCTAGGCCACAGTAAATCATAATCTTCTCAGTTTGCATTAAATAACCAAGGAGAGTTCTTTTCATCTTGACTTGAGGCAGGCTCTAAGATTCCATGGTTTCTCTTCCATGGTCCCAGCTACTGCCCAAATCTATCCAACTGTCACCTAAGTTCAAAGGCAGATAACTCTCAGTAACTTGCCCAGCTCCTTGCACAGTTAGTGTTCCATATTGAAGCTTACAGTGCTTACAGTGTCTAGTGGACCTCAAGTCCTTCACAATTTCTGTTCCTGGAAAGACAAAGTTTAACAAAACCACAATATCATCCATAAACATTGAAGGCATGCTAATCAATTCACTTTCTGCCTGTGAAATCAACATGGACCCAATAACAAGATCTGAGAAATCAACACAAATCATCAGTATAGTCCCAGACCTCTCTAAGTATTAATAAGACCCTCCTCCAGTATTTACATAAACATACAAAAAGAAAATTCTTTTTCAAGGGCTTCCAAACCAGCAATAAGGTCCCAGGGCTTCTGTAACAACAGCAACATCCTCTATCAACACAAGTATCTGACAAAGTACCATCAAAACAGACAGACAAAGTACTGGCACCATAGCTGTGCTTCCTCTAAGTTCTCCTCTCTTCCCATTTCTTCTCAGTCTTCTTCTCATTTCTTTTCAGTTCTCAATTCTCAGTTTTCTGTTCTTGCACCACAAGTTTTGTTTTCCATTCTGTTCTCAATTTGTAGCAGTTCTCAGAACTTCTCTGGATACTAGCAGTCTCTCTGTCTCTGTCTCTCTCTCTGTCTCTGTCTGTCTGTCTCTTTCTCTCCTTCTGTCTGTCTGTCTGTCTCTTTCAGCAATTCTCGCTCTCTGGCTTGGGCTTCTTGTTATATATGGTATTAGCTTCTCCCTGTTCTGCCCCTTCTTCTTACAGCAGCAACTTTCTCTCACTGTGCACTCACAAGTTCTCCATGTTAATACTTAATACAATCAAGATCTTGAAACAAGGTGCTAAGTACTTGCTTGAATGCCAATACAAGGGGCAGGGAATATCTTCAAATCCCCATTACCATTACAGTAACCAGCCTCACTTTCTCCTCCAGAGTCATCTGGGTCCAGTGGTGAGATATTCATTAGGACAACTGGAGATGACTCAGGATGCACCTAGACCTAAAGTTCTGAAAAAGACCTTAGCCTAAAAGGGACAGGGTTTACCATTGCTAGCCGGGCTACCTGCTGCCTTTCTGATGAATGTTTGGCCACTGAACCCAGATAGCTCTGGAGGAGAAAGTGAGGCTGGTGACCTTACACAGTACTCTCTCACTCAAATCAAATTCAGTTGAAAGTCATGTCACAATCTCCCTGATGTCATGGTCCTTTTTTGAGAATAAAAGACAAACACAACAAACAATAGCAACAACAATAACAACAACAGTTCTTTACAACTACAAAGAGCTGCTATAAACATTTTAGAATGTATAGGTTATTTTCCTTTTACCCTGATCATTTTTGGGAATAGACCTAGTAGTGAAACTTCTTGGTCAAAGATTATAGACAGTTGAATGATTCTTTGGTCATAATTCCAGATTATTCTCCAAAATTATTGGATTGTGTCATAATTCCATTCACAATGAATTAGTGTCCCAGTTTTTTTAACATCCCCTCCATCATTTTTGCTTTCCTCTTCTATCATTTTGTCCATTCTGGTATGTATAAAATTATATTTCATTTATTTTACTTTTCATTTTTCTAAACAATTATGATGTAGAATATTTTATATGGCTATTTATTGGTTTGATTTTATCATCATAAAACTGCCTGTTCATATCCTTTAATCATTTATCAATTGAACAATTACTCATATTCTTATAAATTTGACAAAGTTTTTTTAATATATTTAAAATATAAACTTTTTCTGAGAAATTAACAAAAACATTTCCCCCAATCTTCTGCTTCCTTCTGATTTTGGCTGCTTTTGTTTTATCTGTAGAAAAAGTATTTTTTAATTTAATACAATAAAAATTATTCAATTTATATCTATATTCACTCTCTGTCTCTTATCTATTCATAAATGGTTCACTTATCCATGTGTGATAAATAATATGTTCCATGTTCTTCTAATTTTCTTGTAACATTTCTTTTTATGTCTAGGTTATATATACATTTCCCCCCTTCTTGGTAAATCACATAAGTTATTGGTCTATGTCCAGTTCCAGCCATAATGCTTTCCATTTCTCAATTATTTATTTCACCAAATAAATAATTTTTATCCCCAAACTTTAAGTCTTTATATTGTCAAATATAAGATTATTACATGTATTTGCTTCTCTAAATCACATATCTGCTCTGTTTCATTGCTCTATATTTCTGTTTCTTTTTTTCTTTTTGCTTTTTTGGAGGGCAATTGGGAATTGGGGTTAAGCGACTTGCCCAAGGTCACATGGCCAATAAGTTTGTCAAGTTCCTGAGGCCAAATTTGTACTCAGGTTCTCCTTACTCCAGGGACAGTGCACCACTTAGCCAACCCCTATCTTTCTATTTCTTAGCCAGAACAAAGTGCTTTTGATAATTGTTTTCTTATAAGAGCATTCTGTGTTCTAGCTCTAAGTTTAAAATGTGGTACTGCTAAACCTACTAACTTTACTTGTTTTTTTTTTCAGATTTAGAATGGAAATATTTAGATTTAGAATTTTCAAATTAACTTAGAATTTATTCAGATTTTAGATAGGATTTTTTTTAAAGGAATAGCCTGGACTATATACTTGTTAAATTTTCTCCCTATTCTTAGTTTTCTCTGTTTTATGTGTGCCAGAAACCCAATTTTCAGCTTATAGTTTTGGCATTTTTGAGGTTCCCAGGCAATCACAAATTCTGTGAATTTCTGTTTGATCCTACATAAAAATGTGAATCTTAAGATATTTTATACTACCTTAAAGGATTATTGTCAAGATTTAATTCAGGAAAATTATTTCACATTCCCCAGTAAACTGAAGATAAAATTACATTTTCTATCTGTTTCAAAGAGTAACTTAGATCAGCAACTGAATATGAATACTCACTGAATCTACAAAAAGTGGAACAATTTGGACTTTTGTTAATCCTACCATTGTCCTTTCTATATAATAATATAGATAATAAAATACTATGGAAAAAGCTGAAATACATCACTGGCAGGACAAACAGCAGGGTCTTGGTTGACTTTGAATTAAATCATAAGTTAGTACTTTCCCCTCCCCTATGCTTATTGGGGAGCTATTTGATCAGGGAAGTACCCAGCTGAGAAATTAAAATTTCCTTCTGAACACCCTTGGCCTGTGTCTCAAGGTAGAGTAGATGTGAAGGTGAGTTCCATGGACAGTACACAGAAGCTTTCCAGCAGAAGAAAGACTTACAAAGATATTGGTGTGCCTTTGTGATGGGTCTTTTTAAAAACAAAAACAAAGAAACAAATTGTAATTTGAGCAATGGGATCCTGCTGGGAACAACAAACCCCCAGTTTAGTTCAGCTCTGCTTCCAAAGAAGCAGAGGAGCTGCTTTGAAGAACTGGATAAATCAGTGAGTAGGGATAGGTGATATTTTAATTCATTTTCACCCTTGAAGAGACTCATAAGTTAAAAAAAAAACCCTCTCCCCCCCAACCCCCCCAAAAATGAACATTGAACTAGGAGTTCAGACACCTTCATTTTAGTCCAAATTAAAATGTACTTGGGAAATATTTTTATGAAATAAAAATAAAATGAAACAGAAACTATTACATTTAAAAGCACAGTGAATATGCAGCCCACAGAGATTTTTTTTTTTTGCCTTTTGGAGGGCAAGTTGGGTTAAGTAACTTGCCCAAGGTTGCACGGCTAGGTTTTTTTTTTTCAATGTTGGTGTTAAGTGTCTGAGGCCAGAACTGAACTTGGGTCCTCCTGACTCCAGGGCCAGCATTTATTCACTGCAACACCTAACCACCCCCACCCACAGAGATTTTTATGTGTTTATTAGTGTCCCTTGTTTGGATTTCACTTTGATGCCACTGATGTGAATGAACAAGTTCACAACTGAGACAGAAGGTAGAAGGAGAGGTATGAGAGAAGAGTGAAATAGGAAATGGATTCAGGAGGAATTGCTTTATTGCTGAAGTTGAAGAATATGAAAGTATAATCTATTCTGTGAGCACGGTTATGTAAATTCTTCCATCTCCCTTTTGTCAGCACATAAATGTAGACTGGAGAAAGTTGATGGTAACAGTATTCCTGGACTGAGATAGATATGTCAAGATAGAGAGACGATAAGAAAAGGGTAAGTAGATCCAATACTAAGAGGGCAGTGTGTCTTTAAGTTGGCTAACTATATGGCCAATATGCAAGAGGATGGAAAGTGAAGTTAGAACAAGAGTAATGACCAGAAAAAGTATCCGGGGTTGGAGGATTTGTAGAAGCTTGTCATTTCCCATTCTAACCCCACAAAGCAAAACTATTTGGCTGAATTTACAAAAAAAAAACATTCATAAAGGGAACATTTCAACTTCTGGCACTGTCTCAGATGATGCCCTGTGGCCTTTCAGCAACATCTCTGTACTGCTGGGGCTGAGTTTACACCTGCAAGCCTTTGTTCAGAAGATTCCTGACAAGCCCCAGGAGGCTGTTTTTCTCCCCTTTTTTGAGTGTGAATTCTACATACTGGCTGTTATAATGAATCTGTGCTAAGCATCTGCAACTCCTAGGGCATCACACTGAGCTTGCAAGAGCCAGGGTACTCACTCTTCAAGAGATTATAATGCCTCCAAAAAAAGCTCTCAGATGACTCATCTTATGCCATTTGTGACTTTAGAGGTCATTCACCTTACCCTGAATTCCTTTAAAATAACTTGAGTTACAGAGATGATATATGAAGAAGGGTTTGCCACTCAGACTTACAATAATTACAAGTTCTCTATCTGGAAAGGACAGTTACATTTTAAACAGTAATTTTCAATTTGACATGTTAAAATTCGGCCCATGATAAAAATACTGAGGATTGTATTGTAACCCAGAGGACAACATTTTATTAGAGTTCTAAAATACTGAGAGTACAGACAGATAGAAGAGGGAAGCAACACAGGTTTTTCTATCCAATTCCCACGAATAGTCTTTAATCTTCATATCACTTTGATTTCAGTTCTCTTAGCCATTAGATCACATTGTCACATGAGGATTTTCATGATAGTAGCTGATATTTCTATAGCCTTTTATCATGATAAATCACTTTGTATGCATTATCTCATTTGTTCTTCATAATAGTTCTATAAAGAAGGTATTGCAGGCATAGTATCCTATTTTACAAGAAAGGAAACTAAGAATCAAAGTGATCTTCAAGTATTTAAAATATCCCTGTTAAAATAGAGCTTATTCTTTCAGCATGGCATAACATATAAAATCAGGAAGATTGGGATCCTAGGTCTTTAAATTCATGATCCTATGATTTTAAATTCTGCTACTGATGTATATTGCTGATTTTCCCTTTGTAAGTCTTTTTCCTCAACTACTGTAACCTACTTCATCCATTGGTGAGTATTCTGTATTCTCTGGATTTTGACATCTATAAACCTGATGGGTGTCATCCCTCTCCATTTTTTTCATTTATTGCCTATCCTCATTAGAATGAAAACTACTTAAGAAACAATTTTTCTTTTTGATTGTATCATCAGTGCTAAGCATGGTGCCTGGAACACAGTAATCACTAACAATTACTTCTTGAGTTGCTTTGACTTAACCTTTTATTGTCTCAGACAACTACCTAAGATTATGTTGCAAAAAAGTTTTGATCTTCATTAATAGAAGATTCCCACCCCTCTCAGGAGAATTTGCTGTATAATTGAAATTACAAGTGACTCTTCTCCCTCCAAAAAGAGAGGGAAACCTTTTGTTCTGTAGGGCCTAAGATAATTGGACCAGATACTCATTATGGCTGATAGTTACATCCTTCAACCCAATATAAGGAAAATAAATCCCTAACAATTAGAATTATCCAAAAATAGGATAATCTGCTTCAAAAGATAATGATTTATCTATCTTTGGAAGCTTTCTGTTTGATCCTTGATGATACAAGGATGGCACACACATGCATACATACACATACACACACACAAACACACACACTATAGAGAATCTTAAAGTCACTACCTCATGGTCACACAATAAGGGCCAGAATGAAATCATATATCTACGCAGTAAAGTTCAGAATTATTTTTTTTTCTTTCCAGAAATCTATACTACTTCTTATTTGGTTAAGAGTAGAGGTGTCAAATTCATATTTCACAGTCTGCATGCTATCATGAAAACTGTGGAATTGGAGAATGTTTGACAAAACAAATATAAAATACAAAACAACAGAGATGACAGTAATTCATAATTTTTAAAGTAAATTTGCAACTTGCATTTCTCTTTGAGTTTGACATCTGTATATGTAATGGAAATGCAGATTTAAAGATCTTCCCTGCCCCTAGGCTAAAGTGCACCTGAAGCCTGGGGAG
>NW_027185771.1:23812859-23849004 GCF_028583685.1 Petaurus breviceps papuanus
GGAGAATGGACTTGTGACTATGGTGGGTGGGATGAAGTGCCTTGGATCCCCAGGGACCTCACCTTGTTGGTTTTGTTGCCCAGCCCCATCTCTGTACTTGGAAGCAGAGGCTGGAGCTGTGTGAGGGGAAGGACATCCCCCTCCCCCTAAAAGAACTTTATTTGGCCTCTTGTTTTGATTTAAAGTGATAATACAACGTACATACTTTGTGTTTGTTTAAGGCCCAGTGGCCACTTTGGTAACTTTAGTTCTGTACTTTGAAAATGTGACCTAAGAAATGTTCAGAGCTAATTCAAAAGTGAATTGTCTATGCTATGGGCATGGAAGATCTTGGGGCCCAGTGTAATGGGAATGCAAATTTGGAAGATCTTCCCTGCCCCTAGGCTAAAGTGCACCTGAAGCCTGGGGAGGGAGGCTTGTTTTTCAGTAGATACTTCTTGATTGGCCAGTGAGTCAATAAGGTTGTTACATTCTCTGAGCCAGGAGAAGGCTATATAAGCCCTGATGTGTAGCTTTGTTTTGGGACTCACTTTGAGAAGTGTTCTGTGATTTGATCTGAATTTTGGGAAGCCGTTGTTGAGAGTCCCCCAGCTTTGGGAAACACAGATGTTGACTGGGTATGGATGTAATGGTTGGACAGTTTGGAAATCTGTCTACTTGATCTGTTTCTGTCTTGATAATTCTGCCTGTATGCTTTGAAGTTCTGGGTGCTGACCTATTTCCCCTGAACAAGGTAAACGATATATGTCTGACTGATTAAAGTAAGCTTGTTAACCCATTTTGAGTTGCTTTCCTTTAACAAAGCAGATCCAAGAACCTGTGGTAGCTGCAAACTCTGAGGACGCTTGGGGTGCTTGCTGCTACAGTATATTACCAACAAAGTCCAGCAGCAAGAGATAGAAAGAGAAATTCCATTTAAAATAACTGGAAACAATATCAGGAGTCTACCTGCCAAGAAAAACCCAGAAACTATATGAATATTACAAAATATTTTTTCACATAAATTTAGATTAAATAAATAAAATTATTTTTAAAATAAAATAAATTTAAAAATTTATAAATAAAATTAGATTTAAATAATTGGAAAAAGACCACTTGCTCATGGACAGGCTGAGCTGGGGGTGGGGATCCTGTAGCCTCAAGGCCACATGTAACCCTCAAAGTCCGCAAGTGTGTCCCTTTGACTGAATCCAAAATCCACAGAACAAATCATTGTATTAAGAGGATTCATTCTGTGAAACTTGAATTGCATCATAGGGCCACACTTGAGAGATTAGAGGGCCACATGTGTCCTAGAAAGCACATCTCTTCTTGGCCAATAAAAGAAAAATATGAAAATGACAGTTCTCCTACATAAATTGGCTATTCATTTCCACACCAATCTAACTACCAAAATATTTTATAGAGCTAGGAAAAATAATAAAATTCTTCTGGAAGAACAAAAGGCCATCAAAACCAAGGGGATTGATGAAATTTTTGCCCAGGAAGGTGGCCTAGTCATATGAGATCTCAAACTATATTATCCATGAGCAATCATTGAGAAATTTGTTTCTAAGAGCAATACATCAGTGGAAGAGATAGCTACAAAAGACACAGTAGTAAATGATCATAATAACATAGTAGGCAACACGTTTCGGACAAAAGCAAGCTATTTGAGGAAAACTGCTGGAAAATCTGGAAAACAGCATAGCAGAAAGTAGGCATAGTTAAGTTAAAAATGAGTGCATGCTTCAGATACAAAGGTTGGTACCATAAGTAAACAAGGAGGTCAAGGAAGAGTTTACTTGTCAGATTTATAGAGAAAGGGAGAATTTATGATCAAACAAGAGATAGAGAGCATGAGGAAATATAAAATGAATAATTTCAATTATATTACATTCAAAAGGTTTTTATTTTCTGGAAACAAAACCAATGTAACCAAGATTAGAAAGAAAGCTGGGTAAAACATTTTGTAACAAGTATTTCTCAAAAAGGCCTCATTTTACAAATATATAAACAAATGAATCAAATTTATAGGAATATAAATACTTCAAAGTATATAAACAGGCAGTTTTCAGATGCAGAAATCAATGCTATAGTCATATGAAAAACACTCCAAATCCCTATTGATTAGAGAAAAGCACATTAAAATTCTGAGGTACTACCTCATTCCTACCATATTGGCTAACATGACAGAAAATGAAAATGATAAATATTGGAAGAGATATGGGAAAATTGCAACACTAATGCAATGTTGGTGGATTGCGAACTGATCCCACGCATTCTGGAGAAGAACTTGGAAATTGCTCAAAGTGCAAGAAAACTGTCCATGACTTTGAATACAACAATACCACTATCAGGTCTATATCTTAAAATAGATCATACAAAAGGGAAAATTAACAACATTTATGAAAAAATAATATTTATAGCAGGTCTTTATGGTGACAAAGAATTGTAAACTGAGGGGATGTCCATCAATTAGGTAATGACTGAACAATTTTGTGGTTTATGAGTATAATGAAACACTTCAGAAATGATGAGCAAGCAGACTAAAAAAAACTGGAAAGACTTAAGTGAGCTGATGCAAAGATAAGTGAGCAAAACCAGGACAATATTGAACAAAAAACAATAACACTGCATCATGATCAGTTATGGTTATCTTAGTTTTTTTTTTTTTCAGCAATGCAATGATTCAAGACAATTCCAAAAGAATCATGATAAAAAGTTTTATCCACATCCAGGGAAAGAAACGTATGAATGCAGATTGATGCATACTATTTTCACATTTTTATGTTTTCCCCTTTTGTTCTGTTTCTTCCTTGACTACATGACTAATATGGAAATGTGTTTTACATCATTGAACATATATAACCTGCATTAAATTGCTTACCATTTTAGGGAGGGGAGAGGCAAAAAAGAGGAGAAAATTTGACACTCAAAATTTTATTCAAAATTAATATCAAAATTGTCTTGATATATAATTGGAAAAATGAATACTATTTACAAATGAAAAAAATAGTATAATCCTGCCTAAGTAATAAAGTTTTGTATCAGTGGAATAGATTAGCTACACTTTACCCAGTAGTAAATAACTAAAAAAAAAAATAAGTGTTTGATACACACAAAGATACAAGTTTCTGGCTTAAAAACTCACAATTAAAAAAAATACTGGTAGAACTGGAAAGCAGTTTGGAAGAAACTTGCGCTAGTTTATCTTCTCAATAACATACCAAGATAAGCATCAAAATGGATAAATGACATTGATATCAAGGGTGATATCATACATGAATTAAGGGAGTATGGAAAAGAGTCAGAACTCTGCATAGGGGAAGATTTTATAATGAAAGAAAAAAAAAGAGATAAGAGTACAGAATCAAAATGAATAATTTTGAATATGTGAAATTAAAAAAGGTTTTGCATAAACAAAAGTGGTGCAGTGAGAATTATTAGGAAAAGAGAAAATTACAAAGGAAAAAATCCAGTGTTTCAATGCTACATAGACTCTTGAAAAAAAAATTCTCTAAATAATTATTGTTTAGAGAAATGCAAATTCATATAACTGAGATACCACTTTATGCCTATCAGATTGGCAAAGATTAGAGAAAAGGGAAGTACTGTAGTGGATGTGGAAAAAATGGGATACTAATGAACCATCGGTGGAGTTGTGAACTACTCTAACTATTCTGGAGAGAAATTTGGAAGTAGGCCCCAAAAGGTTTAAAACCGAATACTCTAATCCAGCAATACCACTTTTAAATCTGTATCCCAAAGACATAAGAGAAAGGGGGAAAAAGAACTATGTCTATAAAAATATTAATAACAGCTCTGTTTGTGATACCAAAGAATTGGAAATTGAGAGTATGCTCATCAGTAGGGGAACGGCTGAACAAATTGTGGTATATGATTGTGAAGAAATGCTGGAAGAAATGATTAGCAGGATGGTTTCAGAAAAACCTAGGAAGAACTCATGATGAATGAAGTAAGCAGTACCAAAAGCACATTTTACACAGTAATAAAAATATTGCAAATTTTACCAATTAGGAAATACTTAGCTACTCTAATGAACACAATCATCCAAGACAATTCGACAGGATATTGGATGAAAAATACCGCCTACCTCCAGAGAGAGAACTGATGAACTCCGAATGCAAACTCAAGCATGATTATTTTACTTTCCTCTTTTGGTTGTGTTTTCTTTTGCAACATGGCAAATAGGGGAATATAATTTGAATGACTTTCCCTATACAATTGATATCAAATTTCATGCTTTCTCAAGGAGGGGGGAAAGGATGGAAAGGACAGAGAGAATGTGATGCTCATGTTTGAAAAATGAATGCTAAAACATATATAGATAAATATAGATAAAATATAGTATAGATATAGATAAATATTATATACATCTATAGATATATAAAATAGTATATATAGAATATACATAATAAATGTACATATAGTTTTGTATATATATGAAATATTCATTAAATACAAACACATATTTGTGTGTGTATATATATATATACATGTATACACACATGTAATACTTGGACTTTAAAATTATTACTCCTCTGACTCAGCATCCATTTAACTTTTCTAGATGCCATCACAGATAAAGACACTAACTACATGTGCCACTGCTTAGAAAATGACAGGTGATTATTTCCTTGCCCCAAGTGCTGCTCACACACTAATGGATTAGAGACAGTTACTGATAATGTGATTATAGACCACCAAGCAGAAATGATACAGAAATCCCTGTTAAACTGGTTGGGATGAGATGCACAATTACCTCCCAAAATAAAATCTATCATTGTCACTCATTCCTCTTTGGGAGTGAAAACAAAGAACACAGCCAGGGTAGGTATGGGAGAGATATTAAGAAATTAAGACACATTCAAAATGATGGTTTGGTAAATTTTGAGGTTTGTAAAATACAATGTGCTATAAGATTTTGGGGAGTGAAAATTCCAAGAAGACTTGGAATCAAATTCTGACTCTTCTAAATGCTACATTCATAATCTTAGGCAACTCTGAATGTCAACTTTCAATATAAAAGGAAGAGGGTGACCAGTGGGAGAGTATAGTCTCTCTAATAAGCATTTTACTCTTACAATCTTATATTTTGAAAGTTGTTTCTTTACTGAATATATGTCACACACACTGCATATGTATGCAGGTATGTATATGGATGTATATGTGTGTATGCATATATGTGTGTGTATACCCCTAAACATGGTGAGTATATTATTAATTTATATTATTTTTAGGATCTAATTAATATTTCCTTTAAAACACTTCAATATTAGGATTTTGACAGTATCTTCTATTTTGATAGATATTTTAATATTGCAATACCAATAAACACTTCTAATCATCTCTGATTCTAAATGAATACATTATTAAGGAGTTGTTGTTTTTTTCCCTGTTGGATTTAACTTAACAACTTTTTCCCAAAAGAAATGCCACAAGTTCTTCTGAGAGCTTCCACAAATAAATATTAAAATTAGATTTTGATAATTATGATTTTTAAAATAAAATTTAGTAATATTATAGCTGCCTTTTAAAATATATTATTATAATGTTCATATGTCTCAGATGTAATAAGGTGAATTCTAGCATTAAAATCATATTTGGTTTGAAAATTATCCAAAGTTTAAAATGTATAGCATGTCAGATTTGAAAAGATAGCATTGAAAGGGGCTACTATCTTCAGAACAGAAAATAGTAGAATATAGCATTTTGCAAATGAAAAGAACTCCAAAAATTAAGAATTTTAGATCCTAGCACATAAAATACTAAACTGATAAATTGAAAGGCCACCGAATCTAACCTTTTCTTTTTCAAATGAATAAATAGTAGTCCCGCAGATTCAAAAGTTTTGATAGAGGCTATGAAAAAGTTCATTAAAAAACACTATTAGAAATTGTTTACTAAATCTTGAATGCTCCCTATTTCCTGATGACCCGCTTCCTCACCAGCTCTTTATATCTCCAGAATTATATGTCAATGTAGGGGCAAGGTAAGGCCCTCTTTAAGGAATAAGATTATACAAACCAAGGCTCCAACTCAGTATGACTTTTTTATTACCCTGAGCTGTTTGGGAACAGGGATCCTGAGAACTTAAGGGCTGCTCCTCTCCTAGGACCCTGGCCAGGTCCTTCAGAAGAGATATGATAACTGCCCAACTCCTGGAACTAGCCATTCCAAGGAAACATCACTCTGGGAGAGGGGGGGTGTGTCTTGGAGGGATTGGTCTCCATCCCAGGCCCTATACAAGATATAATAATTGCTAAAAACACCTGCCAATATGCCTTCTTTGTTCTCAGAACTACTTAAACTGTAAGATTCAGGCCCCAAATAGGAATCTCATCCATGGAGGAGATGTCTTGCCTTGGACCTGCCTGTGTGGGACCCTGGTGGCTCTACTGGGATTCCCCAGCTTGTGTGGTCAAGTGTTGGTGCTTCCCTGCAATAATGATGCTTGTAAATATATATATATATATATATATAATATACACTATTAATCATGGCTACTCTTATTCTGCTATCTTTAAGCCTCTTATTCTGTTATCTCAGGTTTCTTTCTCACTTGCATGTATATACATATATTCTGAATAAATATCCTAAAGAAATTACCTTGGGTCTTTATTGGAGTGTAGAGCATTCCATTTATGCAAGTCCTGAACCACCTTAATTGGGCAGTCAATGAGTAGTTGGTACCTATGAATAGAATGTTAGATATGAGGTAAAGAAGACATAGGGTAGTCTAAGGTTCTTATGCATAGTAGTGTAATTATAATGGGATTCTGAAGATCTTACCTGCCCTTTGACCCCCTGTTAGGCTTAAGTGACTCTGAGAACCTTCACTGATTTGAAAATATACTCTGACCCTAATAGGCTGAATGTGGTCACATGGAGCCTGAGGCTGGAGGCTTGTATTTCAGGAATGCCCACACCTTGTTACTTTGTGATTGGGCAGTGGATCAAGAGGTTTATAACATTCTCTGACCCAGGAGAAGGCTATACATACCCTGATGTGAGATTTTGCTTTGGGGCTCACTTTGGGAAGAGTTTGTGTGATTTGGCCAGATGAGACTCTGGGCAGCCATTGAGCCCCAATGGTCAGGCAGCTGTCTTCTGAATTGTGTTATTTTCTGTTGTAGCTTCCTTTTGTATTCTCTGAAGTTCAGTGTGCTGACTTTTCCTCCTGAACTAGGTAAATGTTATATGTTTGATTGATTAAAGTAAGATTGTTAACGCATTTTGAGTTGCTTTCCTTTAGAAAAGCAGATTTAAGAAGCTGTGCTAGCAGCCATCCTAGGTATGCAAGTGTGCTTGCTGCAATAAGAAGTTGTATGACCCTGTTCTTTCACTTAACCTCCCCAATCTCACATTCCCTCATTTTAAAAATGGAATAATATTATTGTAATACTAACCACATAGGTTTATCATGAGTTTCAATGAGATAATGAGTGCAAAATATTTTAGAATCTTTAAAATATCCAACAAAAAGCCAACTACTATTATTCGCAATGGCGTGCATCACTTATTTTTTTTCTTAAATTTTATGTAATTTTGTTTAATGAATAATTGTAGGATGGCTCTCCCCTCATATCCCTCTCCCACTGCTCACACTTCCCCTTTTCCCTCTTCTTTGTCCCCTTTCCCTTCCCTCTAGATGGCCGAGGAGGCCACGGATCCCGCTGAGGCTAACATCACGGGCCTGTGCCAGGACATGTTCTCCAAAATGGCCACGTACCTGACGGGTGAGCTGACAGCCACCAGTGAAGATTATAAACTTCTGGAAAATATGAACAAACTGACTAGCTTCAAGTAACTAGAAATGAAAGCTATTGCAGTAAACATAAGTAGAAACCTTAAGAACTTAAACCAGAAACATGCAGCAACTGCAGCCTTACCTGGATCAGATTACTTTAACTGAGGGACAAGTAGCAGCTCTTGAGCAGGCAGCTTACAAGTTGGATGCATATTAAAAAAAACTGGAAGCAAAATACAAGAAGTTAGAGAGGCCATGAAAGAATTCTTTAGCACAAAGACTTAAACTATAAGAATGTTTTATAAGAAATTTTGGGATGGGACTTTATCGCTAGGCTTCAGTTCCCAAAAGGAAGTGGTGCTGCTGATCCAAGGAGAATCCCAGCCCCACCACTGGCTGGAGGTGTAACTCTGGCCACCCTCGCTGTTTTCCTCAACCTGTAACCCTGGAACCTCATCTTAGCATGTGCTTCCTTGTGTGCCCTGGACCAAGGCTCAGAAATCAGGATCTGGAGCAGACACAGATGACAGGCTCTTGGCTCCCTGGTTTCTCCCATGCCCCACTCCCCTCATAACCTGTTTTCCAGCTTAAATAATAAATGCTAACATATGACCCTCAAAAAATAATTGTAGGATGACATATTAAGGATTAATAATAATCTCATATAAAATGCAATCTAGTGAAGATATTGATTCAAAGAAATAGTAGATTTATTTCTATCTAATATTAACCCAAAGCCCACTTTTTTACATAGGACCTGAACTTCAGGGTGAATGAGGAAGATCCCAGCATGTGTTACAGTCAATTTCAGTCAATCTTAAGAAGTCCTGCCAGCTTTTCAACAGCACAAATGAAATATGAGAAAAAAACTTTTGGGGTCACAAAGAGTTGGGCATGACTGAATGTAATGCCAAACAAAGGCAACTTTCAAGGTTCAGAATACCAGCATAGTAACTCTGCATTTTATTCAGTGACAAATTAAAGCAAAGCATTCACAGAACAGAGAGAATGAAAATACAGAATTCACCAAGTGTAATTCAATAATTTCCAAGTACTACGCCACCCCTATAAAGTACATTCATTTAGTCAATGAAAATTCTACCATCTCAAATGGAGATTAATATTAGTTTCCAATCATCAACAAAGTATATTCATTTGGTCAATCACAGAGCACAAAAAAAAGTCAAGTTTCCCACCCCTGGATCACAACTGAATTGCAGTTATCATCAGTTAATGCCAAGCACCTTCTCAAAAGGGGCAGTGGAGAGCATAAAGGCCATCTACACATGAGCTACAGCAAGGTTAAGATATCATTAAAGCATTTAATACCCAAAGAGAGGTCTTTTGTTCATATTGACCGTAGGCAAGTTCTCAGCAATCTCTGAAACTGGGGAGACAAAGCTTAACAAAGCCACAATATACATTGCCAGTGTCCTCATCAATTCACTCTCTGCGTGCAGAACAATCTCAGGACCCCTGAAAATATCAGCAAGACCCTCTTTCAGGATTTCTTTAAACACACAACAAGAAAATCCTTCTTCAGAGCTTCTGAACCAACAGCAAGGTTCCAGAACCTCTGCAGCAACAGCACTGTCCTTCACCAGTGGATGAATCTGGCAAAACAACATCAAAACAGAGAGACAAAATACCGGCATCACAGCCATGTCTCCTCAGTCCTTGGCAGTTCCAGGTGGCATCTCTCAAAAGTCCTGGGTAGCTCAAACTGGCCCTTAACAATTCTCCATGATGTTGCTCCCAAAAGTTCTTCTGTCTCTCTCTGTTTGGGCCTTCTCTCTTTTTTTGCCTGTCTAAATCAATGGCACCAGCTCCTCCCAGTTCAGTCCTCCCTTTCACGTCAACAAGTCCATCCCACAAATGGGATTCACAAGCTTTGGGTTTCAACACTCGACCTGAAAACCAAGCCAATACAGTGGGATCTTTAAATTCCATTACTATTACACTGAACTGAAAGGAGAATAATTTATATTAGGATAGCTCTAACTTAGGTGAGGTTTAAATTGTCCATCTCTGACTAGCAACTCCTGTGTGAAGGTTTACTAGTCCCTTTGAGAACTGATCATTCACATTTGATGTCCACCTTCACCGAAATCTTACCTCTGGCTCCATAAAGCTACAGCAGGCATAACAGCCATATCTCAGTAAAACTGTCTCAGAAGACAGGCTAAACCAGATTGACGCTGACAGAAGGACCACAAACTTGTTGGTGAGTAAGGGGAATGTCTTTCCCAACCATGTGAAAGCTTCTGAAGATAAAATGGGTGGATGGGAACAATTTGTTCCAATGGCCATGAAGGTGGCTAAACCAGGTGCAAAGGAATGCTTAGAGCTTGGTAAGATTAGAAAACACAAAGGGCATCCACTCTATCTGGAGTCATTGTCAATCATCCTGACTTCTGTCTTGACACAGGACTTGAATTACTTTGTATGACATAATGAGGCTGACTAGTTTCTTCAATTCTGCCTCTTAAATCCAATTCACTCACAAGTAATTCATGTTCTTTGAAAAGGATAAACAATAGGGTATCCTCTAAAATGTAATCCTCTCAGCTACAGTTTCCTTAGTGTGTGTCTATATGTGGGAATGAGTATTTCAAATAGAGTTCATTGCCTTTTATAGGGTGTGGTAAAAGGGACTTCTATTTGGTTATGGGATGGTCTAGGTAATCCCTGTTTTTCCTTTCATCGAGTGTCTCCTATGATTGTCTCTTGATGAAATGTAGTAAGCAACCATATTACCTATTTCCTGATGATTCAAAATTCAAAGAAATATTTATTAATGGTTTCATTAAAGCTGAAGGGTCATTGAAGAAGCACACAAATTCAACAATTTTACATTTAAAAATTGTTATCATATATGGGGTAAATCATATTCAGGTACAGTTTGGTCTATTCAACAAAGAAAATGTGACACACAAATCAGTCTTTCAGAGGGATCTTGCAAAGAGGTAGGAGGAAGAGCTAAAGAAAAAATATAAGAGGAAGAGACAGAGCAGGAGTAAGAAAACTCATCCTATCTTTAACTAGGTAACTAGCCTTGACCTATAATAACAAAATGTAAAGGATGGTGAAGGTACTCCTTCAGTATGGTAAAAGCAACTGAACTTACTGCCTAGTTACCAAGAATAGTTGCTTAAATTTAGAAACAACCAAACAATGTGATCATTTAACTGCAAAGACTATATATTCCATATCTTATCCTGTCCAGCTCAATTTCAATCCCATCTATTCCCATGGCACTCTCCATAACATTCTGTCCTTCTTAACCTTCTCCTAGGTGATATCTTAGGTCTCCTTGTCCATCTCAAGTGAAATCCCTCAGACATCAAATTACTGCATACAGAACTGGATTTTATATTTCTATAGTACTTGTAATTACATTAAACTTTCAAAAATCTTGCGAGTTTTATAGGGTAAGTTTTACTGTGCACATTTTATATAGGAGGAAATTTAAGTTTAGAGATGGTGGATGTTTTACATACATATACATATGTAGATAACTATCTATCTCTACCTATCTATAGGCATAAGTTCCATGTAGCTCTAGAATATATAGTATATATTTAAATACACATATACAGATGTGTGTTGTATTCCATGTAGCTCTTTAGTATAAAGTATATTTGTGACTCCTTCATGTAATTTTTGTGTGGCACTACCTCTGGGGTCACTCTCCCAAGTCTCACTGTATTGACAATTTACGTACCCCAAAACAAGGTGACTACCATAACCTTCCAGTTTTCAAATTAGGACTGGGGAATTCAGATTTCTAATGTTATTCACAAGTTTCTGTCTCATGTACTGCCAATTACTAAACAACTATCAGAATTATAAAAGTTTTACTGTAAAGGTTGTAATGCCATGCACACCAGAAGAACTGCTAATGTGAACAGCTTTTAAGGTTCTGATTACTCAGTATAGTTATCACTCTATTTATTCCATAACAAAAGCAGAAAATCCATGGAAAAATCAAGGTATAGCATTCACAACATTATAACATCACAGAAAATCACAATATAATATTGACAACATAATCTCAAAGGAATATAGTCACTCTTAAGTTAACTCAATCAGTCACTTATCAATATTCTCAAAGTACACAGTCAAAGTCTTCCACTCTTGGGGCAAAGTCTTGATTAACTCAATCAGTCATTATCAGTAACAATATCTCAAAGTACTCAAAGTACAATCAGTTGCTTATTCAGCAAAGTCTTACTAAGTATCATACACAACACCCTCCACCCCTTAGGTCACTAGTAAACTGTAATTCCATAATTACTCAGTACCCAAGAAGAGGTCTTTTCCTCATCTTTACTTGGGGCCTCTTCTCAGATTTCCTGGATCCCCTTCCATGGTCCTAGATTCTACCTGGATTCACCAGACTGTCACCTGGGTTCAATGGCAGACAGCTTCCAGTTCCTTGACCAGCTCTCTGGGCAGGTCCTGGCAGGTTCACAGGGTCTGGTCCATGTCAGATGCTTCACCATTTCTTCTCCACAGAATTCAAGGCTCAACTAAGCCACAAACAAAGTCTCAACATCCCAGTCATGCTTCAGTCACCTGGACTCCTGGGCTCCTGGCTCTGGTGTCTGGGCTCCTGAGATCCTGTTCTGAAGAAGCTCCACCACCACCACAATTTCTCAGGACTCAGTTCTCTATTCTTCTGTAGCTGCTATGCTACTAGATCTCAGTCTCAAGGAAATTCTGATTGTGCCTCTCTGGGACTTTTTCTTATGTACACACAGCCTGTTTCAGCCAATCCCTGCCTTTTACATGAGTAACAAGAGACAGGAGTTCATACCTTCTGTTTCCCCAAAAGAGGCTTGATCAGTTACTAAGCGCTAAGTACCTGTTACTTTTGCCAACACAAAGGGATCTTCAAATTCAAATTGCATTACCGTTACAACAAGAAATGCATTTATCAAACATTCCTGCCAAGACTGGGACTTAGTCTCCTTCAGGAAACAAAATATCTCATGTGAGAGTTGTCTCAAATATAGAAATATAATGGGAATGAATCACACATGATGTTAAGGAGTACCTCAAAACTAGTGATCTTAATGTTTGTAGAGTCCTTACAGATTTTCTTGTGATGTACCATTTTATTGAGCTCCATGAATTTGTAGATTTCCAGGGTCCATCCCTTCTCTCTGTCAGAAAGGAACACAATCCAAAACACCAATACTATCCTTTGATGGCTTTCTTTCCACTTTCAATTGTCATTGAATATTACTTTGATACCAATTCTAGTTGCTAATAGGAACTTTGGTTGCTTTGGCATGTCTCCTATTTGGCTGTACCCTTTGGAAATACTTATAACCTAAGATTAAATAAGTGTACAAAAGAAAGAAATGTTTTGTGACAAATGACAGCAAGATAAAGAAGGAAGGATTCCCGGACTTTGGTTACTCCGAGCGAAGCGGAATCAACGGCATCACTGAGCGGACAGAAGTTGCCGCACCAGCAGGGAATCCAGCGGAGGAAACATTGACTCTTCATTTGGTAGACAAGATGGCCCCTACAAAGCAGACTGCTTGTAAGTCCACTGGTGGGAAAGCTCCATGTAAACAGCTGGCCACAAGGGCTGCAAGGAAAAGTGCCTCCTCTACCGGCAGGGTGAAGAAGCTTCACCGTTACTGGCCTGGTACTGTGGCCCTTCATGAGATTTGCCTTTACCAGAAGTCAATGGAGCCTTTTATTTTTGTTTGTTTGTTTGTTTGTTTGTTTAAGCAATCAGGGTTAAGTAACTTGCTCAAGGTTATACGGCCAGTTGTTTCTGGGTGTAGTGCTAAGTATCTGAGCCCGGATTTGATCCCCAGGTCATCCTGACACTGGAGCCGGTGCTCTTACTTGCTGAGCCACCTGGCCACCCCTGTCAACAGAGGTTTTGATCAGGAAAATTCCCTTCCAGTGATTGGTGAAGGGAGATTGCTCAGGACTTCAAAACAGACTTGAGGTTCCAGAGTGCAGCTATTGGTGCCCTTCAGGAGGCTAGTGAAGCATATTTGGTGGGTCTCTTTGAAGATACTAACCTGTGTGCCATCCATGCCAAGAGAGTTACTGTCATACCCAAAGACATCCAGTTGGCTCGCAGGATACGGAGAGAAAGAGCTTAAGTAAAGGCAGTTTTATGGTGTTTTGTAGTAAATTCTGTAAAATATACATAAAAAAAATAAGATAAGGAAGCCCACTTGGCAACTCATAGTACTTTTGCCTCACTAAATACCAGAAAGAAAAAAAAAAGAAGCAGATTCCCAGAGTAGTGGATTAGTACTTTTGATTACATAGTTATTATTGGCTCTTAGTGACTCACTAGTTCTTTTGATTTTTCAGCTGAACACAATCCTCTGCATCACTACCCAGTACCAGCCCTCATTTACACATCGTCAGAATCAGGATGATTAAACTTCCACATGTGGTTGAATTGGAAATAGGCACATAATGTCTGCCTGCTCTAAGACTGAAAGCAATCAACAAATAGACACACACACAGATATAGATATCAGTATAGATGTGTATATACATATATGTGTGTTTGTGTATGTATACATACATGCATACATACATATACATATTTACTTCAAAGCCAGCCTCTTTTCCCTGGTTGATCATTCTTTAATAACAAATTGTCATCAATAATCCATATATGTGCATTTATGTAAATGTGGGTGTATACACGTATATGATATATTCTCCATGCCTTAAGTGCCCCAAATGTACCCACATACACACAGATATATATGTGTGTGTATAGATATTTGTATACTTATCTAGCTATCTCTTTAATGTTTGCAAAGCAAACCATATCTCATTTCATCTTTACAACAAAATTTGGAAGTAGATGAAATTATTCTCACCATTTTACACTTGAGCAAACTGAAATGCAAAGAGTTTGTGGCTTCCCAACTATTGAATTTCAGAGGTGAGATTTGACCTTGGACCTTTCTGATTCCAAGACCATCACTCTACTCACTAAAACAACTGGCTGCTAAAAGATATGGGCATAGTTTGGGGAAAAATAGATGATTGGAAATCAGGAGACAGAGGCTATAATGAAAGGTCTCCTCCTAAATAAATGTGTGACTGGACGTCAGTTTCCTCATATGTAAAATAAGAAGGTGAAGAGAGCATACTCATTATTCTCTAAAATTATGTGTTCGCTTGCTCTACAAATTTGTGTTCTAAGGCTCCACACAACTCTGATGTATCTATTTAAGATTGTTCTCCCTAGAAACCATAACTATCACATGAAGCAGCCCACTGGGCCTTTCAATTATGAAGGACAAGTTTTTCTTTTCTTTTCAATAGGCTTTCACTGCCCTGAGCTCCTGCTTTGAACCATAATAAAATATACAAATAATTGGGGCACTTAAAGCATGGGACATTTTAAATATAGTTCACTTGCCATTGATTTATTGAACTTTCTTTTACTCATTCCTATTTGAAAAAAAAGAATGCACTTGCTTTGAAAATGAAAAGATGTTTATGCTTTCCTCATATATCACCCTTTTTATTACAAGGTTATCAGGATGGCAGCTGAAATATAATAGCAAAATCTACTATTCACTGAATCCATATTGCTTCATAAATTTAGTAAGTATATACTTTCCAAGTTTTTATCCTCTTCATAAGCTTTTGATTATTTGAACCAGAGAAATTCATAATTTGGAACAACTTCAAAGATCACTTAACAATAGCAATCAAATTTCTATCATTGATGATCAGATGGAGACTCTAAGAGTACCAATGGTTGGGGAGAGGGAGGATATAATAGAGAGGAGTTCTAGGCAGGTGAGGGGAAGCCTACCTGGCCACTGAGATTCTTTGGAACTCCAAGAATCTATGATTTTAGAGAGGTCTTCTAAAATAATACATGGTATGTTAGATAGCAGAATCATTTTGAATAGTTATTCACTTATTTATTAGTTATATGAATTTTTAAAAGCCAACAGTCATGCCCTCATAAATTTAATTTCCTCAATGACAAAATTGAAATTATAGTGAAATGCTTGCCTGTAAAATTACTATAGTAATGTCAGTGATGACAACTACTACTACTATAATTAATGTTCTCGCAAGAATAATTGGTAAAATTTTTTAAAAGTGTATTAATAATCTAGCACATTTTGAAGAGTCGCAATGAAAGTGACTCTGAGCCCATTCTAGTAATAAATTGAATTCCAAGGAAAATATTGCTGTAATTGAATGTAAATAGTATTCTTTTAAGTATCTTCCCTTGGCCCCAATTTTGACATGTAGGAAATGTAGAACAAGTCTAATCTTTCAACTACATGACAACATTTAAATACTTTAAAATAGCTGTCATAGTAACTGTGACAAGTCACATTGTCAACTCTGGGGAGTTCCCCAATCCAGTGTTCCAAAAATTAAGAGACCCAAGTCATACCCCCAACATTCATTGTATTTATAAGTAACTGGTTAGCCCATGTATGCTATCCTACTTTAAATGGCAATGAAATGTATTGGGAAAGAGTATAAACACAATGAGCATCACTAACTTAAATGGTATGGGGTGTGGCCATGGATGATTTTAAAAATCTCCGATTTTTATACCAGATAATCTTCTAACAGAATATAGCAAATTTTCTTTCTTGATGCATTTGCTTATGTTGTCTTTTTTCTCCCCATGTGCTGTCAACACCACTAGCAGCAGTTTCTATATTGTCCATCTTCTGAAGCTCAGCTTTTATTTATTTATTTTATTTACTCCATGGATCCTTTCCCTAATCTCCCTCATTGGAAACAGTCCTTCCTTCCTCACGCCTGACACACCACTTTTCCATTGACATGCCAAGTTCTATTGTCCATTAGTGTTTTGTGTATATCTTATAATATGCTTGAGATTGAGAGATTCAAGAGTGCAGATTCTGCTGTTTGCTGATTCTTCTATCTTTCCCATAGCACAACTCTGTTGTGCTCCCTTAATATATGTATTGCTTTGAACTGAAGCTCCATTCCAGAAGCAATTACTTAGCATATACTAGTGCAAATAATCATTCTAGGTGTTAGAGATAAGATATAGAAGTAAGCGACTACTACTACTCTTAAGGAAGTTGTTATATTAAAACTGAAATGGGAAACATATCTCTATATTCATATTTCTAGATATCCACATGTACACATGTGCAAATATGTGTTCACTACACAAATATGCACATATATGTGTATCTGTGTATATGCATTCTAGAATGCATATATGCATGCAGATATATATATGTAATATAAATAAATGCATAAATAAATAGATGGTAATTAGCTACAGGATCTGGGGCATTATCTGGTATTCAGTTAGCTACATTTTATGAGATGACATTGACAATGCACTTCAACATGAAAATCACCCATTAAACCACACACGTAAACCCAGTGACCGGTCACTTTACCATAATATCTTGAAAAATAATACTGATATTGTGCATTAGAAAGCACCAATTGTGGTTTGTTCTTTTCTTAGCTATTTAATGTGAACAAAGCAAATTGTTTATTTTTTTTAATTCTTTATACTCCCAGTTCTTAGTGTGATGCCTGACATAGAACTATTCTCAATAAAAACTTCTTGACTTTTTCGACCAACAAATTACCCTGAAACTCAAGTTTCCTTAGCTGTAAAATGGAAATAATAATAAACAGTGATTAATATTTGAAAGTTCATTAATATTTACAAAATGTTATTCTTTTTTTTCAAATGCTTTAACTTCTGATTTACATCACTCATTTCTGCCAGATTTTGAGTTACAAATTTTCTCCCCATTTTTCCCCTACCCACCACCCCAAAACAGGAGTTCCACAGGATATCCCCTCTTCCAATCTTCTCTCTCCCATATTTTCTCCCATACCCCTTTCTAATTTTCCAGTGGATCTCTATGCCCCAGTGTCTGTATATCTAGTTTCCCAATTCCATATAAAATAGTATTGATAATTATATATATTTAAATATTTGATTTTAAAACTTTGAATTCCAGATTCATTCCATTCCTCCTTTGTCACCCACCCTTACTGCGAAGATAAGCAGTTCAGTATAACAATAACATAGTAGATATATTATAAAAGACTGACTATATTTCTCTCCCTCTTATCCCACCTCCCACTTCTTCTATTCTCTACTTTGATCCCGTCCCTTTTCAAAAGTGGATGTTCCCAACTTCCCTCCCCCCCAGCATGCCCTCCCTTCCATCATTCCCCCTCTTATGCCTTCCCCCCCTACTCTCCTGGGGGATGAGATACCCTATTTAGTGTGTATTTCATTCCTTCCCCAAGCCAAATTTAATGGAAATAAGGTTGACCCATTCCCTTTTGCATTGCTATTCTTCCCCTCCATTGTAACCAATTTCCCTTGCTTCTTCTGTATGAGATAGTTTACCCCATTCTGTCTCTCCCCATTTCCTCTCATTATATTCCTCTATTAACTCTTAATTTCACCTTTTAAGTATAATCCCTTCCTGCTAAATTGGTCCTGTGCCCTCTATCTATGTATACCTGTAAGTATATATACACACACATTCACATATGTTTTCATATGCCCATATACCCTCATATATAGACACACACACACACACACACACACACATATATATATATATATTACTATTTCTATTTCCTTCAACTACTGAGAAAAGTTTCTTAAGTCACAATTATTGTTTTTCCATGTAAGAATGTTAATAGTTCAAATTTGATAAATTCCTTATGATTTCTTTTCCCTGTTTACCTTCTTATGCTTCTCTTGGTTCTTTTATCTGAATGCCAAAATTTCTGTTCAACTCTGGTTTTTTTAGAAAGAATGCTTGAAAGTCCTCTATTCCACTGAATGACCATATTTTACCCTGAAACATGATACTTAGTTTTGCTGAGAAAGTGACTCTTGGTTTTAATCCCAGCTCCTTTGACTTCTGGAATATCACATTCTAAGCCCTTCGCTCCCTCAGTGTAGAAGCTGCCAGATCCTAGGATATATTGATTGTGTTTCCACAATATTCAAATTATTTCTTCCTGGATGCTTGTAATATTCTCTCCTTAATCTGGGAATTCTAGAACCTGGGTATAATATTCCAAGGAGTTTCCTTTTTGGGATCTTTTTCAGGAGGTGATTGGTAGATTCTTAATCCTCTATTTTTCCCTCTGGTTCTAAAACATCAGGGCAGTTTTCTTTGGGAACTTCCTGGAGGATGATTTCTAGGTTCTTACTTTGATCATTACTTTCAGATAGTCCAATAATTTTAAATTATCTCTCCTGCATATATTTTCCAGTTCAGTGGTTTTTCCCATGAGATATTTCACATTGCTTTCTATTCTTTCATTTGTTTGGATCTGTTTAACAGCATCTTGATTTCTCATAAAGTCATTAGCTTCCATTTGCTCCAGTCTAATTCTGAAGCCATGATTCTCCTCATTGAGCTTTTGAGGTTCTTTTTCCATCTGGAAAATTCGACATTTTAAGGCATTCTTCTCCTCATTGCCTTTTTGAGCCTCTTTTGCCATTTGAGTCAGTCTGTTTTTTAAGGTGTTATTTTCCTCAGTCAGGCTGTTGACTCTAATTTCATAATTTTCTTGCATTGTGCTCATTTCTCTTCCTATTTTTTCCTCCACTTCTCTTATCTGCTTCTTAAGGTCCTCTATGGCCTGTAACCAGCTCTTATTTTCCTTTGAAGCTTTTGATGCAGGAGTTGACTTCACTGTCTTCCTCCTGTTCCATGCTTTGCTCCTTATTGTCATTAAATAGGAGTCTAATGTTGGAATCTTCTGTCTTCTTTGTTTCCTTTGCCTGATCATCTCTCCCTTCAGTCACTTGATCCCTGTGCTTTTTGCCCCAATAAGACTCTGCCACCAGACAGGAGAGCTTTTGTCCCAAATGCTGGGGTTTTCTCAGTTGCCAGAAGTATTAGATGGGTGCCCTCTCTGAGGTCTCCAAAAGCTCTGGCAAGCTGGACATACACCCCAGGACCTCCACCCTAGACTACAATGCAGATCCAAGCAGGTTAAAGCAAGAGCAATTACCCCTCAGACTGGTGCTTGGTCTCCCTACATTCTGCAGGCCAGGAGTTGAAGCTGCCATGTGGCACTGTTGTCTCAGTGGCTTCTTGCCCCGAGGGCAAAAGCCACTCACTCCCACTTACTGGGTCCCAAAGTCCAGACTGCACTGACCTCTCACTTTGTCCTTCACATCTATGTGTTGATAAATCTGGAAATGGCCACAGCTGCTGCGGACCTGGAGTCCCTCTGGCCGTAGGCTGGTCAGGCCCGCCTTGGGGCTAAAGCCTTGGTGTGGGGCTGGGCTTAGCTCCCAGAGCACTGCTCTGGTCGATTCCTGCCAGGCTGTAGACTGTCTTCAGTGGAAGGTTAGCTTCTCTGTGTCATTTTGTGGGTTCTGCAGCTCCAAAGTTTGTTAAGAGTCCCCTTTTTACATGGATTGGGGTAGGTGAAAACCAGAGCAGCAGGGAGGTTCTGCTTCTATTCCTCCATCTTGGCTCCGCCCCTCCAAAATGTTCTTACAGAACAACTGTGAAGCACAGTAGGTAGCATAAATGCTATTATCCTCATATTATGGTAAGGAATCTTTGGTTAAGAGAAACAAACTCCTTCCCTTAAATAATCAAGTCAGAGTCAGCATGTAACTATATGTATCTTATGCTCAGGTCAGGAACTTTTTCTCTCATATTCTAAGTTGTACTTGTTGAGATAAACCCAAGATGTACTATATATAAAATAGTATTCAAAAGCACCTTATCACAGGTCAGAAAGTTCAGAGGAAGAGACAATTTAAGGATTGGAGAAAATTAGAAGTATTTGAGCAGGGGTTGGATGACTACATGTCTAGGATGTTGTTCGGGAATTTCTATTCAGGGAACATTCGGATTAGATGACCTCAGAGGTCTTTTATAACAGCAAGGATATGGTTATTGTAATACTTATAAACATTAAAATTCACAGGTTTTTCAACATGACCTCTCCCCACTCTAAAAAAAAATAAAAGAACTGTCATATATATTCATTTAGGGAACATTCTGGTGGGGTGACAGTGAGGGGGTTGCTGCTGTCATTCCTTACTAGTATAGTATTTACTTTTCTATCCCCTCGTTCCCATCAAGCCATCTGCTCTGCAATACTTCTCTCACCCACTGATTTTGCTGAAAATTTAAATTTGTTACTTGATTTGGCAAGTTTTTGGGAAATCTAACAAAAAGGAAATTTCATCAGCTGAGTATGCACTTGAGATTAGGGAAAGGACCAGTAGCCTTCTTCAGGTGAATGTTTGTAACTGAGATTTAAAAAAAAGGCAATTACACACCATTAACTGAGAATAGGATTATTAGTCAAAATTTATGATTAGGGATTTTGAATATATTGGCCTATAAATTACATCAAGGCATATTCAGGTTTGGGTGGGGAAGATAGCTACTCAATTTCTTTTAATTTCTCAAAGATTAGGGGAGTGATTAACTACCAGGAAACTTGCTTTTTAATACTGTCAAATTAAACTTCACAGAAAACCCATCTGCCATCCACTGGCAAATGGAGATGAGTACTGGATTTTCTTTGAAATTAAAGCCCTTGGCTAAGTTTCCCAAATTTATTTGCTCTCTTACCTATATTCTTTCTATCTGAAACAAAAGGGAAGAACTGTCCCTTGCAGTTGACATCCTGTCTTCCTATAAACCCCCTCCTAGATCTGAGACTCCTTCAGTCTATCATGGATATTATTATACATAATTTTATATTATTTTTCTAATTATGTATTTTTTTAGTTTCTAGCATTCACTTTCATAAGGTTTTGGGTTCTAAATTCCCTCCCAATCCACTTTCCAACCCCCAAATGGCATGCAATATGACACATGCATAATCATATTAAATATATTTCTATTCTGCATTTAGACTCTACAATTATTTTTCTAGCTGTGGATAGTATTTTCCATTATTAGCCTTTTGGAATTTCCTTAGATCATTGCATTGCTCAGAAGAGCTATTCTAACAAAGTCAATCATCACACAATTTTGCTGTTATTGAGTACAGTGTTCTTCTAGTTGAGGTCATTTCACTTAGCATCAGTTTATGAAAGTCCAGGTTTTCTTAAATTTGCCTGCTCATCATTTCATATAGTAAAACAGTACCCCATTATATTCATATACCATAACTTGTTCAGTCACTCTCCAATTTATGAATATCTCATCAACTGCCAATTGTTTGCCAACACAAAATGAGCTGCTTTAAATATTTTTTTTTTACACGTGGGTGTTTTTCCTTTTTATGATCTTTTTGGGATACAGACTTAGTAGTGGCATTGCAAGATCAATGCACACTTTTATAGCCCTTTGGGTATAATTACACATTGTTCTCCAGAATGTTTGGATCAGTTTACAATTACACTAAAAATGCATAAGTATTCCAGTTTCTCTACAAATTCTCCAACATGTATAATTTTCCTGTTTTGCATGTTAACCCATCTGATAGGTGCAATGCAGTGCCTCAGAATTGGTTTAATTTCCATTTCTCTAATCAATAGTGATTTAGAGGACTTTTTTTATATGATTATAGATAGCTTTAATTTCTTCATATGTAAACTGCCTAATCATATCCTTTGACCATTTATAAATTAGGGAATGAATTGTATTCTTATAAATTTGACTTACTTCTTTATATATTTTTATAAATGAGGTCTTTATCAGAGACACTGGCTGTAAAAATTTGTTTGGTTGCATGCCCCTTGTTTGTGCAAAACCCTTTTTAAAATTTTAATATAACCAAAATTATCCATTTGGCATTTAATAATTTTCTCTATCTCATTTGGTCATAAATTCTTCCATCCTCCATAGATCTGAGAAGTAAACTATTCTTTGCTCTCCTAATTTGCTTATACTCTCATCCTTTATGTTTAAATGATGTACCCATTTTAACATTATCTTGGTATATAGTGTAAGATACTGGTCTATGCCTCATTTCTGTCATACTGTTTCCATTTTTCCAAGCAGCTTCTGTCAAATAGTGAGCTCCTATGATAGAAGCTTAAGTCTTTTGGTTTACCCAAAATCAATTACTATAGTTATTGATTACAATGTCTTCTGTACTTAACCTATTCTACTGATCCACCAAATCAATTTCTTAATTAGTATCAAGTACTTTTCATGATTGCTGCTTTATAATACACTTGTATATCTGGTATAGCTGGGCTACCTTCCCTTTATTGTAAATAATTTTAAAAGGTTCAATTTGGTTTTTAAGAATTACAGTAATGGGGCGGCCAGGTAGCACAGCGAGTAAGAGCACCGGCTCCAGTGTTGAGAAGACCTGGAGATCAAATCCTGGGCTCAGATACTCAGCACCACACCCAGAAATAACTGGCCGTGTAACCTTGAGCAAGTTACTTAACCCCGATTGCTTAAAAAAAAAAAAGAATTACAGTAATAACAGCATTTTGAACAGATCTTGTCATTAAAATACTTATTTGAACAGCAGTAAGGAATTAATTTTATTTTGAAAAATAAAGAATGGTACAAGTGATCAAAATCACATGGAAATACCATGAAATAGTACCAACAATTGTTCTTGCCCTGTATGTAGAAAGGATGAATTTATAACTTAGTACTTTTGTACAACTATATTTTTCAAAAAGTTTTTTCCTTTCTATGTGTAATAATCCATACATTATATTTGTAGAGTAAAGAATACATGCACACACCACACACAATACATATATGCTCACAAATGCATATACACAAATATACACAGGGACATACAGACATGTGCATTCAATGTGCATGTTTACATGTGTTTGCAAATAGGTATATATGCATAGGTATATGAATATGTATGTGCATGTGTATATGTTTGTATGTGTATATGCATATGTATGTATGTGTGTATGTATGTATGTTCACCTAATCTCCATCTTTCTACAGAAATTCATTCCCATATCACCAAATGACTCTTTACTTTTACTTGAATATCTCTTAGTATCTCAAAATCAAAATGACAAAATAAAACATACTATATTTCCCCCAAACATGTATTTACTTCTAATGTCCTTCTTTATGTTGTAAATACAACTAACTTTACAATGTCTCTGGTTTGTGACCTTGATGTTATTTTTAAATCTTCATTTAGTCTCACCCCTTATAGCCAATCACCAAAATTTTCCAATTCTTCTTAAGTTCCTCACATATATTTAATTCTCTCAGTAAATATGGGTACTATTATAAGTTAAGTCCTGACCTTTCCCCTGAGCTATTTCAATAGTTTTCTAATTGTTCTCCCTGCAAAATTTCTCTCTTTTTAATGACATCCTCCATAAAATTTCCAATTGATCCCTAAAACCCAAGTATATTGTGTCATTCTACTTGCCCCTGCACCCCCCAAAAACCTTTTAGAGATTCACCATTGTAAATTTGATAAAACAGAATCTGCTCTGTTTGAAATTTACCCCTGAAGAATATGGACCTAATCTGTATTTCTAAAGAGTTGTTGGCATTATCTTCACACTATGTTTCAGCCAAATGGGGGGCAATTTGCTCTTCCTTTTGGACAGTATTTCATTTCCTAATCTTTACTGTTGCAATATTGTTCTACATATCTGAAATACTCTGCTTCCTCAATCCTCCCTCTTAAAATCTTTAGATAACATCAAGAATTAGCTAGTGTCACCTCCTTTAACAGAATTTTCCAATTGTTAGCCTCCCCCCCTCCAAATTACTTCTTTTTACTATTGCATTTATTTTTTTGACTTATTGTATTCTTTCCCCAAAGGGCATGAGAAAAGTAACTTTTGTCTTGTGCCCTCCTATGTCAAACAAAGCCTGCTTAACTATTAGCTGTTTATCAATGCATGTTCATAGAATTTAATTCAATGACAGGGAACTAACAATTATTATAAAATTAATTTCAGAGTTTGAAGTTATGCACACACTGTCATAACCAATGTCGTGTACAATAAGAAGGCATATATCTATCAGAATCTACACTACTGATGAACACACCCACATGGATGAAATCAAAGATCTGTAAAATAAATTTATAATTACCTCAGAAGTATATCTAGTAGAGGAAGTTAGATTTTATTTTCTGATTATGATTTAATTTGCTTTTGATATATTTTATTCTAAGAGTAGTAATGATTGTCAAAATTATTTAGATTCTTAGAACTGACAATACTTAGAGTTCATAAAGTACAATCTATACTTCTCATTGCAGGGTCCTTTGTGATCTTGGTAAGTATCTCCAAGCATTCTGTTTATTATTTCCACTGGCAAATAGTTTTAATCACATCTATTATAATAATGTAAGTGAAGCTTGTTGTAATAGAAGAGAATGATATTTTCTAGTGTCTTAAAAGATGGTATCATGACCTTGAAATTCAATGAGCCCTTAGCCTCCCTCCAAAAAAAAAATACTAAGGTAAGAAAAACAATAAAAAATGCAAATTAAATTATGAAGCCAAGAACAAAATTATAATCCTTCCCTCAGGTGACTTTGACCATATATTAAATATGTTCATTTGGGCAAATCAGTAGTGATTTTATTCTAATTTTCTTTATATATTATCCATGTAGAAAGAAAAATTAATTTATTTATAAACTTATTCAATTCATATTATTTTGCATGTTTTATCTGAGCTCAGTTTATTTCCTTTTAAAAATTTGGAGTTTGTATAGTTGATTTATAATGTCTTCTCTAGCTCTAACTTTCCAAGTTTTATTTTTTTAGATCTAATAATCTCTATTCTTGTCATTTCAAAATTTAATATACTACATTCTCATAATCTTAAATTCTAATATGTCTGTTTGTCTATTTACTTAATTCTAGCTTTCTATACTCTTACCCTTAGGCCAAATCTTCTATGACTATATCAATATGATGATTACATAAATGTTTAGTAAGTTTTTGCTTTTTGAAAAAAAAACAGGAAACCATTTAGTCAAATAGAGGGAAATACAGATGCATCAATGTCAGCACCTCCTCTTTAGGAATTTCTACAACACCTTTGTGTAGTAAAGTAAAACACTAGACTTTAGGTCTAGCTTTATATTCCAGTTCTTTCATTGACTTTGTGGCTTTGAAAAAGTCAAATCTGTTCAGTGAATATAAGTTTCCTCATCTGCAAAGTGAGGATAATATGGACTACACCTTTCATATCTGGTTATTATAAAACACATGATATAACATATTTTACAAATTATATCATGTCATATGTGTACTTAATCTTAGAGATAATAAAGAGTCACTAAAGTGTATTGAGTAAAATAGTGACAGTGAAACCTTCATTTTAGCAAAAATTGCTAGATAAACTATATGGAGGATTTGAATAAAGAAGAGGGAAACACGAGGCAAGGAAGACAATGAGGGTGTTGCCAACATAGCCCAAGTGAGGTATGTTGTGAGTCCAGACTACAGTTGTAGCTATGTGAGAGAAAAAAACAGGAATGTGAGAGATAACATGGAGGTAGAATTGAAAAGAGTTAGAAACTGCTTTTACTTTTGGGGGGAAGAAAATAAGAATTCCAAAATAATGTTGAGGATGCAATTAAATGAAAATTAAAGGATGGTAATGCCTTTGATTTTAGGGCAAGTTTGAAAGAATGCTGGATATAAAAAGATAAGAAATATTTTATTTTTTAACATGTTAACCTAGGCATAAAGACAGAAAAAGCATGTTGTGTTTAAAAGAAGAAAAAGGTCAAAGCTATGTTAAGTGTAGATCAGGAAAAGTTTTATGGGAAAGGTTCAATTTGAATTGTTTCTTGAGAGATAGGGAAAGATGTAAATAGCACAGATTATGTAGAGAGTATTTTGGACTGCAAGAGTGATAAAGCAAAGGTCCAAAAGCAAGAAATGGTGATTCAATTGGGTATAAAGAAAACTCTTTTCATCCTTGCTACTTAACTGAGGCTGACATATTTCTTGAGTTTTGAGTTTTGAGCAATAGTTAGCTAAATCGATATAGGATTCTTTTTTTGAATGCTTTATTAACTTCTGATTTACATCATTTGTTTCCACCAGATTTTGAGTTACAAATATTTCCCCATTTTTTCCCTACCCACTGCCCCAAAATAGCAGTCCCACAGGATATCCCTTACTCCAATCTGCTCTGTCCCATATTTTCTCCCATACCCCTTTCTACTTTTCCAGTGGATCTCTATGCCTCAGTGCCTGTATATCTTATTTCCCAAGTACATGTAAGATGGTATTAATAATAGTATATATATATATATATATATATATATATATATGTAAAGAAATATATATATCTATACACATACACACACACATATATATATATATATATATATATATATTTGAATATTTGATTTTAAAACTTTCAATTCCAGATTCATTCCCTTCCTTCCTTGTCACCCACCCTACTGGGAAGATATGCAGTTCAGTATAGGTTGTACATGTTTAACTAATGCAAAACAATTACAGAGTAGATATATTGTAAAAGACTGACTGTATTTCCCTCCCTCCTATCCCACCTCCCTATGCTCTACTGTGATCCCATCTATTTTCAAAAGTGAGTGCTTCCAACTTCCCTCCCCCCCATCCTACCCTCCTTTCTATCATCCCCCCTCTCATCCCTCCCCCCCCATTCTCCTGGAGGGTGAGATACCCTATTTAGCGTGTATTTCACTCCCTCCTCAAGCCAAATTCAATGGGAATAAGGTTGACCCATTCCCTTTTGCCTTCTTATTCTTCCCCTCCATTGTAACCATTTTCCCTTGCCTCTTCTGTATGAGATAGTTTACCCCAATCTGTCACTCCCCATCTCCTCTCATTATATTCCTCTATTAACTCTTAATTTCACCTTTTAAGTATCATACCTTCCTGTTAAATTGGCCCTGTGCCCTCTATCTATGTATACCTGTAAACATATATACAGACATTCACATATGTATTCATATGCCCATATACCCTCATACATAGACAAATATATATATTTCTAATCCCCTCAACTACTAAGAAAAGTTTCATAAGTTACAATTATTGTTTTTCCATGTAGGAATGTTAATAGTTCAACTTTGATTAGTTCCTTATGATTCTTTTTCCCTGTTTACCTTCCCATGCTTCTCTTGCTTCTTGTATCTGAATGTCAAATTTTCTATTCCACTCTGGTTTTTTCAGCGAGAATGCTTGAAAGACCTCTATTCCACTGAATGACCATATTTTGCCCTGAAACACGACACTCACTTTTGCTGGGTAGGTGACTCTTGGTTTTAATCCCAGCTCCTTTGCGCTCCAGAATATCATGTTCCAAGACCTTAGATCCCTCCGTGTAGAAGCTGCCACATCCTGGGTTATCCTGATTGTGTTTCCACAATATTCAAATTATTTCTTCCTGGCTGCTTGTAATATTCTCTCCTTAATCTGGGAATTCCAGAACCTGGCTACAATATTCCTAGGAGTTTTATTTTGGGGATCTTTTTCAGGAGGTGATTGGTGGATTCTTTCAACCTCTATTTTGCCCTCTGGTACTAAAACATCAGGGCAGTTTGCTTTGAGAACTTCCTGGAGGATGATTTCTAGGTTCTTACTTTGGTCATGGCTTTCAGCCAGTCCAATAATTTTAAAATTATCTCTCCTGGATCTCTTTTCCAAGTCAGTGGTTTTTCCCATGAGATATTTCACATTGCCTTCTATTCTTTCATTTGTTTGGATCTGTTTAACAGCATCTTGATTTCTCATAAAGTCACTAGCTTCCACTTGCTCCAATCTAATTCTGAATCAATGATTCCCCTCATTGAGCCTTTGAGATTCTTTTTGCATCTGGCAAATTCGGCTTTTTAAGGCATTCTTCTCCTCATTGCCTTTTTGGGCCTCCTTTGCCATTTGAGTCAGTCTGTTTTTTAAGGTATTATTTTCCTCAGTCAGGCTGTTGACTCTCATTTTATAATTTCCTTGCATTGTTCTCATTTCTCTTCCCAATTTTTCCTCCACTTCTCTTATTTGGTTTTCAAAATCTTTCTTAAGGTTCTCTATGGCTTGTACCCAGCTTTTATTTTCCTTTGAAGCTTTTGGTGCAGGAGTTCTCACTTCACTGTTTTCCTCCTGTTCCATGCCTTGCTCCATTTTGTTCCCAAATAGAAGTGTATTGTTGGAATCTTTTGTCTGCTTTGTTTCCTTTGCTTGCTCATTTTGCCACTCAATTACTTGACTTATGGGCTTTTTGCCACAGTAGGACTCTGCCACCAGACAGGGAAGCTTTCATCCTAAATGCTGGGGTTTTCTCAGCTGCCAGATGTATTAGATGGGTGCCCTCTCTGAGGTCTCCACATGCTCTGGAAAGCTAGACACACACCACAGAACCTCCACCCTAGACAACAATCCAGATCAAAGCAGGTTAAAGCAAGAGCAATTACCCCTCAGACTGGTGCTTGGTCCCCCTACACTCTGCAGGCCAAGAGCTGAAGCCGCCATGTGGCGCCGGCTGGCTGTGCCAGCAGCTCAGCGGCTTTTCCCCTTGGGGGGTAAAAGCCACTCACTCCCACTTACTGGTCCCAAAGTCCAGACTGTACTGACCTCTCATTTTGTCCTTTGTGTCTATGTGTTGATAAATCTGGAAATGGCCACCACTGCTTCTGATCTAGAGTTCTGGCTGGCGGCTGGTCAGGCCCAACCTGGGGCTAAAGCCTCGGCATGGGGCTGGGCTCGGCTCCCAGAGCAGTGTGCTGGCTGATTCCTGCTGGCCTGCCAGGCTGTCCTCAGCGGGAGATTAGCTTCTCTATATCATTTTTTGGGTTCTGCAGCTCCAAAGTTTGTTTAGAGTCCCCTTTTTACATGGATTGGGGGAGGGGGAAGCCGGAACTGCACAAATTTTGTGCTTCTACTCCGCCATCTTGATCTGGGATTCTTACTAAATCTGGAATCAACAAAAATGAGGGAGTGGGGCATTTAGTTCTTAAGCAAATGAACCCAGGTAGAAAAAATGAACAAATAAAAGATTGTCATTAGTGGGTTGAGTGGCCTTTCCAGCCAGATTGAGGCAAAAAGATGAAAAAGAGTCATTGCCCCCAAAAGTGGGGTTTATCAGAAAATTAAGCAAGTAGAACCATTAGAACATATGATCAACAATAGTGTGAGATCAATATATTGAGATTGAAATCATTTTTCAGAGAGCTTTGAGTAACACTTAAATTCCAAGCACTTAGTAAGATTTAAATAATATTTTACTTTTAATAAAAAATGAGTAAAATACCAAATGTTATTAATACAATTATAGAGGGAGTCAAGATGGCGGAGTAGAAAAAAGTCCTCTGTTTGGCTCCGGCCTTCCACCTTTCCCAATTCATGTAAAAGGGGACTCTGAACAAACTTTGAAGTTACAGAACCCACAAAATGACACAGAGAAGCTAACCTCCAGCTGAGAATAGCTTAGAAGGCTGGCAAGACTCGGCCAGCACAATGCTCTGGGTGCCAAACCCAGCTCCAAGCTGAGGTTTAAGCCCCAGGGCAGGCCTGACCAGCCCCTGGCTGGAGGTATTCCAGATCAGCAGCAACTGTGGTCATTTCCAGATTTATCAACACATAGATTTGAAGGACAAAGTGAGAGGTCAGTGCAGTATGGACTTTGGGATCCAGTAGTTGGGAGTGCATCGGGTTTTGCCCTCTGGGGCTAGAAGTCTCCGAGAGCTGGAATACACCTGCCACTGCCACATGGCAGTTTCAGCTCCTGGTCTGTAGAGTGTAGGGGGACCAATGACCAGTCTGAGGGGTAATCGCTCTTGCTTTAATCTTCTTGGGTCTGCATTGTACTCTAGGGTGGAGGTCCTGGGGTGTGTTTCCAGCTTGCCAGAGCATGTGGAGGCTTCAGCAAGGGCTCCCAACTAATACCTCCACCAGCTGAGAAAACCCCAGTGTTTGGGATGGAAGTTCCCCTTTCTGGTAGCAGAGTCCCATTGTGGCAAAAAGCCCAAAAGTCAAGGAATTGAGTGTCAACATGCCCAGGCAAAGGAAGCAAAGCAAACAGAAGAACCCAACATTAGACTCCTATTTGGGGGACAAAAAGGATCAAACATGGAACAGGAGGAACACAGTGAAGTCAGAACTCCTGCACCAAAAACATCAAAGGAAAATATGAGCAGGTAACAGTCCATAGAGGACCTTAAAAATTATGAAATGAGAGTCAACCGCATGACTGAGGAAAATAACTCCTTAAAAAACAAACTAACTCAAATGACAAAAGAGGCTCTAAATGGCAATGAGTAGAAGAATGCCTTAAAAAGATGAATTTGCCAGATGGAAAAAGAATCTCAAAAGTTCAATGAGGAGAATCATTCCTTCAGAATTAGATTGGAGCAAATGGAAGCTAGTGACTTTATTAGAAATCAAGATGCTATTAAATAGATCCAAACAAATGAAAGAATAGAAGGCAACATGAAATATCTTTTTGGAAAAACCACTAACCTGTAAAATACATCCAGGAGAGATAATTTAAGAATTATTGGACCACCTGAAAGCCATGATCAAAGAAAGAACCTAGAAATTATCCTCCAAGAAATTCTAAAGGAAAACTGCCCTGATGTTTTAGAACCAGAGGGCAAAATAGAACTTGAAAGAATCCACCTATCACCTCCTGAAAAATATCCCCTAAAGAAAACTACTAGGAATATTACAGCCAGGTTCCAAAATTCCCAGATTAAGGAGAGAATATTACAAGCATCCAGGAAGAAACAATTTGAATACTGTGGAAAAACAATCAGGATAACACAGGATCTGGCAGCTTCTACCCGGATGGATCAAAGGTCTTGGAATAAGATATTCTGGAGGGGAAAGGAGCTAGGATTAAAACCAAGAATCACCTACCTGGTAAAACTGAGTATCATGTTTCAGGGGAAAATATAGTCATTCAGTGGAATAGAGGAATTTTAAGAATTCTTGATGAAAAAACCAGAGTTGAATAGAAAATTTGATATTCAGATACAGGAAGCAAGAGAAGCATGAGAAGGTAAACAGGGAAAAGGAACCATAAAGAACTTATCAAAGTGGAACTATTACCTTTCTTACATGGAAAAATGATAATTGTAACTGATGAAACTTTTCTCAGTATGAAAATAGTTTAAGGGAATATGTGTGTGTGTGTCTATATCAGAGGGTATACCAGAATATGAATACATACGTTACTCTGTGTATATATGTTTATGGGAAGACATAGATAGAGAGCACAGAAACAATTTAATAGGAAGGGATGATACTTGAAAGGTGAAATTAATAGGTGAGAGAGGAATATAATGAGAGGAGATGGGGAGAGACAAAATGGGGTTAACTATCTCATATAGAAGAGGCAAGGGAAAGTGGTTATTTTGGTTATTTGGTTATTACTTCCATGAAGGGGAAGAATAAGAAGGAACAAGGTAAGGGGTCAACCTTATTCTCATTGAATTTGGCTCGGGGAGGGAATGAAATACACACTAAATAGGGTATCTCACCCTACAGGAGAGTAGGGGGGAATGGGATGAGAGGGGAGATGATGTAATGGAGGGCAGGCTGGGGGGGAGCGAGGTTGGGAGCACCCACTTTTGAAAACGGACGGGATCAAAGTAGAGAATAGAAAAAGTGGGAGGTGGGATAGGAGGGAGGGAAATATAATCAGTCTTTTACAATATATCTTCTATGTTAATGTTTTGCATTAGCTGCACATGCACAACTTATACTTAACTGCTTATCTTTCCAGTAAGGGTAGGTGACAATATAAGAAGGGAATGATGTGTTATTCTGATTGTGTTTCCACAAAACTCAAATTGTTTCTTCCTGGCAGCTTGTTATATTTTCTCCTTGACCTGGGAACTATGGAATTTGGCTATGATATTCCTAGGAGTTTTCTTTTGGGGATGTTTTTTCAAGAGGCAATCACTGAATTCTTTCAATTCCTACTTTGCCCTCTGGTTCTAGAATATCAAGGCAATTTTTTCTTGAGAATTTCTTGAAGGATGATTTCTAGTCACTGTTTTTTTATAATGGCTTTCAGGTAGTCCAATATATTTTTTAAAAAATTATCTCTACTGGATCTATTTTTCAGGTTAGTGGTTTTTCCAGTGAGATATTTCACACTGCCTTCTATTTTTTCATTTGTTTGGATCTGTTTTATGTTATCTTGATTTCTCATGAAGTCATCTTTCATTTGCTCTAATCTAATTTTGAGGGAATTATTCTCTTCAGTGAGTTTCTGAAATTTCTTTTCCATCTAATTTGTCTTCTTAAGGCATTCTTCTCCTCATTGGCTTTTTGGCCCTCTTTTCCCATTTGGGTTAGTCCATTTTTTAAGGTGATATTTTCTTCAGTATTTTTTGGGGTCTCATTAACAAGTTTTTGACTCACTTCTCATTATTTTCTAGCATTATTCTCATTTCTCTTTCCAATTTTTCTTCCAGTTCTCTTATTTGGTTTTCAAAATCATTCTTGAGCTCCTCCATGGCCTTTAAGCAGATCATATTTTCTTGGAAGCTTTTGATGCAAGAGTTTTTAGTTCATTCAATTCTTGTTCCTTGTTTTGATTCTTATTGTCTCCAAATAAGGATTCTATAGTCTGATTGTACTTCCTGTGCTTGCTCATATTGCCAGCCAATTTCTTGACTTTTGAGTTCTTTGCCATGGTAGAACTCTACTTCCAGATTGCAGAGATCTATCTCCCACATTGCTGGGGTTTTCACAAATATTGTCAGAGCTATGAGGAGGGCACCCTCTCTATAGACACCCAATCTCTATCACACTGGCCACACCCCCCAGGACCACCACCCCAAACCACAATCCAGATCCAAGCAGGTCAAAGCAGGGGTGATTAACATCTGAATGGTTGATTTATCCCACTAATATCTGCAGGTTAAGTGCTCTGGAGATAGTCACGTGGCAGTACATACAGCTGCCATGCCTCCTCCCCCTCTTGTCCCGGAGGCACGGCCTGGACCACACCCTTTTGTCTCCCAGTTCCAAAAGAGTTCTCCAATGACATTTTACTTTCTGTTTGGAGTTCATGGATTGAGAAATTTGGAAAATGCCCCAGCTGCTGGTGACTCACTTTCCTGTAGTCTGCTCTGTCCAGTCTTTGTTGTGGGTTGGTGCTGCCCTGGGTCTGGGCAGCAGTGGTTCACATGGGACTGTGCTCAGCTCCCAGCTCAGTTTGATAGACCCTTCCTGTTGGCCTGCCAGGGTGCCTTCAGTGGGAGATTTGTTTCTCTCTGTCACTTTGTGGGTTCTGTAGCTCTAAAATTTGCTTAAAGTGATATTTTACAGGTATTGGCAGACTTTGGAGCAGGAGTCATGTGGAGTTCCTGCTTTTACTTCTGCATCTTGGCTCTTTCCCCTCTCCAATTTTTTTTTAGAATTCTTTTCTTCAATTTTTGTGCTTCTTTTTCCAAACTGTTGGCCCTTTTTTATAATTCTCCTACATAATTCTAATTTTCCTATTTTTTCTTTTAACTCTCTTACTTGGTTTTTAAAAATTTTTTTGAACTCTTCCAAGAGGATTTTCTAAGCTTGAGACCAATTCACATTCCCCTTTGAGGCTTCACATGTAGGCATGTTGCCATTGCTGTCCCTTTCTGAGTTTGTGTTTTGATCTTCCCTGTTGCCATAGTACTTTAGTCATTGAATGATTCTTGAAAATTAGGAGAATAATAGTTACATTAACAAAATAATTGATACAGTAGGAGAAGGGCCCTATTCCAGTGGCAGGTGGTCATTTTTTTTAACATTCACTTTGTGTTGGGGAGAAATAAACAGATTCATTCATTTCCTTCTGTATCAATTGGGAGATATTAAACATAGATTACAGGTTTAGAAGTAATCAGTGTAAAAACAAACAGCAGTTAAAACAGTGGGAATGAAGAAGAATGCAAAAGGAAATGAGAAAAGAGTATCAAGGCAGGAGTCTTTTTTGCAAAACTACAGATACACACTTCCGCTTTATCTTGAGAATCATTGTTTATTAGTTTCAGGGGTTATTTGAAGACAATGATATAGTGACAGCATTGTTTTCTGCCCCCCCCCCCAGAAAAAAAATAGTTTGTAAATTTGAAACATTGTAAAGTCAAGCACACGTAGCTTTCCTGGGGACTGCTACTGTGAATAACTTTAAGGTTCTAATCACATATTGTAATGAGCTCTGTATTTATTAAACAGTAAACTAAAGCAAAACATTCACAAAAACCAAAATACAACATTCACAGCAATATAACATAATAATTTATTACTGAAGTAACTACATAGTCTTAAACAAAAGATATCATTCAGTAAGTCACAATCTGAATCAATCAATATAAAGTACCCCTCTAAAGTCTTCTTTCATCTTGATTGAACACTGGCTTCCAATCAACCTCAACTCAATCATCATTAAGGGGTACAAAGTACAAAGTACAAAGGTTTCCCACCTAAGTCTCATTGTCTTAATCTCATCAGCAAGTACTAAGTATCCAAATAAAAGTACTTTCATCTTGACTTGATACTAACTCCCAAACTCAGTGGATCCATTCCATGCTCCCAGCTCTTGCCTGACTTCACCCAACTCTCATCTGGATTCACAGGTAGGCAGCTCTGTGCTCCCAGTCCAAAGCTGGTCCAGCTCCACAATCTAACTTAGCAGAATCACAACATTACTCACACATATTGCCAACTCTATCCTCTCAATTAACTTTCTGCTGTGAAATCAACACAACAGACATGGTACTTATTTCTGACAAAGTAACACAGTTCAAGAGATAGAATCCTTCTCTCCAACAAAGTGCCACCAACACAAATCAGCACAGACAGAACAGCCAGAGAGTGCCAACACCACAAATGTTCTCCCTCTCAGTTCTGCTTGGTTCCAGTATGTGTTCCTGCTTTTATATGGTTTTTCTCCTTCCTGTTGCATCAGCAAGTTCTTCCCACCTCCAAATCACAGATGGGGCTCAAAGTACTTGAATAGCTGAAACAAGGAATTAAGTACTTGATTAACTGAAAAAAGGAGTTAAGTACCATTTTGCTTGCTATTACAACCATTTATGTGTGTTGATATATTCTAAGCTCAATAAGTGTGAAAGTTGGAAAAAAAAATCAAAATCGATCCTTAGCAAACTTCACAGTGAAAAACTTGTGTAAGTTCAAAGGCAAAGACATTATATGAAAATAGATCTTGCACTATTTCTTCAAACCATGCCACCACTACTAGATCTATGACAGCTCCAAATTGATGTTTTGCCTGAGAAATAGAGTTTCATGGTATTTTTTTCACTTTTAACACAAAACCACTAACATTTCCTATAGATATACATGTTACAGATATCTATAGATTTCTGTATAGATTTATAGATCTAAACCTATATCTAAGCCTGTATCTATACCATCAATATCATTTCTATTATCTATCTATCTATCTATCTATCTATCTATCTATCTATCTATCTA
>NW_027185771.1:23849014-23849925 GCF_028583685.1 Petaurus breviceps papuanus
TCTATCTATCTACCCACCTACCTACCTTCTTTCTGCATTTTTTTCTTCTTTAAACAATGCTGAATACAATAGCTAAATCACAACTCTACCTTAATTTGTGAATGTGGTAGTTAAGCCATTGTACCATTGCTTATAAGTTTGCAGGTGGAAGGAAATAAATCTTATTTGTTCTGCTATACCCTAGAGTCAGGAAGACCTGGTTTCAAATTACATCTCTGAAAAGTGCTAGCTATGTGACTCTGAATAAGTCATATAGAACTTCCCTTTTTAACTTCTCTCACAATGTTCTAAGGAACTAAAATTAAAAATTGAGATTGGACAATAAATATTAGTGGATGTGGTTTCTGCAACAAAAGATTTCTAATTCATCATAGCATAGGTCCTAATCCCTCAATTCCACTAAATAAGTTTAATCACCACCATGACAGGAATACTACCTAAAATACAAAGTACTCAATAAATACTTGCTGATTGATTGAAGTTCATACCAGATGTCCATGATACATGTTAACTTTAATGAATAAATATGGATTCAAGGTCAACATTAGAAACTTAAAATTTGAAGAGCATAGTTCTCTTCAAACAAACTTTATTTCAAGTCAAAAGAATTTTCAGGAACAATTTTTCACATAGATCATTTATGGTTTTTAAGTTGCTTAAAAATTATATTCTATGACTTTCTTTCTACAGTATTGACAAATAGTTGAATAGAAAGGAAAGAAAGAAAAGAAATTAATGAGATTTTACCAAGTTTCCATTACTTGGTCAACCATGCCTGACTCCAGCTTGCATGCTTAGATTCTATTTTTTGATCAGTATAAACCTTTAAAACGGATTCAGATTAACCAACAGGATAAAGAAAATTATATATATATATATTAAAAACTCTTTAAAATATTCCTCATTCAATT
>NW_027185771.1:23850025-23892525 GCF_028583685.1 Petaurus breviceps papuanus
AAAAACTCTTTAAAATATTCCTCATTCAATTGAAATATGTGTGTATAATTCATAAAATGCTATGAACATTTGTCATTTGAATAAAACAATCTTTTAAAGCTAGAAGGGATATTAGATGTCATCCAGTTCAAATTCTTTTTCATTTAAAATATAAGAAAAAATGAATCCTGGAGAGAAGAAATAACATACCTAGTGTCACATAGTAAATGCCATCAGTGGAATTTCAAATTTTTTTTTTTTTATGATTTCATGTCACTAAATTGCTTCTTCAATTCTGTCAGGTAGGTGGTATAGTGTGTATGTTTCAAGACATGAAAGACCTGAGATTGAAACCTAATTCAGATATTTGCTAGGTCTGTGATCCTGAATATGTAACCTCTCTCAGACTCAGTTCATGATCTAAAAAAAAATGGTGATGAGAATGGCACCTATTTCCCAAGGTTGTTGTGAGTTAAAAAACAAAGACAATATGAAGGAATTTATAATCTTTCATTACTATACAAAATGGTAGGTATTATTATTGTAATATCGACTCCATTTGGGCAAATACATAAATAAGTGTAGGTTTTTGAGAAACCTCAATTCCACTAAATTGAGTGTGTGTGTGTGTGTGTGTGTGTGTGTGTGTGGGTAGGCTTATGGGGGTAGAGGAGGTACATCTATCTTAAGAAATGTAGTAATTACTTTAAATTACAATATATTAAATGTGATAAACTTGTCATTGGAAGGTGTTTTAAATGGCATGTATTCCATTCTCTCAAGGAAGGTAAATTTATGCTCTGCCTGAAGCAATGCCAACTTTCAAAAATATTTTTTTTTTCTGTATTATGTACCTTTGTAATGGCAATGTAAATTTTTAAGATCTTCTGTGCTCCTAGGCTTAAGTACACCTGGAGCCTGTGGTTAGAGGCTTGTTTCTCAGGAGATACTTTGTGATTGGGCAGTGGGTCAAGAAGGGTGTTACATTCTCTGAGCCAGGAGAAGGATATATAAGTCCTGATGTGAGGCTTTGCTTTGGGCCTCACTTTGAGAAGTATTGTGTGATTTAACCAGATGAGACTCTGGGCAGCTGTTGTTGAGAGCCCCCCAGCTTTGAAAACCCAGATGTTTATGCTGTCCTCTCTGGTAACTGTGATTGGGTATGGATGTATGTAATGATTTGGAAGCCTTTATGCTGAAATGTAATTTATGATTGTAACATATGCTCTTAACCTCTGTATATTCTGAAGTATGGGATGCTCACTTTTCCCCCCTGAGCTAGGTAAATGATATATGTTTGATTGATTAAAGTAAGCTTGGTAACCCATTTTGAGTTGCTTTTCTTTAGAAAGCAGATCTAAGAACCTGTGTTGGCAGACACCCTGAGGAAACTGGTGTGTTTGCTGCTATAAATAGTGAGGAAGATGTTATCTGCAGAGTAAAAGGAAAGTATGGGGCTGGGATAATTGTTTGTTTCCCAATTGTGGTAGCTATGACTCTGTGGAGCCATGGAAAAGGAGAAAAGAACAGCCTGCATGCTGACTTTGCTGAGCTGAGAGCAGGAATGGTGTAATGTAATGTAATGCCAAGCAAAGGCAACTTGCCAAGGTTCAGAATACCAGCATAGGTGCTCTCCATTTTATTCAGTGACAAACCAAGAACAGAGAAGGTCAAAACATGACATCATTCAAAATACAGCATTTACTAAGTGTGATTAAATAATCTCCAAGTACTACCCCACCCCAGGACCTTCCAATCATTCAATCAATTACAAAGTCCCTGTTCTAAATACTTCTCCACCCCTAGGCTATACCTTCATTTAGTCCACCACAAAGCCCCTCTTCTCAAATGGAGATTAGTTTCCAAACATAAGTAAAGTACATTCACTTGTTCAACCATAGAACACAAAAAGGTCAAAAGTTCCCCACCCCTGGATCACAATTGAATCTACCCCAGAGTTACATCAAGTTTAAGCACAGCACTTAATACCCAAATGGAGGTCTTTTCTTCATCTTGACATGAGGCAAGTTCTCAGCAATCTTAGTTCCTGGGGAGACAAGGCTTAGCAAGGCCATAAGATACATTGCCAGTCCCTTCATTAATTCATCCTCTGTCTGTAGAACAGTCCTAGAACCCCTGAAAACATTAGCAAAACCCTCTCCCAGGATTTCTGTAAACATACAACAAGAAAATCCTTCTTCAGGGCTTCTGAACCAACAGAAAGGTTCCCAGACCCCTGCAACAACAGCACTGTCCTTCACCAGTGGACAGTATTCATTCTGTCTACAGGACAGTCTCCAGACCCCTGCAACAACAGCACTGTCCTTCTCTCTGGACTTGGAAGCAGGGGCTGGATCAGGACACTTGTTTTGAATTGAGGTGATGACAATGCAATGTACTTTGTGTTTGTTGAAGGCCCTGTGGTAACTTTAGTTATGTATCTTGGAAATGTGACCTAAAAGATGTTTAGTGCTAATTCAAAAGTAAATTGACTATGCTATGGGCATGAAAGATCTTGGGGCCAAATATAATGGGAATGTAAATTTTTTAAGATCTTCCCTGCCCCTAGGCTTAAGTGCACCTGGAGCCTGTGGTGGGAGGCTTGTTTCCCAGGAGATACTTTGTGATTGGGAAGTGTGTCAAGAAGGTTGTTACATTCACTGAGCCAGGAGAAGCTTATATAAGCCCTGATGTGAGGCTTTGCTTTGGGCCTCACTTTGAGAAGTGTGATTTGACCAGATGAGACTATGGGCAGCCATTATTGAGAGCCCCCCAGCTTTGAAAACCCAGATGTTGTTGCTTCCTTCTCTGGTAACTGTGATTAGGTATAGATATGTGTAATGGCTGGACAGCTTGGAAGCCTGTTTGCTAAAAAATTCTTGTAAATTATACTTGCAATCTCTGTATATTCTGAAGTTTGTGGTGCTGACCTTTTTCCCCTGAACTAGGTAAAGGATATATGTTTGATTGGTTAAAGTAAACTTGTTAACCCCATTTTGAGTTGCTTTCCTTTAGTAAAGCAGATCTAAGAACCTGTGTTGGCAGCCACCCTGGGGATGCTGGGGTGCTTGCTGCTAAAACCCTCCCCATATTTTTAAACATAATTTATCCATATTTCATATATATATCATGTACTATGTACTCCATGAGAATATCATCTCCCATAAACCCAAGCAAAGTCTGTTTCATATGGTAAGAACTTAATGAATTTTTGTTGAAATGATTAATTTTCAGGTTTTTTCAGTTCACACATGTGAGCTAAGTCCAGTGGGAGTGTCTTGGGCAAAGAGTGATAGATAAATAAAAAGATAGTAGTAAGAACCACAAAGTATTCAGATAGTCCATAAAGATTAACTTTCCTGTGGATACCCTAAGGTAGGCCATTATTATGGACTATATGGAAAATTTCTTTAAGGGTACATTGGGAGAAGAATTCTTTGTCAAACATGTGGTCTTCCAGTCATTAGTCTTTGTAGAATGGTTCCTTCATAGTGCCCCAAATGGAAAGCTGACCCATTGTTAAGTTTATTCAGGTATGATAAAAAGGGAATTATTGTACAGTAATTTCAAAACTTCTTCTACTTTTGTGGGTAGTCTAAATTACAGTCTGCTTCTAGAAATCTGGAATGAATGATGCATGATCCTCTGAAAAAGAGGAATTTCACCAGAATATTAGAGTATTACCTCAATAGCAACCCCAATTTCATCTCATTCATAGTAGTAGAGAAGTTAATGGATTAGTTGAGTGCTCCTTTTTATGGATGTATGTGAGTGCATTGATTATCTTGAACTTCCTGGAGGAGAAAGGAAGATGTTAATTTATTCTATTGCTTCATCCCCTTATCTGCTTTAGGAAGGGGGCCTGCAAATAAGCTACTTATATAAGGGGTGTCTCAGGATTTTATTTTGTAGCTACTCTAACACAATGAGAAAATTAGAGGATTCTTCCATTAAAATCAGCCCCCAAGATCAGATTTTCCTTGTGTGAAGGAAGTCTATTTTTGAGGGCTAAGTGATTAGGAAAAGTGCTGAATGTGTGACTTAAAATATTTGTACACTAACATTTCACATCACATGTCATTTAGGATTTAAAGTTCATTATTTCTACTTTAATTATTGATTAACTGCTTAGAAATCATTTGTCTTCCATGTTTTCACTGTAGTTAAGCTTTCTTAGAATCATCTAGGACATCTTTGTGTTTCAGAATTAATAGTTTGTGGTATTTTTCATTATTTAAAAGACCATAATTTACCGTGTGTGTGTGTGTGTGTGTGTGTGTGCATTCTTCATTTGTTTGCATGCTTAGAAAACTTATTAAAACAAAGAACATCAGACCTGGAAAGGACCTTAGAGAGTGTCCAGTCTAATCTCTTCATTCCACAGGTAGAAATTGAATACGTTGTATTGTGAGAATATAATAGAATCATAAAAGTGGAACATACCTCAAAGGACTATTAAAGTGCAAACTGATAAGGTAACTCCTGTATGGCATTTTGAAAAATACATTCCACCTCTGCTTGAGGGCTCCTAGTTACTAGGAACACAGTTTGTCATAATTCAGACTATTCTGTTACTGAATGGGTCTAATTATTAGCACAGGCATATCAAGGGAATGGGCTAAGTTTGTTGACACACTATCATACCCTTTAGCCAATCCTTCTCTTTTTCATCTTTACTAAAATAAACATTTCAGTTTTCTTCAAGTATGACATATGTGACCTCTCATAGGTCCCCCATGCTTTACTTGTATTGTTTATGTCCTGAAAAAAGCACAAAATTTCACAATTTGAGTTCATTTTATAAGATTTGGACTTTTGTTCCCTTGTGTAGAACTCTTTGGGGATATATTTCACTTGAGGTTTCCTGACTAACCATGACTTATACCAGAGGTGGGGAATATGTGGACTTGAGGCAACATATGGTTTTCAATGTTCTTGGATGCAGCCCTTTGACTGAGTCTTATTTTTACAGAACAAAACTTTTTATTAAGTGGATTTGTTTGGTGAACTTTGGATTCAAACTTGAGGATGTGGAGGACCTAGACGGCCACATGTGGCCTTGAGGCTGCAGATTCCCCACCCCTGGCTTGTACTTAGAGGCAGCTAATAGCACAATGGATAGAATATAGGACCTGGAATCAAACAAGATCTGAGTTCAAATTTGATCTCACATACTTAGCTATCTTAAATATAGCTAAGTGGCACAGAAAATAGAGTGTCAGGCCTGGAGTCAGGAAGACTCATCTTCCTGAATTCATATCTGGATTCAGATACTTACTAGTTGTGTGACCTTAGACAAGTCACTTAACCCTGTTTGCCTAAGTTTCCTCATCTATAAAATGAGTTAGAGAAGGAAAAGGCAAAATATTCCAGTATCTTTGCCAAGAAAACCCAAATGATGTAGAAAGAGTTGGACATAACTGAAATGACTGAATAACAACAACTTAGTAGATGTGTGCACCTGAACTTAACATCTCTTTGCTTCATTTTCCTCGGTTGCAAAATGGAAATAATAAAAACAGCTTCCTCTGACACTTACTAGCTGTGGGAACATGAGAAAGCACCTTAACTTCTCAACATCTCAGATAATATTGTAAATCTGTAAATTATAGATAAATTTTAAATATGCATTAGGGGACGACATCTTGATACCTGAGATCCCTACAACATTGTAATCCCAAGAACCAATCCCTCCTCTTCCGCTAGGAAAATAAAAGTGATCATAGTCAAGATAACTCACTTGTAAAATCAAAAGAAAACATTAGAATGTAGTTTGAAATTCCAATTGTAGTGATGTATAAAATAACCTTGCTCTACTATTACCTTGTGAATGCTTAGTCTACAACTCATTCTAATACACTCCAAATAAATGAGAAGAGGCATTTACCAATTTAGATTGTCACATATGACAAAATACCCCTTGCATATATGACCGGAAAATAGACAAGAAACTTACCTTTTCCCTCCATCACAAATTCAATTAATCATATGAATTTTACAAAAAGGTAAAGCAAAGATCTTAAAAAGCTATAATGCCGACATACAAACAAAAACAGCATTCTATAATTTATATGACATATTTTAAGCCCATTTCTTACAAACAGTTACTCTGCCAGGGGTCTCATGATTCATTAATATGTTAAGACCAAACTCAGAATAAAAGAGCTCAAGAAATAATCTTATTGTTTGACAGGCTGCATTGATCAATTATGTTGTTTCTGGATATATGAATAAAATAAAATAATAGTAGAAATAAACTCAGACTCCTTTTAGTTGACATTTGAAACACAAAACATATTTGCAAGGCAAAAAAAATAAAACCAATAGCAGTTCACCAGTTTTTTTTTAAATTATTGTTTATAATAGCTAACATTTATATAGGATTATAAGGTTTACAAAGTACAATACTTGCAACAAAACTCTCAGGTATTTAGTGTTATTTTACAGAAAAGGAAAAGCCAAGTCAAAAAATGAAGATTTAAAGTAATTTGTCGATAGCTATGGAGGAGCATAGCTGGAGTTAGAATCCAGCTTTTCTTTCTCAAAGTGCAGCACACTTTTCACTGTGCTCTCTAATCAGGTTAAATACACTCAAGCCATTTGTAAGCAGACAGACCAGTTAGCTAATGCAACAACCTATTATTTTTTTTTAACTCATTGGTTCTCAGTGGCTAATGCTTTCAATTTAGAAATTATCATTTTGTGAGCATGTATTCTGTGGTACACATAACTAATTCACTACCAGTAAGGCCTGTTAATCCACTCATCATAGTGATAGGCTGTCACTAACTTATTCACAGTTGATTTAACAAGGTGGGATTTTAAAAAGATGAATGTAAATTCCTGTGCTCTAGGAAAGTCAGCTCCACAAATACAGTGATCACAACTGAGACCAATGAAAAACCTGAGAGACAGAGTTTCTGGGTAATTAATAATCAATATCTTAATTTGTTTAGCAAATAATAAATTTATGGTCAGTGGTTTCTCTCAGTAACCAAAGACACCAAATTGAGACACTGGATACCTTAAATGTATTTTGAAAGAGAATGCCCCTGACAGGATAAATCAACCCCGGCTTGTGAAAACTTAATGGGAGGGTAAGCATATTAATGGAGAAGTGAACAAAAGTTTTTAGCCACTCCTGCTGAGAATGTGCCTTGATCTTGAGACTCAGCCACTTCCAGCAATCTGTCTGCACAAAGGAATCCATCTCTACCCAGATCACTCTGGTTGGTTTTCTCCTTCATGATCCAAGTTACCCTAAACTCCATAGGTTTGATGTTTGGGGGTTAAAATTCACACAGATTAGATTCTGTTTATACTCTTAACAAAAGCCAGGTCTTTTAGTTGAGTGGCATACTGCTCAAGATTCTAAGATTACAGGAGCATATAAGTGAAAATTAGGCCAATATCATCTATCTGTCTTGTCCTTCAGAGACTGGCTGACTTATAGAGGCTAGTCCCTGATTAAGTTAAAAAAAAAACCTGAATCCTTATAAATAATTAGTTATTAATGTAATAAAAAAATAATTTCCCTAGCATTACTAGATATCAGTGTTTGTGAATAATAGTATGTATTTTTAGTGATTATAGGCCACTAGGTTTAATCAGTCTACTAAAATAATTCTGATATGAAATGGGTAGAGAGTGATTGGTCTGACTTGTGAATTCATAGGCACAGGGAACTCCTGGTGAGAAAACCCTCCCTATGGATGTAACTCTTTAATTATTTCTGCAACTTGTAGTCTTTTAGAGTCACTTTGAATATTGAGCAATTAAGTGAATTACTAAGGGCACACAACCAGCCTACATCAGAGGTGCAAATTAAATCCCGGCCTTCCTTACTTTCAGCTCTCTATCTTCTACCCAGTGATGCCTCTCAATAAACTCTATGAAACATTAAAGAAGCAGTTTGTGAAATGAAGGAAGTAATAGCATTAGTATACTCTCCCCTGTCAGATACTACTTGAGATATTATGGTGAGTTTTCAGTAGTACATTTTAGGGGGACCATTGATAAGCTGGAACATGTCCAAAACTGAATGATGAGGATGGTGGGAAGAGAAAAGGTCATGGTACAAGCAAAATGGTTGAATGAACTATAGACATGTAACCTTGAAAAGATAAGAGTCAAGGGGAAAAGTTTAGCTGCCTTCAAGTACTTGAACAGCTGTCACTTGGAAGAGGTATGAGATTTTTTCTGTTTTTTTTTTTCCAGGGAGTAGATTTTATACCTACTGTAGAATTTTAAATATTTAAAATGAACTGAGATACAAAAACGTTACATACTGGAATTTTCTGGGTACTTCAATGTCTCATTTTATCTCTACCCACCCTTTCCAAGTTCCCTTCTGGAATTCCTGACCCCACAATTGTTAAACTTCATTTTAACATTTAATTGTATTTAATCATTCTTTTCTTTTCCTAGAAGACAGTAAAATTTCGATCTTTTCTGATAGCAAGTCCTCCCTTGTCCCCTTTTAAATTTCTGGTTATTCTTTCTATTATACACCTCACTAATTGTTCTCAAAGGGAGAAATCATTGTCACTTCCTGACTCTGCTTCAAGCACCATCACTCAATGCTTCCTCTTTAGCCTTTTTATTTATCTGGCATTACAATTCTGTGCTTTGTTGCTCTGCATTCACCTCACCACCACCACCTCCATCTTCTTGTCATTTATTATTCAATCTAGTGTTCTTTTCCTTTCCTTTATAGCCATAGCCCATTTCTTGCTCTGGGAGCAGTAGAAAACAATACTACTATTTCTCCTTGAAAGGATCTGTTAGCTAATGTCTCTATGTTCCATTCTCCATCCCAGTTTCCAGATTGAAACACCTTTCCTGGGCTAACAATCTTCTGTTCTCCCCTGATGTATACCACAGGGAAGAAGGTCAGGTAACTCAGATGCTGCTGTTCTGAAGATTTGATGAGAATGTAGTACTGTCTGTCTCTCTTCTGTGTTTTTAACATCCATTAGCACAATTTAAGTATAGCTATGCATTTATATTTCCTAGTAATACCTCCATCTTCTCACTTATTTAACAGGATGTTAGGACTGGGGGGAGAACATAAGGAAAAGATTATAATTCCCAAATTTCTAGCTATCACTTTTTCCATCTTTGTTCCAATGAAGTCTTTATCCCTTGCTCCATCTGTGGCCTGTGAAATAAAGTATTAATTTTTGCCACTATTAGAATGTAAGTTCATTTCAAAGAATTCATCTTATTTGTGTATCTGTTTTCCCAGAGTATGGTACAGTGTTTAGTACAGAGTAATTGTACAGAATATAGTACAAATAATAAAAGTTAAATAAATATTTTTTCTCTCATTTATTCATTCTTGCAAAATTCATATCCCAGTTTAGTTTATGTCCTGGATCTTTTCCTCCTTGGGCATGATTATCCCCACTCCCCCACTTATTAGTCCCTAAAGCTTGCTGGAGGGGACCATGCATATTAGGCACACATGTTACATTCAGAAGATAAAAATGTTATTCTGACCTCTAGACCAATGCTCTTTCCATTGCATTACATCTAAAGCCCAGAGCTTTCAACATTATATATATATACATATATGCATGTGTATACACAGATATACATATATGTATGTGTGTATGTATGTATTTGAACCAGATATGCATATTCCTCTCAGGTGGAAAAAGTCCATATTTAGGAAAAAGGAGACTTCATTCCTGGGAGAGAGGTATTATTCTTAAATGTGATGCTGCAATTATATGAAAAAGTTATGATGACGCTTAAAGACTGGAGTCAGTAGGTTTCTGGCATTAAAAGAAGCAGATATATTTTTATTTCTTCTAAAAGGAATTGCACCACTAATACTCTTTCTCCTTCTGTCTGCTTCTGAAATCCTCTTATCCTCTCCTGATAGACAGACACAAATTGAATTACCAAAGAAGAATAGGTGTGTATATCTTAAAAAGAGAAAGTTGTCTGTCATCTCTGTGTTCCAAACCTGACTCACTTCTGCCATCTTGTGGATCTAAGATAGTCATACCAAGGAATTCACTGCTGGAATCTGAGAGAACCTTATCAAACTCTAAAGTATTTGACATTAAGCAAAAATTATCATTGTGAAAAATAAGATGACTTCTCTTATTTTTCTGTGGATTGATTCTTTATTACTTTTGCAAATTCTCAACATTAGTGATGTGTATTGGAGGACAAAGGTACAGCAACAAAAACTTAAAAAAAAAATTCCCTAAATGTGGTAGAATCTAGAACTTAAGGAAACTTATATTGTAATTTCCTCGTTTTACAAGTATTTTTTCCTCCTTTTCCAAATTTAGAAACTGAGACATAGAGAGGTTAAGTCATATGTTTATCAAACACATATTCAGACTTTAAATCAAGTAGAATCTCCACATAGGTATTTTTTTTTTTTTTGGATCTAACACCATTCGGCCAATTGGCCTTTGGTAAATCACTTATCCTTACTATGCTTCATTTGCTTCACTGTAAAATGGGATTAGAAACAATATTCTATCTTCCCTGTAAGCTGCTATTGATATTTTTCATTATTATTGACATAGATGTTCCTTTAGGTTCCCTTTTAATGTCAAGTCTACAATCTCAAAGTAGATAGTCCATACATGGAAACCTGTTAAGAAAGCTACTCCCTAAGAGAACCATGCTCCATCATAAGTGGGTACAGTGCTACATGGTTCTCAGTATCACTTAGTTAACTTCTTCAAGCATTACCTTTCCTTGCTGAAAATGCATTTTAACATGGTAAAACAAACAAAAACTAATGAACTGAATCAAGAAGATAAAATTCCAGTTCTTACCTAAAGAAAAAAAAGGATACACAAACTGAAGCAAAACCAGGGGAGTATGATCAGTTCAATCAGGAAATGGAAACTATCCCAAGTTGAGCAAGAAAGGCTTACTTTACTGACATAGAAGGAAAACAGAAAAGTCAGAAAAGCAGAAAATATATTATTTTCCCCCTTTGTTTCTCCTTTCTTTTAATTGGATCTCTTTCCACCTGTGTTGATACTACACTAGGGTACAATATATCTCTATGTCACCTATGACTACAAATACAGTAATTTGCTCAAAAGGCAAGGCCTTCTTTGAATAGAAGGTGTTGTACAGAACTTGGACAGAAATTGTACAGAATGTGTATAGAAATCTGTTTGCTTTTAATTGGTCATCTAGTTTAAGGGGGAAAATCTCACTAGATATCAGTAAATGGTCATTTATATCATAGCTTAGAGAAAATTAGGAAAGGGGAATAATGAGTGTATTAGACCTATGATTACTAGCTAAAATAATTACTTATTAATAATAAATACTAATGTTAATAATACTACATTCAAAGGTCAAAATGATGGGAAGGTTATAGTTTGGGAAAAGGTAAAGAAAGAATATCAGGCTAATTTATTGTAGACATTAATGTGCTTTAATGAATCAGTGGAATACAAAAGGTAGCAGTTATTTAGGATGACTTCTCAAAACTGGTACAAAGATATGAAAATCATCAGTTGCTATTTGCCTTAGTTTCCTCATCTGTAAAATGAGATGCAAAAGGAAATAGCGAGCTACTCCAGTATCTTTGCCAAGAAAATCCCAAATGGGGTCATGAAGAATCAAACCTAACTGAAAAATGACTCAACAACAAGAGTAGGGTCATGTGATTAGCATGACTAATCTTAGAAAAAAATCTGGAGAAAATAGAATATAATAACAATCAAAATCTGAAAAGAAAAAATGAAGATATTGACATCTAATACCATCACAGTGCAAATTCTGAAAATTTATTAAAATATGAAATAAATGACAAAACAACACTAAGAACAAAAATGATTTTTTTAAAAAGAAATGGGCATGCTTGAACTGGGATTGTGAAAAGTGTTTTTATTACTCAATGTCCAGAATCCAACTATGAGATAAATAATGCAAAAACAGAGAAATTAAAAGTCTAACATATTCTACCTAGAAGTATTTACTTCTTGGCAAAACTGAAAAAGTCTAGATACTATAATAAAGTGTTATTCATCTATGAAATCTTATTTTGATATCAAAATACTATTTGGGTTCAATTAATGTAATGTTCTTTTCTTTAACAAGTTATTCAATTTATTTTTAGTTTTCAAGATTCACATGCATAAGTTTTAAATTTTCTTCAACTCCCTTGCTTCCCACCTCTCCAAGACAGTGTTCAATCCAATAAGGCTCTACATGTACATTCTTATCAAATATATTTTCACATTAGTTATATTTTATAAAAGAATATGAGTGAATGGGAGGAACCATAAGAAAGAAAAAAAAATAAAACTATACAAAAAAGAAACAAATAGTATGCTTTGGTCTGCATTCAGAGTCCATATTTCTCTGGATGTGGGTTGAATTTTCCATCATGAGTCATTTGGATTTGTATTAGGTCCTTGCATTGCTGAGAAGGACTATCTATCAAAGTAAGTCACTGCTCAACGTGGCAGTTAAATGTGTACAGTCTTCTCCTGGTTCCGCTCTCTTCACCCAGCATCAGTTTATATGCATCTTTTCAGGCTTTACTGAAGTTTTCCTACTCATCATTTCTTATAGAACAATAGTATCCATTTCATTCTTATACCACAATTTGTACAGCCATTCCCCAATTGATCAGTATCTCCTCAATTTCTAGTTCTTGGCCACCACAAAAAGACCTGATATAAATATTTTTTGTATATGTGGGTCATTTTCCCATTTTTATAATCTCTTTATGATACAGCCCTAGAAGTTGTATTGCTGGGTCAAATGCAATGTTCTTTTTACCAAAGAAAAATATGCTGAAGAATTTCGGATTGAATTTTGGGTGATATTGAATTAACAGTTGGAAGTAAAGCTACAAATATACTGGTTCTCCTTATATTGTAAAGAGACAATTGCACTTCAGGATTTTGAGAGAATATCTGGTATCCTTGTTAAGCCTAAATAGGAATAAAATGTTGAAAATAATAATTGGGCAATGCTGCTCTTTATATTAACTTTTATGACTATGAAATAAAAATAACAAATTTGGAAATCATCCTATAAAATTATATACTATTAATTAAACAAAAAGATAGCTATAGAAATAAAAACACATACATTAATAGATGAAAATAAGTGATTGTTATTCTTAGAGCACCTGATAAGTGGGTCAAAACATATATTTTTGGAGATACAGAAATAATTTTTTTAACAATAGTAAAACATTGTTAATAGGCAAAAATCCATTAGATTCATTGAATGCAAATGATAGTAGTTTACCTCCATACAGAGTCTTTGAAACATCTAAGATCCTTAAATGAAGCAAAATATCCTCTATAGGTAACATCTACATAAACTTAATAAAATATATTTTGAAAGAGACTTAGACCTCATGAATGAGTCATGTACATTTGGTTGGGAAATAGGGTATTTGTGATAGCAATTTAGTAAGAAGGCATTGCCACCAGAATTGATAGTAGGATATTCCTCAAGAGACTTGGATTTAGTCAGAAATTTAGATTATGAAATAGACAATTAAATTTGTGCAAGTCATCACTGTACATGCCACACTATTAAAATCTCTAATAAGTCATGCCATGGTAGGTAGTACTTGAATTTTGACTTTTATGATATCCTAACTACTTTTCTTTCATGAACTGAGATTACATGATGTGTTATTATGGGATGAGAACATATTATAAATGTAGTTCACAAAATATCTTTGAAGAAGTCTAGTAATAAACTCTTTTGGAAACAGACCATTTTTACAAATTGTACCATTCACCAAAATATCACATGTATAACCATGATTCATAAAAACAAAACAAATAGGCATTCAGTGCTTTACCAGATGTGACTGTATCAAATATCCTTTACATACAATATGCATTGAATGATTTTAAAAATATGAACTCCTAACAAAAGAGATCAAAATAATTTGAGAACATGATGCCCTACATATCATCTATGTTATCCTGACTGCTACTGAAATTGTATTAAAGGAGGCGGCTAGATGGCACAGTGAATAGAGCACTTACCCTGCATTCAGGAAGACCTGAGTTCAAATCCATCCTCAGACACTTGACACACTTACTAGCCATGTGACTTTAGGCAAGTCTCTTAACCCCAATTGACCTTCAAAAAAAAAAAGAAATTCTATAGAAGAAGATGCCTTAAATGAATCTTTACATGACAAGTTTTTGTTCAAATATTTTTAATAAAATTGAAAAAAAAAGTTAGTTTTATCCATCTGTGATATCATCCATACAGCAGTGACTATAAGGGAATTTTAGCAGACATAAATTTTTCCAGTAGTGTTTCTATCTGAATCCCAGCAAGGAAAATGATAAGAATAAGATCATTACCATCATTACAATCATCATCATCAATAAAAATTTTCTGAACTTAACTCATCACATTAACTGATAAGGTTAGTACTGCAAACTACTTTAATTTAACAGAAGATAGTGAGACAAAGATGGGAAGTGACATGACCAATTAGAACATATGGAATTTTTATAGTGCTTTAAACATACAATGCTATAACTGGTAGAGCTAAGATCCTAAAGGTGTTGTTTTTTTCTTCCTATTTCAATTTTCTTTAGGTTATGTAAAGTTGACCATTATATTAGTAGCATATTATTATTTTTTAAAATTTGATTCAATTTAAATTGTGATTGTATTCCTATGCTGTATTCCTATAATGGTCTGTAATGACATGCACAGAAGCTTTAAGAACTGCTACTGTGAACAGCTTTTTTAAGATTCTGATTACTCAGTATAATGATCACTCTATTTATTCCATAACAAAAGCAACACATCCATGGAAAATCAAGGTACAGCATTCACAATATTACGACTTACCAAAGAAAATCATAATATAATATTCTCAACATAGTCTCAAAGTAAAATAGTCACTCTTAAGTTAACTCAATTAGTCACTTATCAGTATTCTCAAAGAATAATAGTCAAAGTCTTCCACTTATGGGGCAAAGCCTTGATTAACTCAATCAGTCACTTATCAGTAACAATATCTCAAAGTACTGAAAGTACAAATCAGTCACTTATTCAGCAAAGTCTTACTAAGTATCATACACAAAACCCTCCACCCCTTAGTTCACTAATAAACTATAATTCCATAATTACTCAGTACCCAAGGAGAGGATTTTTCATCTTGACTTGGTGGCTTTTCACAGATTCCAAGGATCCCCTTCCATGGTCCCAGATTCTACCTGGATTCACCAGACTGTCACCTGGGTTCAATGGCAGACAGCTCTCAGTTCCTTGACCAGCTCTCTGGGCAGGTCCTGCTCCACACTGAAATTCACAAGGTCTGGTCCATGTCAGATCCTTCACCATTGCTGCTCCAGAGAATTCAAGGCTCAACCACCACAAACAAAGTCTCAGCATCCCAGTCATGCTTCAGTCACCTGGGCTCCTGGTCTCATCACTCCTGGGATCTGGTGCTCCTGGCTCCAGATTCTGGGCTACTGGGCTCCTGGCTCCAGGCTCTGGGCTCCTGTTCAGAAGAAGCTCCACCACCACAAATTCTCAGGATTTGGTTCTCCATTATTTTGTAGCTATTCTGCCACCATATCTCAGTGTCAAAGAAATTCTGATTCTGTCTCTCTGGGGCTATATATATATATATATATATATATATATGTGTGTGTGTGTGTGTGTGTGTGTGTGTGTGTGTGTGTGTGTGTGTGTGTGTATATGAGACAGGAGTTGATACCTTCTGTTTCCCAAACAGAGACTTGATCAGTACTAAGTGCTAAGAACCTGCTAATTTTGCCAACACAAAGGAATCTTCAAATTCAAAATTACATTACCCTTATATGGTCTTGAGTAAAAAAAAAGTGCTGCTTCAATTAAACATATCGATTTTAATAGTGACACATTTGTCACATTACATCTATCTATAAACTTACCTATGTGTTGTATTTCTATATGTCTGTCTGTCTGTCTATCTATCTATCTATCTATCTATCTATCTATCTATCTATCTATCTATCTATCTATCTAATGTGTATCTATCCTATTCCATCATATATATCTTTATACTTTATCTGATTACAAATCTTTGGAAAATGTTTATCATCATTCCCAGAACATTCCAAATCCTAATAATCACCTCGGAATGAATAATTTATTCAAATTTGGATACTTAAAGGAAGACTGTATAGTAGAAAGAGCACAATACAGAGTATTTAACAATTGGGCTCAGACACCAGTTTTGACAATCATCAGTATGTTAGTTAGGGTAATTTATTTAACTCAGTGTGTCTATTGCCTTATCTTTAAAATGAATATAATAAGCATGATACCATAAGCAAATCAGGAGAACAAGACATAGTTTAGATCTATGGAGAAGGGAAGAATTTATGACCAAACATGTAAAAGTGAAAATTATTAAATGCAGTATGGATAATCTTGATTACATTGAATTAAAGTTTTTGAACAGACAAAAGTAATGCAACCACAATTAGAAGGGAAGCAGAAAGCTATGAAACAATTTTTATAGTCATTGTCTCTGATAAAGGCTTCATTTCTAAAATATATAGAGAATTGAGACTAATTTATAGGATTACAAATCATTCCTCAATTAAAAAATGGTCAAAAGATATGAACACATAGTTTTCTGATGAAGAAATTAAAGCTATGTTAGTCATATGAATAATAGTACTCTAAAAAACTATTGATTAGAGAAAAGGCAAATTAGAATGACTCTGAGTTATTACATCACATCTAGCAGATTGTTAAATACAACAATAAAGAGGAAATGACAAATGTTGGAGAAGATGTGGGGAATTAGAATTCATTGTTGGTGGAGCTGTGAACTTATTCAAACATTGTGCAGACCAATTTGGAACTATGATCAAAGAGCTATAAAATTGCATGCCCTTTGATTCAGCAATACCACTACTAGGTATGTATTCCAAAGAGATCATAAAAAAGTGAAAAGTTAGCAATGTAGAAAAATATTTATATCAGCTCTTTTTGTGGTGACCAAGAATTGAAAATTGAGGGAATACCCATCAATTAGAGAATGATTTAAACTGTGGTATACGAATGTAATGGAATACCATTTTTCCATAAGAAATTATGATTGGGGCACAATCAATATGATGGAGTAGAAACAGGACTTCCACAGGCCTCTGACTTCTTCCTGCTCCATTTCATGTAAAAAGTGAATCTGAACAAACTTTAGAGCTACAGAACCCTCAAAATGACACAGAGAAGTTAACTTCCCACTGAGGACAGCCTGGCAGGCTGGCAGGAAGAGGCCAGAGCAGCACTTTGCGAGTCCAGGCCAGCCCCACAAGAGGCTGAAGTTTTAGCATCAGGGCAGGCCTGACAAGCAGCTGACAAGAGGGAATTCAGATCACCAGCAGCTGTAGTGGTTTCCAGAATTAGCAATCCACAGAGGCTAAGGAAAAAGTGAGAGGTCAGTGCAGTGTTGACTTTGGGATCTGGAAGTTTGGGAGTGTGGTCAGCCTTTATCCCCATGAAGGGAGGAGCCACTGTGGCTCCAAGGCCATGCAGCCCCCTATACATGGCAGCTTTAGCTTCTGGCTTGCAGATTGTAGGGGGACCAAGCATCCTAGTCTGAGAGATAATATCTCTTGCTTTAACCTGCTTGGATCTGGATTGAGGTCTAGGGTAGAAGTCCTGGAGTGATCAACCAGCTTGCCAGTGCATGTGGAGGTTTCAGAGAAGTCATGCAACTAATACCTTCAGTAGCTAAGAAAATCCTAGCAATTGGGACAAAGCTCCCCTGTCTCGTAGCAGAGTCCCATTGAGGCAAAAAAGCCCAAAATTCAAATAATTGATTGGCAACATGAGCAAATGAGGGAAGCAAAGCAAGCAGAGCAAACCAACTTTACAAACCTATTTTGGGGACAAAAAGGATCAAAGCATGTAACAGGAGGAAAACAGCCAAGTAAGACCTCCTGCACCAAAAGCTTCCAAGAAAAATACAAGCTGGCTACAGGCCATAGAGGAGCTTAAGATGGATTTTGACAACCAAATAAGAGAAGTGGAGGAAAAAAATTGGGAAGAGAAATGAGAATGATTAAAGAGAATTACGAAATGATAGTCAACAATCTGACTGAAGAAAATAACACCTTAACAAAAGACTAAATCAGATGGCAAAAGAGGTTAAAAAAGGCAATCAGGAGAAGAATGCCTTAAAAAACCAAATTTGCCAGATGGAAAAAAAGGAATATCAAAACTCACTGAAGAGAATCATTTCTTCATAATTAGATTTGAGCAAATGGAAGCTAGTGACTTTATGAGAAATCCAGATACTATTAAATATATCCAAACAAATGGAAAAATAGAAGGCAATGTGAAATATTTCATTGGGAAAACCACTGACCTGGAAAATAGATCCAGGAGAGATAATTTAAAAATTATTGGACTACTTGAAAACCACAATCAAAAAGAAAAGAAATCACCCTTCAAAAAATTCTCAAGGAAAATTGCCCTATTTTAGAACCAGAGGGCAAAGTAGAGGTTGAAAGTATCCACTGATCACCTTCTGAAAAAGATCCCAAAAAGAAAACTTCTTAGGAATAGTATAGCCAGATTCTGGAATTCCCAGATCAAGAAGAATATATTGCAAGCAGCCAGGAAGAAACAATTTGAATATTGTGGAAACACAATCAGGATAACACAGGATCTGGCAGCTTCTACTGTGAGGGATCGAATGGCTTGGGATATGATATTCCAGAGATCAAAGGATCTGGGATTAAAACAAAGAATCCCCTACCCAGGAAAACTGAGTATCATGTTTCAGGGGAAAATATGGTCATTCAGTGAAATTGAAGACTTTTAAGCATTCTTGATGAAAAACCCAGAGTTGAATAGAAAATTTGACATTCAGATACAAGAAGCGAGAGGTGCATGAGAAGGTAAAAAGGGAAAAGAAATCATATGGAATTTGTTAAAGTTGAAGTATTTACATTCCTATATGGAAAAAAAATATAACTATAACTTATTTGTTTTAAGCAATCGGGGTTAAGTAACTTGCTCAAGGTTACATGGCCAGTTATTTCTGGGTGTGGTGCTGAGTGCCTGAGCCCAGGATTCGATCTCCAGGTCATCCCAACACTGTAGCCGGTGCTCTTACTCGTTGTGCTACCTGGCCGACCCTTTTTATATCTTTCTTGTTTGTTTTCTCTTTGGTTGTGATTATTATTTGCAACATGACTAATGTGTCAATATTTTAAATGTAATTGTACATATAAAGCCTTTGTCAGATTTAATTTCACCTTGGCAATGGGGGAGGGGAGCAAAGGGAGGAAAAACCTGGAAATCAAAATCTTGTAAAAGTGAATGTTGGAAACTAGAAAAACTCAAAATTAAAAAAAAATCAAATGAGCATAATAATCCATTTAACCCAATTTAATACTATTTATTAAGAACTCAGGATATGACATACCACATACTATGCTAAGATCCAGGGATTCAATTAATAGAAAGAAAAAACTAATTTGTGCTCTCAATCATTTACAATGTAATCAGACACATAACCCACAAAACGAGACAAGAAATGGGGGTGGTATGCATGGCATTGGGGCACCTGGGGGTGCCTGGCATGGGGCAACTTTTTCTCTGGAATGGAAAACAGACAGGGTAGTAGATATAAAATTGAGTGATCTGATAGAGCAGTTTCTTCCCTTTATAAAACAAGGTAAGGGAAGGAGGTTGGTACTTCAGACTCTTAATCTCCAAACACAGGTGAAAGGGGGCTGAGGGAGGTGGAGTTAATCAGGACTTGAGTTAGCAACATGGTGATGATTTTTGAATTGATAAGCTCATCCTAGGAGAGGCAATTCATTCCATGGAATTAAAACCATGCAGGTTGACAGATAAAACAAATAAGATCTGCACTACTTTCCTCATACACTTATTGATAATTATTATTAGAGAAGATACTACAATTCCATATTCTGACAATGTCATATACAACAAAAACAATTTTAAGGGAGAAATCATTGTGAAGAAACTCTCAATTTTTTCTCACCTCAACCATCCTATTCCCATTTTGGAAGCAGAGATGAAGCTGCTAGATTTGTTAGTAATAACTTAATAATAATGATGGCCTAATTCATCAAGATTAAGATTCAATATACCCTGTTTTCTCAACTATAATGGAATGTTTTTGTATGAACAATTATTACTAGAGTACATAAGTGTATAATCTTAATTAAAAACTAATTAAATCTGGCTGGCTGGTAATCCATATCAGGTAGGGGGTCATGACAAAGAATATAAGAATCTCACTATTATCAGTTTTTAAAGGGTAACTTTAGAACCCTGATCAGAGAATTAGTAAGTTGTCTTCTGGGGACCCACGGTTTGAATGGAGTACTTATTAGAAAGTATCTAAAAAGGGAATGCTATGCTTCATTATGTCATGAAGGTGATTCTGAATTCCAGAAGGATCTGTCCCATATTATAAATGCTAGAAGGTCTTATAAGGTTGGATTTTTTAAAATTGTCAGTCTTTCAAGAAGTAGCTCAGATAGGTGTCCATAAGTTTGGTGGGTTGTCTCTAAAGGAAAAAAAAATCTTTCAGTCTCAATAGCTGGGACTAAAAATTTGCAAAACTGTGTATTTTATCTGATTTGATCTTCACAAAAGCCTTTGTGGTAGGAATTAGTCTTAACAGTCAAAGAATTCTGTCTATTAAGGTTCAGAGTGGTTAATTATCTGCAGCACAGGAGGAGAACACACACTGATATAATTACAGGTCCTTAAAATAATGAAGCATACTCTATTTTAAAAGTCAGGTACATGTGCTAGACATTTTGGAAAGATATATAGGATCAGAAATACAGAGGAGGAATAGCATTCACAAATCATCTGTTCCAACTCCTCATTTTACATAGGAGAAAACCAAAATTCTGAGAAGAGATGAGATTTCCCCAAAGTCATTTCTAACTCATATTCTAGCACATTTCCTCTCACCACAATGTCGGTATTCTAAACAAAATAATCATAAATAAATATTGCTGGCTTGAAAAACAAACCAAAAAGATCTATTTGAGAAATTTAAGCATTTACCAGATCATTCCCTGAAGATACAATATAAATGAGGTACTTGTTTTTAAATGCTATGTATATGTAATTAAGACAAGGAATGGTATAAAACCTATTATGCTTCAATGCCCCTATTTATTTCTCTCTTTCTCTACCTCTAGCTTTTTTCTCTACCTCTACCTCTTTCTCTTTCTCTAGCTCTATTAGTATTTCAACTGGTTTCCTTGAATGCTAAATGTTCATAAAAATAATTTGGCATTTACCATTTATTGTCATTGTGCTTTTTAACTATATTTTAATTACCCCAAATAGACTCTAAGTTTCAGATCAGTGAATGTCTTACACTTTTCAACCAACCTCAAACTTCCAGTCTTTAGCGTGATGCTTTTTACATTGAATTTTAGTGCCTGAAGGGTCCTTAGGGATCTTTCTACCCAGTCTCTCACTCATATATAAATGATAATAATTCACATTTGTATAGTTTCTTAAGTTTTGCAAATCAATTTTACATAAAAATTCCATGAAGATGATAGCATGAATATTGATATTTTGTAACAAAATTTTAACAAAATTGGAAACTCTCACACAGCAATTATTAGGGTCATAATTTGAACCCAGGTTTTCTCAGTGAAATTTTTGTGTTCTTTCCAATTTTATACATCCTTTATCATTGTTTTTGTCATTTGTGTTTTATTTTTTGTGTTAATTTTGTTTTCCATCTGGAGATATATCTAGACCTTCTTAATTATGTATGAAATTTTTTTTTTCCTGGAACTTCCCACTCACTGGCAATTTTTAAACTTTTTAAATGCAAGATAGAATAAGTCCATCATAAGAATTCCCTTTTTACCATAACAGCATTTAATATATTTTTAAAGCTATAATTGCTTAATTCTGCTCTCACTTCTATATACCACAACCACCTATATTTTCCAGGCTGTGCATCCCATGTTTCTTCAACAACCCATATTGACAAACAGATGACTATCCAAATACCACTTATTTATCCTTTACTGGATACACTGTTATCACTCTCCTTCCCAAAATGTGATGTGCTGAATTTAGCACCATACTTCAGATGTGGGCTAACAATAGTTGAGCATTACTCGACTCATTCATAGTGGATTCCTATGCTTGTATTAAGGAAACCAAGCATTGTGTTTCTCTCTTTGGCTCTTATATCTTATTTGGTGTTAGTGCTTACTTAATTTATTGGACACTAAATCTACCATACCCTTTTGAACTGAATTGGTTTCTAACCACATTTCCACTCTGCTTCCAACACCTGCCATGCAGTATTCATACAGATATTTTAACCTATGTGTACCCTTTAACATGTGTCCCCATTAAATCTCATATGTTTTGGTTTCCCATTCATTCATTCTAGTTTGTTTGGGTACTAAGAGATGTAGTACAGTGGGGGAAAACCCACTAGACATGAGTTGGAGATTTTAGCCTTAATGTCAGTTTTACAATTTTTAAAATGATCTTCACAAGGTACTCCACTCTGAATGTAATTTTTCTCAACTGCTAAAATGAGTTGAACTAGATAGCCTCTTAAGGTTAGATATTACAAAATGTGTGCTGATTTCATAATTCGAGAAACTGAATCATTTGTTAATTCACCCTCCTGTTTTCTGCTTCCTTAAGTCAATTTTATCCTATATGTCTGGTTAGTGTCTTCTACTATGAAAATTCATCCTAAGTATTCTGTCCTTAACTCTGGTAGACCACAATGCAGACATTTCCTGACGTATTGATCTTCACGAAACATACTTAGCAAATACCCTGTTCCCATAGAACACTGCTAAATTATCTAATCTGATAAACTGATGCCAAATAAATTGCTAGTGGTTGGTAACAGCTCATTGTGAAAAATTGTGTTGCTGTTCAGTTGCTTAGGCCATGTTTGTCTTTTCATAAAACCATTTAAGGTTTTCTTGGCACAGATACTAGAGTGATTCTCATTTCCTTCTCCAGTCCATTTTACAGATGATGAAACTGAAGAAAACAGGGTTAAATGACTTACCCAGAGCCAAACAGTTACTAAGTGTTGGAGGTAATATTTGAATTCATGAAGAAAAGTCTTCCTGATTCCAGACTGGGTACTCCATCCACTGTCCCATCTAGGTTGCTTAACTTTCCCAGGTTCATGGTTTACTAAACTCTTCCTTCATAAGATTTTTTTTTCCAAATAAGGAGTGGAAACATTATTATTCCCATTTTCATATTTGTAATCTGGGGTTCTCAGAATTTAATTTTCTTGTACAATCTGCATTCGAGTAAAAAAGTCCTAAACTGGAAATTTTCACATGGACAAAAAGGATTGCTCTTTGATTGTATTGATGTATAAGATCCTGTATTATGTGCTGGACGTGGAAAGAGGGGGATGACAGAAAGAGAAGAGAAAACAACTTTTTTATCTTTTATGTTGTTGTAATTAGAGCTATTTATTTATTTTAAAATTTATTATATTATTTCCCCCAATTGATTGTAAAAACAATTTTAAATATTTGTTTTGATAACTTTGAGTTCCAAATTTTCTCCCTACCTCCATACCTTTGTTGAGAAGGCAAGCAATGTGATATATCTTATAAATGTGCAGTCATGCAAAAGATATTTCCGTATTAGTCATGTTGTAAAAGAAAACATAAACCAAAAAAAAAAAAAACCCAACCTCAAGAAAAATAAAGTTTAAAAAGGATATTTCTTTTTTAAAGCAATCAGGGTTAAGTAACTTGCTCAAGTTTATACAGCCAGTTATTTCTGGGCATGGTACTGAGTATCTGAACCCGGATTTAATCCAGGTCATCCGGACACTGGAGCCGGTGCTCTAATTCGCTGAGCCACCTGGCCGCCCCTAAGCAATTGGGGTTAAGTAACTTGCTCAAGGTTACTCGGCCAGGTGTTTCTGGGTTGGTGCTAAGTGTCTGAGCCCGGGATTCGATCTCCAGGTCATCCCAACACTGGAGCCAGTGTTTAACTCGCTGTTCTACCTGGCCGCCCAAAAAGGATATTTCAATCTGTATTCAGATAACATCAATTCTTTCTCTAGGGATGGAAGCAATTTTTTTTTTAATCATAAGTCCTTCAGAGTTGTCTTGTATTACTGTTTTGTTGCGAATAGCCAAGTCATTCAGTGCTAAACATCTTATAATAATGCTGTAACTTATTACACAGTACAATTCACATTGTATCACCTCATATAAGTCTTTCTAGGCTTTTCTGAGAGCAACCTGCTCATCATTTCTTATAACATAATAGTATTTCATTCCAATCCCATATTACAATTTGTTCAGGCACTCTCCAATAGATGGGAAAACCTCCATATTCCAATTCTTTCCTTCCAGAAAAGAGCTGTTATAAATGTTTCCTTATTTATAGATCCTTTTTCTTTTTCTTTTATCTCTTTTGGATATAGACCTAGTGGTTAGATTGTTAGATCAAAGGCTAAGCACGGGTTTATAGCCCTCTGGACATAGTTCTGAATTGTTCTAAATAATGTTAAAATCACATCACAACTTCATCAAGAATACATAAATGTCTCATCCCCCCACACACATCGCCTCTGTCATTTTCCTTTTCTGTCCTTTTTGTCAATCTAATAGGTATGGGGTACTACCTCTGAACTCTTTTAATTTGCATTCCTCCAATCAACAGGTCCTTAGAACACCTTCTCATAAGGTTATAGATAGATTTGATTACTTCATCTGAAAACTGACCGTATCTTCTGATCATTTCTCAGTTGGGGAATGGCTCTCATTTTAAAAACATGATTCATGTATCTATATGTTTGAGGAATAAGACCTTTTACAGAAAAAGCTGCTTCAATTTCTTTTACACTGGGAACTGCTAATTTCCCCACCCCATGTTTTTTCTATTCTCTTTCTTCTTTCACACTGTCCCCCATCAAAAATGTTTTGCTTCTAATTAACCACCACCTTCCCTAATCTGCCATCCATTCTACCAGTTATCCTTCTGATATTCCCTTAACCTTTTACTTTCCTGAAGGATAAGATAGATTTCTATACCCAATAAAGTGTACATGTATTTTCTTGACTCTTTAATATGAGGATAATTTGCCCCTTTCTACCTCTCTCTTTCCCCTTCCCCAATACATTCCTCTCAGCCTTTAATTTTATTTTTGAGATATCATCTCTTCATTGTCAACTTACAGCTTTGTCCTCTAAACATACTCTTTCTAACTGCCCTGATCATGAGAAAGTTCTTATGAGTTACAGTTATCATCTTCCAATGAAGGAAAGTAAATATTTTCAAATTATTAAATACTTTATGATTTCCTTTCCATGTTTACCTTTTTATGCTTTTCTTGAATCTTATATTTGGGAGGAAAATTTTCTATTCAGCTTCGATCTTTTCATCAGGAAAACTTGAAAATGTTCTGTTTCATTGGATGTTAATTTTTCTAAATGAAGAATTATGTTCAGTTTTGCTGGGTAGGTGATTTTGGGTTCTAATCCTAGTTCCTTTGCCCTCCACAATATCATATTCCAAGGCCTCTGAAGCTTTAATGCAAAGGTTGTTAAATCTTAGGTTTTCATAATTGTGACTGTATGATATTTGATTTTTTTTTCTTTCTGGATGCTTGCAATAATTTTCTGCTTGACTTGGGAACTCTAGAATTTCGCTATAATTGGCAATTTTCCATTTGGGGACATTTTTAGGAGATTATTGGTGAATTCTTTTAATTTTTATTTTACCCTTGGGTTCCAGAATTTCAGGGCTGTTTACCTTGATAATTTATTGAAAGATAATATATAAGATTTTTTTTAATCATAGATTTAAGGTAGTCCAATGATTTCTAACTCATCTCTCCTGGATCTATTTACTAGGTCATTGTTTTGTTTATTTGTTTGTTCATTTTTATTTTTCAACATTCATTTCCACTAAATTTTCAGTTACAGATTTTCTCCCCATCTTTCCCCTACACCCTACCCAAAAATAGTGAGCCTACTGAATATCCCTTCCCCCAATCTGCTCTCTCTTATATCCTCCCCCATCCCTCCTCTAACTTTCTAGCAGAACAAGATGGATTTCTTTAACCCAGTTCCTATATATCTTATTTCCCAGTTTCATGTAAAAACCTTTTTTTTAAACCTTTTTTTTCAACTTTGATTTCCAGATTCTTTCCCTTCTTCCCTCTTCACCCACACCCAAAGGCAAGATAAGCAATTCAATGTAGTTTGTACATGTGTAGTTCCACAAAACATTTCCATAGTACTTATATTGTGAAAGACTAAATATATTTCACTCCATCCTATCCCACCCCCCACTTATTCCATTTTCTACATTTACTCTGTCCTTTTCAAAAGTGTTTGCTTCTAACTACCCTCTCCCCCAATCTGCCCTCCCTTCTATCATTCCCCCCTCTTATCCCCTTCATATTTACTTTCTTGTAGGGTAAGATACCCAATTGAGTATGTATGTTATTCCCTCCTTAAGCCAAATTCAATGAGAGTGTTCTTGAACCATTCCCTTTCACCTTCCTGCTCTTCCCCTCCATTGTAACAGTTTTCTCTTGCCTCTTTTATATAAGATAATTTGCCCTGTTCTATCTCTCCCTATCTCCTTCTCTCATTAGATTCCTCTCTCACTCCTTAATTTTATTTTTTTAGATATCATCCCCTCCTATTTAACTGATCTTGTGCCCTCTGTATATGTATATGTGTATACACATATACACACTCATATATGTATTTATACACATATATACCCTCCTAGATATACATATATGCATGTATACATATATGTATATGTATATATATATTCTATGCAACTGTCTTCATGCTGAGAAAAGTCTCATGAGTTAAAATTATCGTTTTTCAAAGTAGGAATGTAAATAGTTGAACTTTTATAAGTTCCTTATTTCTTTTTCCTATTTACCTTCTCATGCTTCTTGTATTTGAAAGCCAAATTTTCTGTTCAGCACTGTTTTTTTTTTCATCAAAAATACTTCAAAGGGGGGTGGCTAGGTGGCACAGTGAATAGAGTACCAGCCCTTGAGTCAGGAGGACCGGAGTTCAAATCTGGACTCAGACAGCTAACACAAAAACTAGCCATGTGACCTTGGGCAAGTCAATTAATCCCAATTGCCCTCCAACCCCCCCCCCCAAAAAAAAAAAGAGAATACTTGAAAGGGTGTGGAGCCAAGGTGGTGGAAAGGAAGCAGGAACTTTTCTAAGCTCCTCCATGTATTTCCTCACTAAACTTTAAAAAGTGAATCTCACTGAATTTCAGAGTGACAGAACCCATTGGGAGACAGAGTGTGGCAGATTCCTAGCCCAGGAAAGTGCCCACATAGGTTTGGGCAGGGGGAGCACAGAACACACTAGGGTTGTACCAGCATGGACTGCAGTGGAGTGAGAAGGAGCCCCAGGCAGCATGCTCACCCACCCTAAAGGCAATTTGTAGCTGTCTCACCACAATACAGAGGATCAGTCAGAGCTGGGTAAGAGAAACCATAGGGCCTACAACAACAACAGCAGCTTCTCCTGTGGCTACCAGCCCACAGCCTGGATGTTTAAAAATCAGCTACCTGAACTGTCAGGAGTCAAGATGGGAGAATAAACCCTAGCTGTTCTGATTTCCCCTCCCTGACCTAGAAAACCCAGATATAAATGTCCCACCCAGAGTAAAATCCTGAATTACTAGAAACAGTCTCAGGCTTGGGAGTCACTGAGGAAGGGGGAAGTGAGGTAGTAAGGAGTTTGAAGTGAAGGGCAGGAGGTGTCCCAACAAGCCCCATATCAGCTGACCAGTAGGAGCTCCAGAAGGCCAGGGTGGTAGAACCAACAAGCCCTACCAACACAAGCCCAGGTGTGCTTTACCACTACCAGGGGAATTTGCAGACATAAGACCTGCCAGCCAAGAGCTGCTGAGAATGTGTGAGCTGAAGTCCAAAGACAAAGAGGTGGAAATCAGAAGTGTCCAGACCATGCCCCCCCCACCCCAACACAGGTTGCTCTGAGAGCCTCAGGGTAACTCAGGGGAAACACTGAGAGTCCTGGCCTTGGCCTCAGTCTAAATACTAAGAGGTAACAGCACACAAAGTTAACACCCAAACCCCTGTGGCCCAGCCTGAGAATCGCAGTCCATCTGTACCCCAAAGACAGATATCCACTCTCAAAATTTAGGAAAGAGACAAGCACAATGAGCAAGAAAGAATCGGTGAAATATAGAACTATATGATCCTGCTATAGTGAGCAAGAGCAACCATATCCTGAGGACAACATGGACTCTGTACTGACACGAGAGAACACAGAAGGAAATATGAACTGGACTCAACCCCAATAAAGCATCCTTCGAGGAGCTCAAGAAAGATTTCAAAAACCAAATTAGAGAGGTAGAAGATAAATTCAAATATACAGTAACCAAATTTAAAAAAAAAAACTCACTGAAGAAAACCAATCCTTAAACAGTAAAATTGGAGAACTGGGACAGGAGGTTCAAAATCTAACTGAGAAAATAACTCCCTAAAAATGAAAAACGAATATATGGAAAAGGACCTTCAAAAAATAACTGAGGTGGGGGGCAGAGTGAAGATGTCATACTAGAAACAGGACTTCCACAGGGCTCCAGCTTTTACCTCCTCCAATTCATGTAAAAGGTGACTCTGAAGAAATTTTGGAGCCACAGAACCCACAGAATGACACAGAGAAGCTAATCTCCTGCTGAGGATAGCTAGACAGGACTGCAGGAAGCGACCAGTGCAGCACTCTGGGAGACCAACCTGGCCCAGTGCAAGCCAGAGGTTTTAGCCTCAGGGCAGGCCTGACAAGCTACAGGCTGGAAGGACTTCAGATCACCAGTAGTTGTGGTGGTTTCCAGAATTGTCAACCCATTGAGGCTAAGGACAAAGTGAGAGGTCAGTGCAATGTTGACTTTGGGATCTGGTAATTTGGGAGTGTGGTCACCCTTTATACCCTGGAGGGAGAAGCTGCTGAGGCTCCAAGACCATGCAGCCCAAACCATGTGTCTGATTCAGGTCCTGGCCTGCAGATTGTAGGGGGAACAAACGACCAGTCTGAGGGGAAATCTCTCTTGATTTAACTTGCTTGGATATGGATTATTGTCTAGGTTGGAGGTACTGGGGTGTGCAACCAGCTTGCCAGCCCATGTGGAGGCTTCAGAGAGTGCATGCAACAAAAAACCTTCAGCAACTGAGAAAACCCCAGCATTTGGGACAAAGCTCACCTATCTACTAGCAGAGTCCTAATGTTGCCAAATGCCCAAAAGTCAATTAATTGAGTGGCAACATGAGCAAATGAGGGAAGCAAAGGAAGCAGAGCAACCTAACTTCACACTGTTATTTTGGGGGGAAAAGGATCAAATCATGAAGCAGGAAGAAGACAGTGAAGTCAGACCTCCTGCTGCAAAAGCTTCCAAGAAAAATATGAGCTGATTACAGGCCATTGAGGACTTTAAGAAGGATTTTGAAAACCAAATAAGAGAAGTGGAGGAAAAATTGGGAAGAGAAATGAGAACAATTAAAGAAAATTATGAAATGAGAGTCAACAACCTGACTGAAGAAAATAACACCTTAAAAATAGACTCAGATCTCAAAAGAGGCTCAAAAAGGCAATGAGGAGAAGAATGCCTTAAAAAGCTGAATTTGCCAGATGGAAAAAGAAGAGAATGATTCCTTCAGAATTAGAATGGATCAAATGGAAGCTATTGAATTTAAGAGAAATCAAGATACATTAAACAGATCCAAACAAATGAAATATGGAATGTAATGTGAAATATCTCATTGGAAAAACCTCTGACCTGAAAATAGATCCAGAAGAGATAATTTAAAAAAATTATTGAACTACCTGAAAGCCATGATCAAAAAAAGAACCTAGGAATCATCCTTCAAGAAATTCTCAAGGAAAATTGCTCTGATATTTTAGAAACAGAGGACAAAATAGAGGTTGAAAGAATAGACTGATCACCTCCTGAAAAAGATCCCAGAAAGAACACTCCTGGGAATATTATAGACAGGTTCTAGAATTCCCAGATCAAAGAAAAAATCTCACCAGCAGCCAGGAAGAAACCATTTGAATATTGTGGAAACATAATCAGGATAACACAGAATCTGGCAGCTTCTACACTGAGCAATGGAAGGGCTTGAAATATGTTCTGGGAAAAGAAATCATAAGGAACTTATCAAAGTTGAACTATTTACGTCCCTACGTGGAAAAACGATAATTTTAACTAATGAAGTTTTTCTCAGTACAGGAATAGTTGTAGGGAATAAAAATGTGTGTGTATATACATACATACATATATATATATATATATATACACACCATCACATACATATATGTCCATATAATGGAGTATATGGTCATATGAATACATATATGAATGTGTGTATATATGTTTACAGGTATACATAGATAGAGGGCACAAGACCAATTTTATAGAAAGGGATAATACTTAAAAGGTAAAATTAAAAGGTGAGAGAGGAATATAATGAGAGGAGATGGGGAAAGATAGAATGGGGTAAACTATTTCATATAGAAGAGGCAAGGAAAAATGGTATAAATAGGGTATCTCACCCTACAGGAGAGTAGGGGGGTAAGGGAATGAGATGTGAGATGATGGAACGGAGGGCAGACTGGGGGGGAGGGAATTTGAAGCACACACTTTTGAAAAGGGACAGGATCAAAGTAGAGAATAGAAAAAGTGGGAGGTGGGATAGTAGGGAGGGAAATATTTTCAATCTTTTACAATATATCCACTATGAAAATGTGTTGCATAGCTACACATGTACAGACTATACTGAACTTCTTATCTTCCCAGTAAACATGGGTGACAAAGGAGGAAAGGAATGAATCTGGAACTCAAAGTTTTAAAATCAAATGTTTAAAATATATATACACTATTATTAATATTATCTTACATGTAACTGGGAAGTAAGATTTACAGGCCCTGGGGCATAGAGATCCACCCTGTCATACTGGAAAGTTAGAGAAGATATGGGAGAGAGCAGATTGGAGCAGGGGATATCCAGTGGGATTGCTATTTTGGGGTGGTGGGTAGGGGAAAGTGGGGAGAAAACATGTAACCCAAAATCTTGTGAAAATGTACGATGTTAACTAGAATTTAATAAAGCATTTGATTGAAAAAATAACTGAGGAAAATAATTCACTAAAAACTAGAATCAGTCAAATTGAAGCTAAGGATTCTATGATGCATCAAGGGCCAGTCAAACAAAACACAAAGATCGAAAAATTGAAAGAAAGTGTAAAACTGGAAAAACAACTGACCTCGAGAACAATTCCAGGAGAGATAACCTAAGAATTTTTGATCTACTGGAAATCCATGATGAAAAAAGCAGACTGGACAATGATGAGGTATGGGCTCAGGGAGTCTCCTTGAGCTCTCCTTGAATCTTTGAGGTATGTGCTCTGGGATCTCATATAATATATCAAATAATTTAATCAGAGCTCAAAATGCTATCTATAAGCTTATGAAAAAATGCTCTAAATCACTTGATTAGAGAAATGCAAATCAAAACAACTCTGAGGTACCACAATCTCACTGGTCAGATTGGCTAATATGACAAAACAGGAAAATGAAAAATGCTGGAGAGGATATAGCAAAATTGGAATCCTGATGCTTTGTTGGTGGAGTTGTGAGCTAATTCAACTATTTTGGAGAACAATCTAGAATATTGCACAAAGGGCTATAAATAATTGCATACCCTTTGACCCAGTAATACCTCTTCCAGGGTTGTATCCTAAAGAGATTATAGAAGTGGGAGAAAAACCCATATGTACAAAATATTTATTTTAGATATTTTTGAGGTGGCAAAAGTAAAATTCAAAATTAAGGGGATGCCCATCAATTGGGGAATGGCAAAACAAGTTGTGTTATATGAATGCAATGGAATACTACTGTGCTATAAGAAATGAGGAGCAGACACACTTTTTTATTTCCCTGGAGAGATTTATACAAACTGATGCTGAATTAGAAGAGCAGAACCAAGAGAAATTTCTATGCAATTACAGACACAACATATGTGTGAAGACCAGCTTTGATAGACTGGACTCTTCTCAGCAATGCAAGGTTATAAGACAACTCCAAAAGACTCATGATGGAAGGAGATGTCTACATTCAGAGAAGGAATTAAAAAGAACAGAGTTTGAATGCAGACAGAAGCAAACTACCTGCTCTTTTTCTTCTTCTTGTTTGGTTTTGCTCTTTCTTTCCCATTGTTCTTTCCATTGATTACAATTATTCTTTACAACCTGACTAATGTTTAATGTGAAAATATTTACAGATCCTATATTTGAATTCATGCCATGATGGGAGTGTAGGGGGGAGGAGAAGGGGGAAAATTTGAAGCTCAGTGGATTGTGGAATTAAATCTTGTAAACTAAAACTAATTAATAAAGAAAAAAAAACCATTTTAAAAAAGAACACTTGAAAGTCCTCTATTTCATTTGAATGACCATATTTTCTTCCCTGTAGTATTATACTGTTTTTCAGGGTAGGTGATTCTTGGTTTTAGTCCTAGCTTCTTTGACCTCTAGAATATCATATTCCGAGCCCTTTGATCCCTTGATGTAGAAGTTGCTGGGTTTTGTGTTATCTTGATTGGGTTTCCACAGTATTCAAATTATTTATTCCTGACTGATTATAATTTTTCCCCTTGACCTGGGAACTCTGGAATTTGGCTTTATTATTCCTATTATTTTCTTTTTTGAAATCTTTTCAAAGAGGCGATCAGAGAATTTTTTCAATTTCTATTTTGCCCTTTGGTTCTAGAATATTAGGGAAATTTTGCTTGATAATTTCTTGAAAGATGGTGTCTAGGTTCTATTTTTTTTACCATGGCTTTTGGGTAGTCCGATAATTTTTAAATTATCTCTCCTAGATGCATTTTCCAGGTCAGTGGTTTTTTTTTTCCAATGAAATTGGAGATATTTCACATGGCCTTTTTTTTTTTATTTGTTTGTATATGTTTTATATAATCTTGATTTTTCATAAAGTCATTAGCTTTTAATTGCTCCAATATCATTTTGAAGGAGTTATTTTCTTTAGTGAGTTTTTGACATTCCTTTTCTGTCTGGCAAATTTGACTTTTTAAGGCATCCCTCTCTTCATTGGCTTTTTTGGCCTCTTTTGCCATTTGAGTTAATCTATTTTGAGGTGTTATTTTTTTCAGTGTATTTTTTGGGTTTCCTTTAGCAGTCTATTGACTCACTTTTCATGATTTTCTTGCATCCCTCTCATTTTTCTTCCCAAATTTTCCTCCACTTCTCTTACTTGATTTTTAAAATCCTTCCTGAGCTCCTCCATGGCCTTTAACCAATTCATATTTTTTCCTTGGAGGCTTTTGATGCAGGAGTTCTGACTTTTTTGTCTTCCTCCTGTTCCATGTCTTGATGCTTTTTGTCCTCCACAAAGGATTCTGTGGTCTGTGCTTACATTGCTAGCTCATCTTGCCAGCCAATTACTTGACTTTTTAGCTTTTTGCCATAGTAGAACTCTACTTCCAGAATGGAGAAATCTTTGTCCCAAATTGCTGGGGTTTTTGCAGCTGCCAGAGCTTTTAGGAGAGTACCCTCTCTGCAGCTGCCACAAGCTATGGCTCACTGGCCACACACCTCAAGACCTCCACCCAAGACTGTGATCCATATCCAAACAGGTTAAAGCAACAGTGATTTACCCTCTGAATGGTTGCTTGGTCCCTCTACATCTGCAGGCCAGGAGCTCCTGAGACAGCCACGATCTGGCTTTTGGAGCTGCTCTGCCTCCCCTGCTTCTCCCCCTGGGGGCAGGGGTCTGACTGTACTCTTCAGTCCACCCCTGTTTCAATAGAGTTCCACACTGATCTTTTACTTTGTCTTTAATGTTTATGTGTCAAGAAGTCTGGAAGCCACTACAGCTACTGATTATTCACTGTCCTGAAGTTTGCTCCAGAGGTCTCTGGTTGGAGCCACCCTGGGGCTGGAACCATATGGTTCACTCAAGGTTATGCTTGGCTCCTAGCTTGCTGTGATAGACACTTCCTGTATGCCTGCCAGGCTTCCTTCAGCAGGGTATTTGTTTCTCTCTGTCACTTCGTGGTTTGTGTAGCTCTAAAGTTTGCTTAGAGTCATGTTGTACATGTATTGGAAGTGATTGGAGTGGGAGCCCACACCAAGTTTGTGCTTCTACTCCACCATCTTGACTCCACTCCCTGGGCATGCCTTTTGACCCTATGATGACAGTTTAATTCCATATGTGAAAATGATTTTAAAAAGGAAAGAACCTATATGTACAGAAATGTTTATAGGAATTCATTTTGTGTAGTAAAGAATTGGAAATTAAATGGATGCCCATAAATTTGGGAATGGCTAAACAATTTGTGGCATATGATTGTGATGGAATACTATTGTGCTTTTAAAAAATAACAGAATGCTCTCAGAAAAACCTGAAAAGACTTCTATGAACTTGTGCAAAGTGAAATGAAGAGAATTGGAAGAATATTATAGTTATTAACAGTAAAATTGTATGATGGTCAAGTGTGAATCACAGATTCTCTCAGCAATACAAAAATCCAAGATAATCCCAAAGGACTTATAATGAAAAATGCTGTCTGACTCTAGAAAAAGAACTGATGGAGTCTTTATGAAGATAGAAGCATATTGCTGTTGTTCTTTTCATTAACTTTCTTGTTCTTTTTTTGGTTTATGTTTCCTTTCATAACATGACTAATATGGAAATATATTTTGCCTGACTATACATGCATAATATATACCAAGTTTTGTTTGTTTGTTTTTTTCTTATTCAAGGAGGAAAGAGGAGAAGGAGGGAAATAAAATGATATTCAAAAAAATTTTTAATATTAAAAATTTGTTTTTCAATTCAATTGGAAAAATAAAATATTTGATAAAATATAAAGTTATAATATTTTTATTGAAAGGAAATACCAAAGAAAGTATTCTAAGGAAATTTACCTGGCTTGACATCACTTTGGGGAAGAAGGATCAAGGTAGACAACATGGAGGTGAAAATTGAGCCTAGTCTTGAATGAAGCTAGGGATTTTACTGGTCAGGGATGAAGAGGGTATACATTCTATGCATAGAGGATAAGCTGAACAAACTGATGGATATCTGAAAGGGGATGTTCAAATAAGGGAATAGTTGTGTCCAATTTGGTTAGAATGTACAAAGTATAAAGGGAAATAGAGAGAAATATGATACAAAGGTCAAAAGGAGCCACAGTAGCAAGTATTGAATGGATCACAAAGGGGGTTGCATTTAATCATGCAGGCAAAAGAGAGCCACCAAAAGTTTTTGAGCAGGAAAAAGCATGACATGAACTTTAAACAAGTCCTTTGTATGGAAAAGAAAATCTATATTTTCCAAAAACAAATAAAAACTACTTAAAATTATCCTTCACCTGAGAGATAAGTAAATGAGTAAATAAAATCACGCAAATGTAATAAATTCAACCAAAAAAAAATGAAATTTCTGTCAAGATTTTGCGAGTTCACTGAAAAAACAACAGCTTATAAATTAAGGCTCATCGATATTTCCTTGGCAATGAAATATAGACTTCCTCTACATAGTATCCCATATAAATATCCAAATTGGGGCAGGTAATAACATCTGGGAATAGAATTAAGTTACCTTGAATGAATCTTGATTCTAGTTCTATGCCTCATAATATTGCTGTCATTACTAACTTTCAGAGTATTGTAGGATATCATACTTTTCTCTAAAATCTAAAGAAGTTTCTATACCTTCTGATATTTTCCAATAATTCTATTTATTATTACTTCTTTTTGCAATTTAGAACCAGCTTACTTTGTTTCATACCCTGGCTTGGCTAATCTATTTAGTTAATTGGTTTAGCTACTTTCTATACAGAAGCAGCTTGTTTTACATTTATTTTCTTTAATGCTGTCTTGTTTTACTTTTATTTTTTCATTTTTAAATAAATTATTTTTAAATAAGTCTGTACAATGCAATGGAGTGTTTCACTTCTTCTTTTAAGTCTTGATGGTCAGTAATGAAATTAAAGCAATTAACAAGCAGCAAGCCGTGGAGTTATGTGCATTGGGAGGTTCCTTCAGCTCCAACTACAGGAATATTTACTCCTATATCAGTGAAAAAAGACATCTGAGCCTGGAAGGATGAGGGAACCTCTCCCGGCAAGGAAGAACAGACTTAATTGTGCTGTGAAGATGTGACTGGGGTAAAAAGGAAACAGTATATGACTCATGAGTGCAGAAGCAGTGGAGTGAGGGCACCTCACTTGCAGGATGCTAGAGTACTTGGTTTGGACTCAAGGCCTATACTTAAACAAAGAAATCCTCTTTTACCCCAAAAAATAATGTCAAATGCCCACATGCCCCCCCAAAAATATAGAAGAACTTTAAAAGAGTGTAAAAATAAAATGAGAGAGATGGAAGAAAAGTTAAAAAAAATAAGAACTATTAAAGAAAAATAAGATTATGAAAAGAAAGTCAATAAATTGGAAAAGGACATCCAGAATCTTAAGTAAATGACTCCTTGAAGACCAGAATTGAGAAAGGGGAAACTTGCAAAGTTAAAAAATATTGAGAAATAATAAAACAACAAAATAAATGAAAAAAAAATATAAGAGAATGTGAAGCACCTCATCAGAAAAACAACTGATCTGAAAAAGAGATCAAAAAGAGAAAACATAAAAATTATGGGACTCCCTGAAATCTATGATTAAATAAAAAAATCTTGATAAAATAATTCCAAAAATAATAAAGAAAATTGTCATGAAGCATTAGAATAATAGAATATAGTAAAATAGAAAAAAAAAATCACTGGTCACCTCCTGAAAGAGATCCTATGAGGAAAATGCACAGGAATATTGTAGTGAAATTCTGAAACACCCAGCTCAAAGATAAAACAATATGAGGAACAACAACAACAACCCACCCCCACACACACACATAATATACATATAACAATGGCACAGTTAGAATCACACAAGACCTAGCAGTGGCAAAACTAAAAGACTGCACATCTCGGAACACTATATATCAAAGAGCAAAAGAACTAGGATTCTGGCCAAAGATATTATACCTAGCATATTTAATCATAATTCTGAATGGAAAAAGTGAATGTTTAATGAATTGTCAGACTTTGTTGAAAACTAACTTAATCTTCTATTAAGATATGACATACAAGAGCGAAGATAAACATAAAGTATGTACCAAAGATCAATTACAAGGGACTCAATAAGGACAGATTATTTATCTTGTTTTCCATATGTAAAATAAACATATGTCTAAGATTGTTATCAGTAATTGTGTAGTTCATAAGAAAGATTGGGGTACACCAGAGTATAATAAAACTTTAAAAAGTATAGCCATTCAAAAACCATTAATGAGTGTAATTATCTTATACAAATGAGATACAAGAGGAAGAATCAACTCAGAGGAATTAGATGGAGGAGGAGGACTGTTAGTTCTGGAAACCTACTTTCATTGGGATTGGGTTTAAGAGGGACTAATATATATAGATATATAGAGATAGATAGATAGATAGATAGATAGATAGATAGATAGATAGATAGATAGATAGATAGATAGGTAGATAGATAGATAGATAGATAGATAGATAGATAGATAGATAGATAGATAGATAGATAGATAGATAGATATACATCTGGAAGAGTATAAAAGTTATCTAAATTTTAGAAAGAAATACTACACTAAGGTGACAGGAAGTGGGGGGAAGGTAAGGAGTGTGTTCAGAGGGTCGAGTGAGGGAATTGGTCAAGGGAGCAAATAAAAAGGTCTTTAAATATATGGGAATGGTCACTATAGGGGAGGTTAAGTAATAGAAGGGCAAGTAAATGGGTAGAAGTAAAGTAGAGAAGTCAGAAGGAACAGGGAACAAGAGAGAGGCAGAAACATAAAAAAGTAAAGATTAGGAGCAAAATCTCTTAGGGAAAGTATAGTTTATGTATGTATGTGTATATCTGTATACACATATGTCTATATCTATATGAAAATATACCCATGCTTATTTGTAATGGTGGGGGGAGTATAATGCCATGCACGAGCAGCTTTCCAGATTATTATTATGTTCACAATATTTAGAACAAAGAACAATCATCACAAAGTACAATAGTTAAAGTCTTCTACTCATGGGGCACACTTAAGTTAACTCAGTCACTTATTCAGCAATCAATTACTAAGTATCATTAATCATTAAGTACAATTATTACAAGATACAAAAACCCTCCACCCCTAGGTAACTAATAAACTACAATTCCATCATTACTCAGTACCCATTGAGAGGTCTTTTCATCTTTACTTGGGGCCTGTTCTCAGATTCCCTGGATCCTCTTACATGGTCCTAGATTCTATCTGGATTCACCAGACTGTCACCAGGGCTCAATGGCATTCAGCTCCCACTTCCTTTTCCAGTTCTCTGGGTAGGTCCTGCTCCACACTGAAGTTCACAGGGTCCAGTCCATCTCAAATCCTTCACAATTTCTGCTCCAAGGAATTCAAGGCTCAATGAAGACACAAACAGTCAAAGTCTTAGCATCCAGGCCATGATTCCTCAGTCTTCTGCAGCTCATTAAAAAATCAGAATCACCTTATCTAGCCTGGGGGTAGGGGGCTACTGGACTCCTGGGCTCCTGGCTCCTGTTCAGAAGAAGCTTCACCACCACAAATTCTCAGGAAATTATGGCTCAATTCTCTATTCTCTCCCCAGCAGAACACCTACTGCTACCAGATTCTTGTCTGAAGAAATTCTGACTGCGCCTCTCTGGGGCTTTTTGTATATACACAGCATTAGCTACTTCCTGTTTCAGCCAACCCCTTCCTGTTATGTCAGGAACAGTGATCCATACCTTCTGTTTTTTCACAGAGGTTTGATTAGTTGCTAAGTGCTAAGTACCTGCTTACTTGCCAATACAAAAAGGGGTCTTCAAATTAATATTACAGGGATGAAGAGGAAAAAATGATCACAGTAAAAAGTATACAGCAGGGAACAAAAAAAAAACCCTACAAGGAAGCAAAGATAATATGGACAGCTGTCAAAGCAAAGCCTAGTATTTATTACATAGGCTCTCTTGAAATGGAAATTTATAGCTCTATGTTCTGAATCCTCTCTTGCATTCTGCTGTGCACATAGCATGTTTTTTTTTTATTCAAGTTTTATTATTTAATTTTATAATGTTTCTTTTGTATTTTCACATTATATATTTGTTTTGGTATTTAAGTCTATTTTTTAAAGGTAAAAGGACATAGGGCTTTTAATACGTTTTATTTCATTCTTTTTAAATTTACCTTTTTCAGTCATATATATGCCATTTATATGTGTGTATATATCTATATATATGCTGATATATATGCTGATATACATCGATATATATGCTTATAAATTTAGAGGCAAGAGCTTATATGCTGTTGCTTCCTTATTGGAATTATATTGACATTTGAATCATCTGTAAAATTTATTTAATTTTTTTCCAAGTTAATGATCTTTTCTGTTGTATAGTCAAGTTATGAATCAATATCCTATAGCCCACATACCATATTTTTGCATATCTTTAGAATTATGGCATTTTTTGTTATGTAATTACTTATAGTGACCTCTGAGAGCAGGGGTATGTTTCATTTTTGTGTTTGTAAACTCATGCATTGCCTTTCATATAAAAGGCAATTAAAAATGAATATTTTTGAATTGAACTGAATGACGAAGAGGTTGAAATAAATTGGCTCCTCTTCTCTGATTTGAGAAAATTTATCTCCTCTAATACTTAGCACAGTGACTCTCTATAATTTACACAACTTACAAATGTTTATCGAATGAATAAATGGAAGCAGATAGGCTTTTACAATAGTAATATGTTTAGTTACAGAATAACAACCATTTACTCTTTCACATGCATGTCACAATATGTACAATATGCTTTTTAAATCTATGTTGTCTAGCAGGAATTCTTAGGGATATTCTTTTTCTTTATTTTGGGGGGGGCAATTGGGGTTAAGTGACTTGCCCAAAGTCATACAGCTAGTAATTGTGTCAAGTGTCTGAAGTTGGATTCGAACTCAGGTCCTCCTGACTCTAAGGCCGTGCTCTATTTACTGGGCCACCTAGCTACCCCATACTTAGGGATATTCTGTTTCAAAGTGTTAAGTGTTTCCAAAAGTTTAGAGTGATTACCGCAATGTCATTTATAAATGGGTACAGTTGTAGAATCTACTCATTCAATAAACATTATTAAGTTCCAAGTATGTGCCAAACATTGTGCTAAGCACTGGGGTTACAAAAAGAGGCAAAATATAATCCCTGATCCCAAGGATTTTACAAGCTAATGGAGAAGAAAACAAATATATACAAAGCAAACAAATATATACAAAGAAAACTATATTTATAGAGGTCAATATGAAATAATGTAAAAAGGAAAAGCAATGAAATGAAGAAGAATTAGGGGAAGTTTCTTGCAGAATATGGGATTTTGGCTGGGATTTAAAGGACACCAAGGAAATCAATAATCAGAGTGGAGGAAGGAGGGAACATTCCAGGTAGAGAAGATGGCAAGAGAATATGCCCAGAGGCAAGAGATGGAGTTTTGGGTTTATAGAAGAGCCAGGAAGCTAAGGCCGCTAGATCAGAGAAAGCACAGCCAAGAGTAAGTGTAAAAAGACAGGAAAATTTGAAGGGATGTAGTTAAGAAGGACTTGGAAGGATAAACAGAAAATTTTGTATTTATTTCTGGAAACAATAGGAAAACGCTCAAATTTATTGTTTGAGGGTCTATGTATATGTGGGATAAAACCAGACCTGCATTTTAGGAAAATCTTTTTCATTGGTGAATGGAAAATTTACCTCACCATCAAAAGGGAATCTTTGATAATAACATAGGAGAATAAAAGGTTGGGGAACTTTAGCAAATACTTTTGTGTTTTAACTTGAAAAATACTTAGAGTCTAGGTTTAAAGTATTGTGCTAAACCATATGGCAGATGCCAAAATCAGATAAGAGATAGTCACCTCCTGCCCTCAAGGAGTTTATTATTGGCTAATTCTATGATCCACAGACTAATCAGCATTCAGACTCCATCCTCAGGAAAAGGTCGTTGAGGCTCTTTTTGAATGCTTCCAATTATCAAGAATCCACTTCACAAGAGTCTATTTTATTGTAAGACATTTCTAATTACTAGAAAGTTCTCACTATTTTGAGCTAAAATCTACATTCATGTAACTCCTAACTATTGGTCATAATTATTGCCTTTGGATCAATCCCTAAAGGTCATCCTACCGTAATAGAATTGTAATAATAAAAAATAAAATAAAATAAGCTCAAAAGGTCCAGATTAGCTAAATATGATAGAACACTTAATCTCCTCTGTAGACATCATCTACCTATCAAGGATATCAGACTACATAATCTTTAAGGTCTCTTCTATTCCTAGCATTCTATAGCTTATGTTCTAATGTTCTAAGTACCTTGTAATATTTAACATTCTGTGCTGTAATCTCCCTTGTAGGTCTAACCATTTATTTTGTTCTAGTCTTGGAGTCAAGAAGACCTGAGTTCAAATTCCACTTTAAATACTCACTGTGTAATATTGGGCATATGTCTTGTCTCTCAGCCTCAGTTTCTTTACCTGCAAAATGCAGATAATACTTAAGGTTGTTTTGAACAAGAAATGAGATGACATGCCCAATACACTTTGCAAACTTGAGACTACTATATAAATGCTAGATAAACTTCTTACTCATGTTGACATCCTTCCTAACGCTGACAATTTATTTCTTAAGGTCCCTTCTAGTCCTGGCCTTTTACCTTTTTGGTATGTTATATTCTAACATCCTATCTTGACCTAACATGATATATTCTGGTTTCTAACATTTTATATTCTAAAATCCTTTCTATCTATGCCACTTTATGGTTCTTAATTAATCTGTCCAACCATGATGTAATAGCCAGGTGTGCAAGTATAGATAGAAATAACATTTCATTGCCTAAAACTGCAAACTTTCAAATGTGATCCTTGTAAACTATTAACCTTTTCTCATATTCAGTTCCAGTAAAAGATCAGTACTTTTGGATGAAAGCACATTTTTACCCAGCATCTTTTAAGCATGGCACAAAAAAGAATATGTCCCACATATTGTGGGTGTTTTGTCAGGACAGACAAGTTAGATTAATTGTAATAAACAAAAATTGTCACTAAAGCTCTGAGCTTATGCCATCTAATATTGTGTGAATAAATTTTATTTCCTAACATTATGAAACAGCCAAGAGTATAATAAATTACCTACCTAAGCCCTTTGAGAATTTTTGCATAATTTACCAAAACAAATTGATTTTAGCAGAAAACCTGCTAATTTACATGGAGAGGAAGTGTTTTTCTTGATGTGATGAATTTAATTTCAATTTCCCTGTTTGCATGAATTCACTCTAGTCATTCATCACTGTTAGAATTAAACTCCAACCATGTTTTGCTTGAGTAGGCATGTAACTTACAATATATATATGAA
>NW_027185771.1:23893894-23902185 GCF_028583685.1 Petaurus breviceps papuanus
CTCTCTCTCTCTCTCTCTCTCTCTCTCTCTCTCTCTCTCTCTCTCTCCCTCTCTCTCTCTCTCTCTCTCTCTCTCTCTCTCTCTCTCTCTCTCTCTCTCTCTCTCTCTCTGTCTCTCTGTCTCTCTGTCTCTCTGTCTCTCTGTGTCTCTGTGTCTCTCTCCCACTACCTCTCCCTCTGTTTCCATATATGGAAGCTTAAGTCCAGGAAAGGAAAAAAAAAACATGTCATTGTCCAAATTCACAAAGCAAGTGAATATCACAGGTAAGCTTTCAATCTAAGTCATAGGATCATAGATCTGCAGCTGGAAGGAAATTCAATGGGCATTAAAGTCATTGTTAAGCACTCACTATGTACATGGCTTTATTCTAAACATTGTTATAAATGCTGATTTCCATTGTACTTCTCAACATTCATACTCAATACTTTAAGAAGGTGTAAATGTCTTTCTGATAGTGGTCACTCCATCAGTAAAGATCACAACCATCTTATAACTTAGCAAATGGTCTTTGAGAGTTTTTCTGGTCAAAATATCAATAACTCTGAATCCAAACTGATGATGGACCCTCTTCCACCACAATTATGTAGCATAGTCCTGGGAATACATATCAATGGTTCATCTTCAGGCCCATGATCCATGCTTTTCTGAATTACTAGGACAAGCTAGATCCTTAACTCCAGGGGGGTGGACTATTAAAAAAATAAGTTTACTTCCATGACATAATGATGTAACTTCAGCAGAGAAATTGTCACTTTATTGACAATTTTTTTGACCCTTAAGATTTAAGAAATATTGGGCCCTGAATAGTGCAGTGAATAGAGCATGGGCCCTGGAGTCAGGAGGACTTGAGTTCAAATCCAGCCTCAGAGATTTAACACTTACTAGCCATGTGGCCTTGGGCAAGTCACTTAACCCCAATTGCCCCTCCAAAAAAATTTAAAAAATAAGATTTATTAAATAAAAATCAACATTATGAAATGATAATTAACTATAAAATGTAGATTGAAGACCATTGGCTATATTAAAACCTCAATAAAATTGAGTGTTAGCAATTTCAAAATCTGAAAAATGGCATTCAAAAGTCTTGCTAATAGGTAAAACTAAAAATATTATTCTAACTTTATGATACCTAACAACATTTTGTATTTACTGTATGCTGTATATTTATAAAGCACTTAAAATACTTGCCCCATGTAATTCTCATAATAACTTTATTATAGTAGATTGAGGCTCCAGAAGCAATGCAATTTCTTTAAAGTCCCATAACATACTTCTAAGTAGATCTGAAGATTGAATATACTTGTCCTAACTCTATTTCCAGTGGTAATTCTACAGTGCTTGCAAAAGTTCACATTAATGCATGCTTTCAGTATAAATGAAGCAAACCAATCAAGGAACACTTATTATGTGCCTACTATGTGACAGGAACTGTGCTTAGAACTGAGCTAAGGAAACTACTTCATTTCTCTGAATCCCAATTTCCTGATATCTTAAAAAGTACTGAATAATTATATTATCTACCTCAAAAGGAGACTTAATGTAGAGATCTCTGCAGTTCCTCATGGGACTATCCCGACCCCCCCTTACCAATACAACACATTCACACACACACACACACACACACACAAACAAATACACATACACATACATTCATACTCTGGCTTGGATCTTTTTTTTTTTTTTACTCTTTTTTCCCTATTTTTTGATTATCTTTTTTTTTTCTGTAGAGATTATTTGCAGATGAGAACCAGCATGCATTTAAATAACCTACACCTACCAAGGTTACCACGGCTGCAAAATACTAATAAATTCCTTAGGTGTCTGCACAAGGACCAAAGGCTATAAGACAACTGGTCAACTTTACAGTTAGGCGATAAATGCCTCTGCCTCATGCTAGAATTTATTTTGCCTATACACACCCATACTTCAAAATTTTCTGCTTCAATTTAAATAACAAAATTTATGTTGGGCTCCATACCAGTAGTCTTAAAATATACCCCAAATTGCATATGATAAAATTAACACATTAAATCCCTCTCCCCTACCAGTTTTTCCTTTCCCCTCCTATCCCTTTATCTTTCCTTCTTTTTCTCCCTCTTACCACTCCTCCTGGACCCTCTCTTGTTTTTGTCTGACTTTATATTTCTGTTTCTCTATGTCTGTCTCTCTTTGTCAGTCTCCCTCTGTCTATCTTTATCTCTCTGTCTCTTTTTGTATTTCTCTCTGCGTGTCTGTTACTGTCTGTCTCTCTCCATGATGCTCTCTCTCTCTCTCTCTCTCTCTCTCTCTCTCTCTCTCTCTCTCTCTCTCTCTCTCTCTCTCTCTCTCTCTCCCTCTGTCTCCTTGTGTTTGTCTTTCTGTGTCTCTCTCTGCCTCTCTCTGTCTCTGTTTCTGAGTGTGTGTGTCTGTCTCTGTTTCTCTATTTCTCTCCACTAATCATTCAATACAACACTATCATTTTATTTCCACACACTCACATCATCAATTATTCACTCCCTCTGTACTTCCATCCATGGCAAATATTAACTCCCTGTCCTCTGAACATTTAAAATCTGCTCTACATTCCCCTGCAAACACTCAGGGGCTAACTTCATAACGTAAACACTTCACTGATTACCAGTGTCAGGAGAACAAGATGACACTCTTTCATATCTGACAGAATGGGAAGCAGTAAATAGCAACCACAGAGAACTGGGAACATTGTTCACATTAGAACTTCATTGCCCAGACCAGAGTCTAGTCTTTCCTAAATCCCCAAATGCCTAGAACTGTGCTGTGCTCATAGCTGCCTTTATAATGCACGTTAAATGATTTAAAAATTAAATGCTTTTTCTCTCACAAGACCAGTTCTCCCCTTCCATTCCATTAATAGTCTAAACTATCACTGACTGAACACTCATTAGGGCTATTCAAATGGGTGTGTCTGCACTGCTGAAATGACCACAATTTTCATTGTCTACTAGAAGGAGACTTTTGTTCCTATACAACATTTATCTAATAGTTTCTCTTCTCTGATTTATTAATTACCATTGAGTAAGGCATTTTGCCAGCTTGAGGCTAGTCATTACAGCCTGAAATAATTAATATCACTTTTTGATCTTACCTTTCATGATGAACATTATTTATTTTTATAGAATTGTCTAGTGGATTTGTTCACCTCCATGCTTACACCACACACATGTCCAGGGCTCTGTAAGCTTTTAATGTCTTCCATGCTGGGCTGTATATAGTCTCTGAATTGGAGACAAAATCAATATAGAGGAACCCAGTATGTCAGATTTATTCAAATGCTCCCCTCGTCCCTCGCTTTCCCAGTTGTAAAGACTAGGGTATATCTACATTCTTTTGTCATCACCGATTCACCTTTAAGGATGACCGATTCTCCACTGTGAGAATGTGCCATGCAAAACAACAACCCAACTAGATGCCTTTCTTCAGTTCTGCACTGCAGGTCTGACACATAGAAAAAATACTTAAATGAAAGCATTATCCCTGGGAGACACAAATGGTAAAGTCACGCCCTTCCTTAGGGCTTGGAATTTAATTGGGAACAATATTTTGCATTTATTCTTCTAAAATCACCTCAGAGACTGAATGGCCTTATGGTAAAGGTAGACTTAAAATTAAAAAAAGCTATGTTCAAATACCATTTCATGTACATGCTAATTGAGTGATCCTCTGCAAGTCACATAGCCTCTGTTTCCTCCTTCATGCAATGCAGATAATAATAGCAAGTATCACCACACTATTATGAGATGTAGTAATATAAAACATTGCAAATTTTAAAGAACTTTATAAATGTTAGCGTTTGCTGATATTGCTATTGTTTAATAACATTGTTTAAAATTTAAGCATTACCACCCCTCCCTGATTCTACTTGAAATTGTTTGAGAAAAAATCATCTTCTCTCTGGAGTTATATTGCCCTTCTTCAATTGTAAAAGTCAGTCATGTGCCATGGGACATGGGTCTTCCAAGCTAGTATCATAATCTCTCTAGATGACGGTATGAACTTGTTTTGAGGCACCAAATTTGAGGAAATAAAGGAATACCCACAGCCCCGTCTTCATCTTGTTCTGTATCTGGAAAGATGCAGTTCTCTACCCAAGTTTGGGATGGCTTCTCTATTCATCTCTAATGGAAACCTCGCTCTCCAATGTTCAACTTGGGTGCCACCTCCTCCTTGGATATTTCCTTGTAACATTATTTTCCTAATTTTTAGAGCATATTGTCTCAACATTTATTTTTTCCCCTTTTACATCATACTGTGTTGAGGATGTATTCCTCATTAAACTATAAGGTCCTTTCCATCAGGTATGATTTAAACAGAAATATCTTTGATTGCCTATTGACCAGTGCAGTTCCTCACATGTTGGTGATAATCAATAAATATGAATGGATTAATTTATTCATAGATATGTTTTAAAGCAATTGGGGTTAGGTAACTTGCTCAAGGTTACATGGCCAGTTACTTTTGGGTGTGGTGCTAAGTATCTGAGCCCAGATTCGATCCCCAGGTCATCCTGACACTGGGGCTGGGGCTCTTATTCCATGAGCCACCTGGCCGCCCCTATTCAGAGATATTTTAAAAGGAGTGGCATTAAGGACTTTTCTTCAACACATTACCACACTGATGACTTTAAACAAAACAAAAAAGAATGAATATCTTCTCTATAATTATTTACAGTTGATATTTATAAGTGTTCCAGAGTTACAAGGCATTCTGTTTCCACTCATTTGAACTACCTACAGCCTCCATGAGTCAGTCATCTACATTTAAGGGAAACAAACTTAGATTTTTCTAAGGTACAATGCTAGTAATTGATAGACTCAGGATGAGAATCAAGATCATCTTATGTGAAGTCATTGTTCTTTCTACTATACTTTGCCTCTCTCCCCTGACTGTGATGATTAAGACTCAGTCATGCTTGGATGCAGAAGGATTAACTAAGTAATCTCTCAAGGCCCTATAAAGTCCTCCAACTCTTCCAAAATACAATATGTCTATTCATACTTCTCATCTAGAGAGACAAGGGACATTGCTTTTCTTGCTTTATAACCACTGTATTTCCCTTAGCTCTCAAGGTGATACTTGAAAACTACATTGATCTCTTCTAAATCGTTTCATGCCATGTTAGCCTTGGGAACAGAATTTGAAACCTTTGTATCACACAATTCAAGAAGGGACTGTAGATTAGAACATGTATTGTTAGAATAAATACTAGTGAGTAAGAAAGTAAGAAAATTAGGACATTTAATAATAACATAGAAGACTTAGAATATTAGAGCTGCAATAAATATTAGATGATATATTAGAAAATACAACATAGAATACCAATGACAGAAGGGGCAGAAGAACATAAATTGGTAAACATGAATGTTAAAGATAATTTATTCCTTAATTTAATTACTCCTCTCACTTTATAGATGTAACCATTAAAGTTCAAAGTTGGTAGTGACTTGTCCACAGTCACATCAATAGCATTGGGGCAGAGTTTGAAATCTGAATCACCCTATATGTGGTTTCATTAGGGCAAAATTTCTAACTAAAATACTAGCATATCCAGTCATTCTTAGTCTGCCCATACAAACTACAGAGTTGTAATTGGTATACACATCTTCCTGGAATTTTTAATATAGATTCCCAAATGTGATAACTCTGTTTGTTTTGGGAATAACTTTCCAAGTAACAAAAAAATACCTATAATGGCTTAATCCATTAGACCTCTGCACCAGAATATAATTAAGATGGTACTGAGAGAATGCCATGTTTATTTAGCACCAGACTTATAAAGAAAGCATCATTTGCATATTTCTCTCAATTAAGCATTAGACTGACATACTTAATTAAAGCTATAAAGGGCACTGACAATATTTCATTCTTTTAATGAAAGAGGAAACATATTATATGGTTCAGACTGTCTCTGTATTTAATTTTCCTGACTTTTATATTCTTCAAATTGTGCTCCTTCTATGAATGTTGTCAATTAGGATGAGAAGAAGGGAAATTAAAGTCTCTCTTGAAAATGCACTCATGTTTGTTTGTGGAATCTGTGTACATCCAGTAAGTTCTGATTTACATATCTGATGTGTAATTATGTGAAGAGAAGTGAGCACTATGGAAGCAAAAGGCAACTTCTTATTCTGCCTTTCTAGGTTCTGTCATCCTTTTGGGATTCATAGCTGCAGATTAGACATCTTCTCAAATGTAAGGTTGGAAAGATTTTGTGAGTTATAAAAGTATTGGGGTTATATTTTTCTATTTCTTAATGTATATGCTCATTTCCACAATCCACCATAGGATATATTCATAGACTCTTAAAGTTAGAAAGGAATCAGAGGTCAACTGTACTAATAAGCAACTACCCCATCTAAACTATCCCTTAAAATTTATCTAGCATTACCTTGAACACTTCATATTATACTGAAATTCACTAACTCTAGAGTAGCATGTCATTGCTCTTTTAGGCAACTTTAATTGTTAATTCTTAGTTAAGACCCTTATAAACTGTTATCTGTATAAAAAAAATCCTGGAATATGTCTGTAACAATTCAGCACTGTCTCTGAAAACTTCAATCTTAGAGACTTTCTCAAAGCATTGAAAGGCTGACTTGCTTAAAGTCACATGACTAGTACATATCAGAGACAAACCTTGAATCTAGCTCTTCCTGTTTCCAAAAACAGCTACTTAGCCACTATTTCATAATTCTTTTCCTAAAAATGGCACATCATAACCACAATAATCTTAGTTTGACCTTTTTAAAACTTTATTAGTTACTAATTTATTCTTAAGTACAGGGGGGAAAGGCAGAACAGACTCTTTCCTCCTTTCATATTTGCCAGTTCCTGTATTTATGTCTTTGATTATATCATTACACAGTATCTAAACCATCAGCTTAATCTATCCAAATGGAAGCCATTCACTTATTTTGAGAACCAAATCTGTTGCTATATCATTCATGGAATATTTCCTGACACATAATCATTTCTCACAGATCCACTAGTCCTAGTTCTGTCTTCTGGCCAAAAAAAATTAATTAATTTCTCTTCCACATGATTCACCTTCAACTATTTGAGGATAGTTAACATCTATGTAGTAATTAATTGTGATGTCACAGAACTGGTGATATGTCTTCCTATTGCTTGTAAGAAAGGAGATGAGTTCTAGAGGGTCAAATGAGGCATACATTTTTATAATATGACCAATGTGATGATGTATTTTTCTTTATTATACTTTCTTTGTTATTTGTTACAAGAGCAGACTCTCTTGTAATGGGGACTTCAGTACCCTTTCTGTCATTAGGAAAAGACAGTGATACTAGGAAAAAAGATTTCTGTGTATGTATGTATGTGTGTGTATTCCTATATGATATATATTTTGAATTTTCCTATGTACACATAAAAGAATTGTCTCCTGAGAATCTTTTTTTTCTCTACAATGAGCATCCTCTGACTTATACTATTAATCTTTGATATTATTTTCTCCAGTCCCTTCAACATTACAATAGCCTTCCTCATATTATGCACCAGCTTTTCAATATCCTTTTTAAAAGATGGAATTCCAAACAAAACACAATACTCCAGACTTGGTGTGGTCTACCCATCCTTGGTTGGGGTTTTTGGCCTTTGTTAATCTGGCCTAAGATAATATTCATATTTTTGTCTGCCATTTCACACTGACCACGTATACCAAGCTGTTGAATGAGGATACCTAGTAGGTTATAAAATGCTAAGGAGAGCCTAGAACAGCAGGGAACTACAGATGATTGCACAACAGTAACAACAACAAAAGATCCTTAATACCCATCATCTGATGCTTGGCAATTTTTCAGCAGAGTAATGTATATTAAAAAAAAAACATCTAACCACTAGAATGTAGATAGGCTGGAATTCCTTCTAGTAGTATCAGGGATGAAGCAAAATGGCCATTTTCACCCCTATTATTCAATATTGTTCAAGTAATGCTAGCTATAAAAATAAGAGAAGAAAAAGTAATTGAAAAAATTAGAACAGGCAATCATGAAACAAAGTTATCATTCTTTGCAGATAATATGGTATTATATTTAGGAAACACCAGATAATCAACTAAAATGTTGAAATAATTATCAATTTCATCAAACTTTCAGGACATAAAATAACCCCCGACCGACAGACAGACAGAAAGGCATATTAGATAGATAGATAGATAGATAGATAGATAGATAGATAGATAGATAGATAGATAGATAGATAGATGGATAGATAGATGGATGGATGGATGGATGGATGGATGGATGGATGGATGGATGGAT
>NW_027185771.1:23902195-23914305 GCF_028583685.1 Petaurus breviceps papuanus
TGGATGGATGGATGGATGGATGGATGGATGGATGGATGGATGGATGGGTGGGTGGATGGATGGGTGGATGGATGGATGGATAGATAGATACAAATTATGTAGATAGATTTCACTTACTAGATTGAATAAAATAATGAAAGGGGGAAATGAAAAATTTGGGAGGGGATGTGAAAAACTTGGTACATAAATCCATCCTTGAAGGAACTGTGAACTGTGGTTCACAACTGTGTGCTGATCATTGCTTCCCCCCACCCCCCCAATGGAAAAAGTTATTTTTTTCCTTTTTTTCCTTAGAAAATTGGAAATAGCATTCAACACATAAGAATGCCATGAGAATCAAATGAAATAACATATTATAAGTTCCTTCAAAATCATAAAATATTATATAAACCCTAGCTAGTATTGTTATTGACCTCAGTTTATTTTCTATTTATTTTTTAAATTTATTTTTACTTTAAAAAATTCATTTACACAAGATTTTGAGTTAGAAATTTATCCCTTTCCCCTAAGTCCCCCACCCCAAGATAGGTGATACTGAATACCCCTTCCACCAATCTGCTGTTTCTTATATACTTCTCCATACCCCCTCTAATTTTCTTGTAGAGCAAGATGGATTTATATATTCCAGTACCTGTATATCTTCTTTCCAGTTGCATGTAAAAAAAAGGTTTTTTTTTTACATTTGTTTTTAATACTTTGATTTCCACATTCTTTTCCACTATTCCTCTGTACCAACCTCCACTGGAAAGATAAGCAATCTAATATAGGTTGTGCATAGGTAGTTACAAAAAATGTTTCCATATTAGATATATTGTAAACGTCTATATTTCCCTCCATCTTATCCTGCCCCCACTTATTCTATTTTCTACTTTGGCCCTGTCCCTTTTCAAAATTGTGTGCTTCTAACTACTCTCTCCTGCAATTGGCCCTCCCTTCCATCCTACCCCATCTTATCCCCTTCCGCCCCCTACTTTCCTGTTGAATAAGATACCCAAATGAGCGTGTATGTTATTTGCTCCTTAAGCCAAATTCAATGAGAGTAAGGTTGTCCCATTCCCTTTCACTTTCCCTCTCTTCCCCTCCATTGTAACAGTTGTCTCTTGCCTCTTTTATATGAGATAATTTACCCTATTCTATCTCTCCTTTTCTCCTTCTCTCATTATATTCCTATTTCACCTCTTAATTTTATATTTCAGATATCATCCCTTCCTATTCCGCTGATCCTGTGCCCTCTGTCTATGTATACATGTAAACACAAATATACACATGTGTATTTATATACACATGCATCCTCATACACATATATACATATATGCATTATATGTGTGTATATGTATAATCTTTTCCATGTCGGAATGTAAATAGGTCAACTTAATAAGATGTTTATGATTTCTTTTTCCTGTTTATCTTCTCATGATTCTATTCCTTCTTGTATTTGAAAGTCAAATTTTCTCTTCATTTCTATAAGAATAAGAATAGAGGACTTGAAAGTCCTCTATTTCATTGAATGACCATATTTCCCCCTGGAACATTACACTCAGTTTTGCTGGGTAGGTGATTCACGATTTTAACCCTAGATCCTTTGCCCTCTGGAATACCATATTCCAAGCCCTCAGATACCTTAGTGTAGAAGCTGCTAGATGTTGTATTATCCTGATTGTGTTTCCACAATACTCAAATTGTTTCTTCCTGACAGCCTGTAATATTTTCTCCTTGACCTAGGAACTCTGGAATTTGGCTATGATATTCCTAGGAATTTTCTTTTTGGGATCTTTTTCAAGAGGGTATTGGTGAATTATTTCAATTTCTATTTTGCCCTCTACTTCTAGAATATCAGGGCAATTTTCCTTGAGAATTTCTTGAAGGATGATTTCTCATCTCTGTTTTTTATCATGGCTTTCAAGTAGTCCAAATAATCTGTAAATCATCTCCCCTGGATCTATTTTCCAGGTCAGTGGTTTTTCCAATCAGATATTTCACATTACCTTCTATTTTTACATTTGTTTGCATATGTTTTATAATATCTTGATTTCTCATGAAGTCATTGGCTTCCATTTGCTTCAATCTAATTTTGAAATAATTCTTCTCTTCAATGAGTTTTTTTAAATTCCTTTTCAATCTAACCAATACTGCTTTTTAAGGCATTCTTCTCTTTATTGGCTTTTTGGGGCCTCCTTTGGTCATTTGAGCTAGTCTATTTTTTAATGTGTTATTTTCTTCAGTTAGGTCATTGACTTGCTTTTCATGTTTTTCTTGCATCATTCTCATTTCTCTTCCTAATTTTTCCTCCACTTTTTAACTTGATTTTCTAAATCCTTTTTGAGCTCCTCTATGGCCTATAACCAATTCATATTTTTCCTGGAAGATTTTGAGGCAGGAATTTTGACATCATTGACATCTTCTGATTCTATATTTTGGTCCTTTTTGTCCCCCCAAAAAGGATTCTATGGTCTGATTGTGCTTCCTATGCTTCCTCATCTTGCCAGCCAATTTCTTGACTTTTAAGCACTTTGCCACGGTAGAAATCTGCTTCCAGAGTGGAGAGAGTTATGCCCCAAGTTGCTGGGCTTTTCACAGATGTTTTCAGAGCAATGAAGAGGGCACTCTGGCTACAGACCCCCAAGCTCTGGCACACTGACCACACACCCCAGGACTACCACCCAAGACTGTGGTCTGTAGCCAAACAGGTCAAAGCAAGAATGATTACCCTCTGAATGGTTGCTTGGTCCCCCTATAATCTTCAAGCTAGGAGCCCTGGAGGCAGCCACCCAGCAGCAGCAGCAGCATCTGCATCTACCTCTCCTCAGTCACTTCTAGCCCCAGTGGCAGGGGCCAGACCACGCTCTTCAGTCACACAGTTCCAACAGAGTTCCCCACTGGACTTTTACTTTCTCTTTGGTGTTTGGGTTTTGAGAATCACCACAGCTGCTCATGATTCACTCTCCTGAAGTCTGCTCAGGCCTATCAGAGCTGCCCTGTATCCAGGCTCACATGGTACTGTGCTCAGCTCTCAGATTGCCATGATAGACTCTTCTTGTCAACCTGCCAGGCTGCCTTCAGCAGCAGATTTGTTTTTCTCTGTCACTTTGTGGTTTCTGTAGCTCTAAAATTTGTTCAGAGTCATATTTTACAGGTATTGGAGGTGGTTGGGGCAGGAGCTCAGATACATTCTTGCTTTTACTCTGCCATCTTTATTCTGCCCCTGTGCTGGTTGTTTTTTGAAAAAACATAGAAAGACTTGAAAAATATAATGAAAAATGAAGTGAACAGGCCAAGATGATATTGTATAGAGAAGGAGTAATGTTTTAAAGAATAATTGTCAAGGACTAAGCCATTCTGAGTATTGAAAGTATTTAAATGAATTACAAAGGACCTAAGAAGGATAATGCTACCCATCTTCAGACAAAGAACTGATAAATATAAATTTGCATAGTGTAGTTTTACATGTATTTATAAATCTACCTCGAATGGTAGCCTTCTCTACTCTTGGGTGGGGAGAGAGGAGAAGACAGTTCAGAATTTAAAATGTAACAAAAATTAAAAATATATATAATAAACAAATAAACTTAGAAAGTTCTTATATGTTACCAATGAAATCCAGCAATAAGAAAAAGAAAATCTCAATTAAAAATACTATAAAATACTTAAAAGTCTATCTGCCAAGACAAACCTGGGAATAATAAGAACACAACTACAAAATGCTATTCAAAGAAAGTGAGGGTTAAATTATTGGAAAAAAAATTAATTGCTCATGGGTAGGCCAAGAGAATATAATAAAAATGGCAAATTTATCTAATGTATTTACTTATTCAGTGCTACATCAATCATTCCAATCAATTTATCAAAACAAAATTTCTAGAAAAAATCATAACAAAATTCATCCGGAAGAATACATGGTCAAGAATATCAAGGGAATCAATGAAAAAAAATACATGAAGGAAGGTTGCTTAGCAGTTTCAGATAAATTATATTACAAGGCAGTAGTCACAAAAACAATGACTACGAAATTGAGTGTTGGATAAGTAGAATATATTAGGTCCACAGTACACAGTAATAAATTATTATAGTAATCTAATGTTTGATAACCTCAAAGAACCAAAATTTTTGGGTGGGAAATCACTATCTGATGAAAATTTCTGAGGTAATTTGTCAGAAACTGGACAGAGAACAACATCTCACACTGTATACCAAGATAAGGTCAAAATAAGCACGTGATTTAGACATAAAGGATGATATTATATGCAAATTATGGGAACATGGAATATTTTTCTTGTTGGATTTATGGATAAGGGAAATATTTTTCACCAAAAAAGAGATAAAAATCATTACAGGATATAATATTTATAATTTCTATTTCATAATGTTTTTTTAACAAAATAAATTGGTGTAGGAAACTGAAAAAAATATTTTATGGGAAGTTTCTCTGATAAAGGTCTTCTTTCTTAAACATACAGAGAAATAAGTCAAATTTAAGAGACAAGTCATTCCCCAGTTGTTCAATATTCAAAGGAAATAAACAGGTAGTTTTCAGAAGAATAAATAAAATCTATCTATAACCATATGAAAAAAGTTCTAAATTACTATTAAATAGAAAAATTAAAATTCAAACAACTCTGAGGTACCACCCATTGATACTAGAAAAAAATACTATAGGAAGACCTAGGCCTTAATATAATTTTTACAACATCTATACTGCCCATTCAACCTCAGTTTCTCTACTGCATATGTACCGTATTATGATTCACTTGTGTTCCCCAAAGCCTCCACTAATCATCTCATATCAACTGGTCCCTTCCTGGCAGACCTTTCATTATTTGATTCCCCACAATAGCCTGATGGAAGAGATAATGAAACCAGGCACTATTAATTTCACCTATTCAAGAAAAGATCACGCATATGGCAGGAGAAGCCCAGGGAAGTTCCCCCATGCAAAGCACACCTGTGCTTTTTCTGCCTGCACTCTGCAATTCTTTCTCCCTAAGATTTGACATTGACAAGTGTTTGCAATGCTGCACTGGGCAAAGCAATAAGTAGAGTTTGGTGACATTAACAGTGTTCCAAATTATCTAACATACACAGATTTTTAAACACTTAATAATACAGTCAACTGCTTACTCTATGACTTCCCAGTGATGACCTCCAAATGATAAATTATACAATAAATTATATTGGTCTTCCATCAGCCACATCTGGGCAAGAAGCTCCTCATTCTCAGCTCTCATTGAGTTTTTTAAGACAGCATTTCCACTGGCTTCTGAGTCACTTAATACTAACAGCATTAAAAGACCAGACTCTGATCACACTTTACCTCTAGCTGTACTAACCTGACCACCCTGTCAAGCCCTTAAGAATACACTATGAGCTTTGAATCCAGTTCAGCTTTACAAGGGCTATAGCTTGAGATAAAAATATAGATCCTATTCAATGTTTCTTTCAATTGCTTTCCCAGGAAATCACATCTCCCTAAAAGTTTAAAATCAATATGTTTGTGCTTGAACTCTTCATCAATACTTCCCCCCTCTAAAATAAACAGCCTTCTAAACTGATGTGCATTTATCGCCAATTCTTTCAGTAATCCATTTGGTTAATGATCCTGATTTCAAAATCATTACTGTTAACAGCCACCAATATTTTAGTTTGTGCATTTCAGCAATCACAAGTGCTTAAATGAAACACTTCGATCTCCCCAGTGAGACTGAAAAGTTCTCATTAAACAAACTGACCAGATTTCCAAGCCATTGGATAGTGATATATGTGAGTTTCCTTAACCTGAGTCATTAACAATTGCTTATAAGAAAAATCTGTTTTTATTTGGACCAGGTACCCAACGTTGAATTCTTAGGGAGAAAATAAAACTTTAAGCTAATTTCCTTCCATGCTCCCAATTGTTACCTTCCTTCAATGGGAAAAACTATTTCCAGTAAAAAAAAAGCATTAAACTCATCCCTCTCCTCCTGTAAATTATATCCTTCACATTTGAAGTATAGACATTTGATCAGGAATGATTCTTGGAAATTTCCTAGTCAAACCCTTTTACTTCTCAGATGAGGAAATTGAGCTTCAGTGAGGGGACATGATTTGTCCAATGTAACATGAAGGAGAATAGAAAGGTCATGACAAGGTTTCCTATTTCATGCTTTCCATTATATCATATGGAGTAATGGTGAAGGAAGAAATCCTAGAACATAGACTTTTAAAACTATAATTGGACTTAGTACATAGCATGTAGAATATTAGGTATAACTAAATGGATGGAATGTTAAAACACATTAATCTGAAAAGGTGCTTCAAAGATGGAATATTAAAGCATAAAATCTTAGAGACCTTAGAATAAGGAATGCCTTATCTAGGAGAAACTATTAAAGTAATTTCCTTTATATACTCTTTCTTCCCATCTAATTCATTCCCCTTACCTCTGGTGAAAAGCAGTAGATTAAGTGCAGGAGAGAAACTGAAGTTGGATGGGCAGTATAGATATGTTGACCATAATATTGGGGCCTAGCTTTGCCTTTCATTTTGTCATATGATAAAAAGGAGCTATCTGTGTGTGTCCTCTGTTGACAAAGTAAGAAATATAGTAACCTTTTCTTCTCTAATTTAGTTGTAGAGGTAAACATGATGAGAGTTGTGGATAATTTAAACCATATCACTGTACTTACACTTTAAACACAAGCAATGATATGATTTTGGTATATGATTTTGGAATAGTTCCATTGACCTATAAGTTGTAAATCCCAAGGAAATATTTCTTAAATAACTAAATATGGGGAGAGAGAAACCATCTCTCAACCTAAAATGCAATATGAACAAAGTCACAGAGGTGTGAAATCCCAGAAAAGAATCTGGGAACAGAAAGTAGATATTTTATCTGATACATACACAGAAGGGCCTAATTAGAAATGAGATCAGTAAGGTACAGTAAGGCTAAGTTTTGGAACTCTTTATTAATTTTATATCAGAAAAATAGTATGAATTTTATTTACTGGACAAAATGGAAGCCAATGAATATCTTTTTGAGAAGTGACATATATAGATATTTGTAAAACAGAAAAAAAGGATTGCTCTGTGAGCAATATAATCATTTAAAGAGACGAGGGAGAAAATGATGAACAGAAGACTGATTAAGAATCTATTGCCATATTAAACGGTATTGTTAATCAGGCTTATCCAATGTGGTGGTAGTAGACAGAGTAAAAGGGCATATATGAAAGAAGTTTTAGAAGTGGATTTCATTGAAAATTCCTAACGGAATATAAATTGAGATGAAAAAAAAAGAGTCAACGATAACTCCAAGATGTTGAACATGGAAATTAGGCAAAGAATATTAAAACCATATTAATTGTGAAGTCAAAAAGAACATCAAGGAAAGATGATAAGTTAATTTTTGAGCATAGTAAGGAAATAATGATATGTCCATAGGGAGGTATCCCACAGTAGGAATTAGTAACGTGTGTGTGTGTGTATGTGGGGGGTATAATGTTCCCCTTTAGCAGTCTGGTGAAATGAATGTATCCTTTTTGTCATAATAATGTTAAATGCTTTAAAATAACAAAGTTATATAATATTTTATTTTTTTATTTTTATACTTTTTAGCGTTTAAGAAAATGCTAAGTATTCAATAGAGGTAAGGGAGAAAATTAAAATATAATTTGTTTTCCCTTTGAATTTGATGGGCACACTGAAATCTATTCATGTGCTTCTTGAGTGTATTGAGACCCCAAGTTAAGAACCTTTGTCTAGAGGTAGTTGAGGATAGGAGTCAAATGATCAGTCAAATGATCAGAAAATAGAAAAAATGTAATTTAATGTAAAGAAGCAATATTTGGAGATATTAAAGGGCAGTAGAGAATAGTCAAATGTCTGAACTGGAAGATCTGAGCACTATCTTTTTACAAGCTGTACGTGAAAAGGAAGCAACTCCAAAAAGTGACCATCCTCTTTGTTCTGTTTGACATCCTATGTTGAGAGGGAATCAATTCCTTCACGAGGTGGGCTATTCTTCCTTTGCCTTTATATTAAAGTGTTTTTCATTCTTTTGAGCTAGAATTATTTTCTACACCTTCCATTAAATTTCAAAAAACTTTGTTTTGCTCTCAAGCCAACCAGATAGAGTGCAAACTATGTGAATATTGTTAATGACACCTATATTGTCCTTCACCTGCTCTTGTTCAGGTTGAAAAGTCTCCAATGTTTTGACCTGATTTTTATACGGAATGATTTAATATCCTCTCATTATCCTGAAGTAAACTTTTTTGTATGCTCCAAATTCCTAAAATGTGAATCCCAGAAATGAGCATCATTGACTCCACAAGAACTATGTAAGGCAAGAGCTAGAACAAAGCTTATCACTTTCTTCATTCTTAAAAAAAAATATGTCCTTCTTAATGCAGCATAAAATCCTATTTTGTTTTTTACTCTCCTATTATATTGTGAACCGATATTTATAACATATTCACTCCTAGCTCCATTCCCTCCAACTGTTCTATTTTTTCTGCCACCTTATCCTTGAAACTGCCACCCCGGCCTTCTAGCACCCTTTATGTTTTGTCTTCCACTAGTCAAATGTAAGTACTTTAAGAGTAGGGAGTGCCTTATTTTCTTGCACTTTTATCTCCAGTGTTTAGAAAATAATTTAATATATGTTAAGAACTTCATAAGTTCTATATTTATTTTGTCTTGCAGGCCAATACAATGTGCAAATCATTTTCACACAAATGGTTTTGTATCCATGTCATCCTCAGTCAGTACCTGTACATTTGATTTTCAATTCAAGTAGACTGTTTACATTCATGTGCATTGATTTAAATAGATTTTCCCATCCATCCTATCTTTCAAAACTTTTTTTTTTAAATCTTAGAACTACGGAGACTAATCTTGGAAAATGGACACTAATCTTTCAGTTTCATATCTTTTAGAGATGAGCTAAAGATTTCATTTTATATCTTTAATCAAGTCAGTTATAAAAATCGTAATCAGTACAGAACCAAGGGCAGATGCCTGGGACAGGCTACTCTAATTAACCCATTATTCTTTACATTGACCTAAATGCATCACCTTAACTGCAATGTTATCCTAATAGCCTAACTTCCACAGGGAAAACAGGAGATGTGATATCAATTTCCCATCCATGGTATTCCTCTTATATACTATTATTTTAAGATTGTCCAATAACTGAAATTCTTAATCAGACATGAGTTCTGACTGATCCTATTTCTCATTCCTTTTGAAAGGAAGTAGAAAAAAGGAAAAAGGAGCAGACAGAACTTTGGGGAACATACCAACCACAAGCTGTCCAGAAGAAATTCTAGTAAAGGGAGAAAAGAAGTTCCAATTAGAGAGAAAAGAGGCGAACCAGAAGAGAATCATCTGTTTGCTACTAAAGAAGGAGATAATGTTTAGGAAAAGGAAGAGCTCAGCATGTCAGAACTTGTAGTACTTTTCCCCCATTATATTTTTTTAATTCTTTATTACATAAAAAATTAGTTGAAGAAGGGCAAAGTATGTAGAATGTCATTGACCCTGGCCCCCAAACACAATCAAAGTGGATATCCTAGTTTCATACCATTTGTCTTGTTACCTAGTCTTTATAAGAGAAGTCTGGATGTCAAGCTTTTGTCCATAAAAGAAATAACCAATTAGCAAATCAATAAATTTAATGCGTTTTTTTCACCTCCATCCTTGATTCAATTATTTATCTGAAAATCAAAGCAATAGAGCTGGATTATAAAAGTTGCATTTGTGAGTGGCAGACATCCCGATTCCCTGGTTTTAAATAAATGCTTTATAAAATTCAAACATATTTGTGGAAATGCAAACACATTTAATTACTACACACTTCAAGTGGTAATAATTGTTAGTATTCAAGGCTGATAATTTAGTGCTAACCGTGTTGAAATTTTTTCCCGCTGCAAGTTTTAACATTTGTTACAGCTCCCTGGCTGATGTTAACATTTATTTGGGCATCATTTGAAACATCCCATACTATAAGGGCTCTTCTAATTCTAATATCCTATAATTTTCTAAAGAATTCAATAATAAAAATAATTTCTCTGATTTCTGCCTAAGTGATGGAGACCCAGTATAATTAAAGAGTCTGATTGAATGGGGACATTATGGGAGTAGGAGTTTAGTCACTATTTCTTCTCAGACAACACGTTATTCCCATCCATTCTTCTCACCTCTCTTCACTTCAAAAATGGGGAACCACTGGAGATTAGCAATGAAACCACTCAAAAGAACAAAGCAGTACACAGCCAATTCAGGAACCCTGTGTTTGCTTTACGTTTCCTAATCTCTATCTTATGTTCAAAGACCTTTGCAAATGTATTAAATTGATTTTTTTTGGCAAAGTTCTATCACGGTGTTTCATTACTTCTCTAGGTGATTTGTTTTTCTCCAAGTCTGTCCAAAGAGCCAACACTTTGGTTAATGGAAAAAGCAGAAGACCTGAGTTGGAATTCTTAAAGGAGAAAGCTAACTATGTAATCAAGTGTAAATCATTTAACTTTAGTGTCAATTTCCAATTCTCAAGGATTCAGAGGTGGAAAGAACTTTGTCAGTCATCAACAATAGTCATTTAGCAGATGATGCAACAAAGAGACCAAGAGTTTAAAAAACTTGGCCTGGATTGCTGGCTAATGGAGATCTGAATCAAGATTAGAATGCCTTCCTGAGTCCAAGTATACCACTTTATCTACTGTGGTACTTAATCTACAATCCCAGGTCCACCAAACCTACAAAGCTTTTAAATTAAGTCCAGTAAGCATTGTAAGTCTATTGTCTGAGGAAAAGCATGATATTATTTCATTCATTGTTAAAGATTCAGAACTGGAAGGAAACTATATGGTTATTTATACCAATCTCTCTTCCTACTTTTATATATGAGAAAAAATCAAGATCAGAGATAATAAGAGAATACAAACTCACTGAAGACAGGAGGCTCTTTTTCTTTATAGTCCCTGAGTCAGCCATAATCACTGCCACATATTGTGTGATTAATAAATGTTGAATGAGTATTTATGACTGAAAAGATAGTAGGTTATATAGTACAACTGAAAATGGGTCCTAAATGCATGGAAGTTAATTTCCAGAAGGTCAGGAAGAAGGGACAGATGTTTGGGCCATAATAATTCAAATCATATACCATGTACTATGGCATGGAGACATTGTGATCATTATTAGTAGAGGTAATAACAACATGGATGAAATCATGTTCCATTCTAACATTATGTCTCATATAATAGTTGCTCTCTGGGTAGCCATGAGTAGATTGTTTAACCAAAATGACAAAGAAAATCGTTTCTGAGTTTATACCTCAAATGGTTTTAGGAAAGAGTCGTGTGTACCTAAAAATGCTATTTCAGTGTAAATAATATTTTTAATAAAAACATTGAAATAATTATCCACAGATAAGCCAGTCACTAGCTGAATTCCATTAGCAGTTTTTAGTGCTTGATGATTTTTGAGCCTTCTTCTTTTACCAAAATTCTGAGAAAAAAAAAACAAATCTCATTTAAACGTAATTATAATCAGAATTTATATTTTGGAGAAGATGTTAAAATGAACTGAAAAATATACGAAGTCCAAAATACCTATTCCCAATGAAGACATTTTCTCTCTCTCTCTTTCCTATAGTTCCACTGGCCATAGAACAATAGATAGATTTTTCTGCCAATGTTGTTGATTTTTTTTTCTCCAAAATCGTATTGGTTTAAGGAAATAATCAAACATTAAAATATGCTTAAACATAACTAAAAGGTATTAATCCTCTATGTAGCACAACTTTTCATTTTGTTTTCCTTACTAAATAATGTAGTACTTAATGTAATTCAGTTTTAAAATGAAACATCCAGGTAGTATAATACACTGGTCTTGGCATTTAGGTTTATATATATATTTGAATATTTGATTTTAAAACTTTCAATTCCAGATTCATTCCCTTCCCCCCCTGCCACCCACCCCCACTGGGAAGACAAGCAGTTTAGTATAGGTTGTACATGTGCGGCTAATGCAAAATAATAACTTAGTAGATATATTGTAAAAGACTGACTATATTTCCCTCCCTCCTATCCCACCTCCCACTTGTTCTATTCTCTACTTTGATCCTGTCC
>NW_027185771.1:23914705-23927476 GCF_028583685.1 Petaurus breviceps papuanus
CATTTGAGTCAGTCTGTTTTTTAAGGTATTATTTTCTTCAGTCAGGCTGCTGAATCTCATTTCATAATTTTCTTGCATTGTTCTCATTTCTCTCAATTTTTCCTCCACTTCTCTTATCTGCTTCTTAAGGTCCTCTATGGCCTGTAACCAGCTTGTATTTTCCTTTGAATCTTTTGGTGCAGGAGTTCTGACTTCGCTGTTTTCCTCCTGTTCCATGCCTTGCTCCTTCTTGTCCCCAAAATAGGAGTGTAATGTTGGAATCTTCTGTTTGTTTTGTTTCCTTTGCCTGCTCATTTTGCCACTCAATGATTTGACTTTTGGGCTTTTTGCCACAGTAGAACTCTGCCACAAGACAGGGGAGTTTTCGTCCCAAACGCTGGGGTTTTTTCAGTTGCCGGAGGTATTAGATGGATGCCCTCTCTGAGGTCTCCACACACTCTGGCAAGCTGGACACACACCCCAGGACCTCCATCCTAGACTGCAATCCAGATCCAAGCAGGATAAAGCAAGAGCGATTACCCCTCAGACTGGTGCTTGGTCCCCCTACACTCTGCAGGCCAGGAGCTGAAGCCGCCACGTGGTGCTGGCTGGCTGTGCAGGTGTCTCATTGGTTTCTCGCCCCAGGGGTAAAAGCCACACGCTCCCACTTACTAGGTCCCAAAGTCCAGACTGGCCTCTCACCTTGTCCTTCGCATCTATGTATTGATGAATCTGGAAATGGCCACAGCTGCTGCTGATCTGGAGTCCCTCTGGTTGGTGGCTGGTCAAGCCCGCCCAGGGGCTAAAGCCTTGGTGTGGGGCTGGGCTCGACTCCCAGAGCACTGTGCTGGCCGATTCCTGCCAGCCTGCCGGGCTTTCCTCAGCTGGAGGTTAGCTTCTCTGTGTCATTTTTGTGGGTTCTGCAGCTCCCAATTTTGTTTAGAGTCCCCTTTTTACATGGATTGGGGAAGGTGGAAGCTGGAGCTGCGGGCAGGTCGTGCTTCTACTCCATCATCTTGGCTCCGCCCCACGGCCTTTAGGCTTTTAGAACCTGGTTATTCTATTGAGTTGATGTATGAGTGTAAATCACATTGAACTGATAAATTTTAATTTCTGCCTCAGCAAATGGAGTTAGTAACACTTCTAACCATGTACATCACAGGATTATTCTGAAAAATATTTTATAAAAAATAAATTGCTATAGAAATAGGAGTCATTATTATTAATTATTCTGATGTCGCATTAAGGGCTACAGGTATAGACTTTTTGTCATTAGAGCATAAACTCTGTCTTATTATATTCACTTAGAAAGGATAAAATCTTGTCTTCTTGACAAACTGTACAAGCAAGCGACAGCTTTAATATGAAGGGAGTCATTACTAGTAGGTTAGATATTAGATAATGCAGGCCTTCATCACTTCACGCCCATATTATTGCAATAGTTTGCTAGTGAGTCTATGTCTCAAATCTTTCTCTACTCCAACCTGTCTCCTATTCAATCACTAAAGTGATTTTTATTTTTTCATCAACATTTTTAAGTTCAGTATTTTATTTTTTCCAGGTACATAGAAAACAATTTTTAACACTTTTCTAAAACTTTGTATTCCAAATTCTCTCCCTTCCACCCTCTCTACCCACTCATTAAGAAGGTAAGCAATTTCATATAGGTTACACATATGTAGTCTTTTTTTTTTTTTTAAGCAATCGGGGTTAAGTAACGGGTGCTAAGTGTCTGAGCCCGGATTTGATCCCCAGGTCATCCCAACACTGGAGCCGGTGCTCTTACTCGCTGAGCCACCTGGCCACCCCTACATATGTAGTCTTGAAAAACATTTTTATAATAATCATGTTGTGAAAGAAAACACAGACCAAAAAAAAAAAAACCTCAAGAAAAATAAAGCTTGAAAAGTATCCCTTTCCTTAATATTTTATGCTCTTCTTGAGTCTTGTATTTGATAGGCAAATATTCTATTCATCTCTGCTCTTTTCATCAAGAATGCTTCAAAGTCCTCTATTTCATTGAATATCCATATTTCGCGATAAGGATTATACTCAATTTTGCTGGGTAGGGAATTGTTGGTTTTAATCCTAGCTCCTTTGCCTTCTGAAATACCATATTTCAAGCCATCTTATCCTTTACTGTTCAAACTGCTAAATCTTATGTTATACTAACTGTGGCTCCACTTTCAATATTTTTTCCATCAACTGAGAGCACTGGAGTTGGACTACAATATTCCTAGGAGTTTTCACTTTGGGATCTTTTTCATTCGGTGGTTAGTGGATTCTTTTATTTTCTGTTTCACCTTCTCTTTCTAGAATGGCAGGGCAGTTTTCCTTGATAATTTCTTGAAAGATGATGTTTAGACCTTTTTTTTTTTTTGCGTGCCTTTTGGGTGGTACAAAATCTTTTAAATTATATTTCCTGGAACTGTGTTTCAGGAGAGCTTTATTTTCAACAAGATATTTCATGTTGCTTTATATTTTTCATTCTTTTGTTTTTTTTAATTATTTCTTGATTTCTTCTAACATCATTAGCTTCTATTTCTCAATTCTAATTTTTAAGGAATTATTTTCTTCAATGAGCTTTTTTAATCTCCTTTTCCACTTGACTAATTTTAATTTTTAAAGGATTTTTTTCTTCAGCAATTTTTTGTGACTCTTCTTCCATTTAGCCAATTTTACTTTTTAAGATATTCTTTTCTTCATTGGCTCTATGTAGCACTTTTACCATTTGACCTAGTCTGCTTTTAAAGTGTTTTTTCTTTACTATTTTTTGTGTCTCCTTTATTAAGCTGTTAACTCGTTTTCATGATTTTCTTGCATCATTCTCATTCCTCTTCCCGTTTTTTCTTCTACCTTTCTTATTTGATTTTGAAAACTCATTTTGAGTTTTTCCATGAACTGAAATGAATTAATATTTTTCTTGGAGGCTTTGGATGTAGGGGCTTTGACTTTGTGGTCTTCTTCTGATCTTCCTTGTCACCATACTAACTTTCTATGGTCAGAATTACTTTCCAGTTTTCATTTTCCCAGTCTAATTCTTGACTTGCAAAAGTAAGGTATTGCTGCCACAGTGAAATGCACACTGTCACAAGCTTCAATGCTTTTATACAGCTGTTTTCAGAGATACATCTAGGGATCTGTAATTTTTCAGTTCCTTCAAGGTGGTATGATCTAAGAAGAGGTGTTTCCTATTCTCTTGACCTGTGCTCTAGTCTGCGAGTGACTATAAGTAATCTTTTTTTTTTTTTTTTTTGCCCTGAAACTGTGAAGTAGGTCACTTCTCAATTGTGGCTTCAAGCTGTGCTGTGCTAGTGTTCTTCCTCACCCTGATACTGATACCTAGGAATGGAATCCTGATCTGCATAGACAAAGCAACAGAATCCTGTCTCAATGCTAGCAATGAGAGGTCTGTAATCTCCTTCTGAACTGCTTACTGTCTGTGGATTGAGGGGTACAGAAGCACCTGCTGATGATTATGATTCAGTGGCTCCCAAAGCCTGTTCCTGGTTTACTGAGGTAGGGGCTGTGCTGGTGCAGCCTTTGCTGGACTGTTGAACACTCTCACCCAGGCATGACAGACCTGTCCTGCTTACCTTCTATGTTATATTTGGCGTCTCTTGTCTGACAAGTCTGGAAACCACAACTGCTGCCAGTTTGCTGGTGCCTGGTCTGAGCTGGTGTGGTCTGTGCTGCACTGTGCTCTTCTCTCACTGTGGTGCAACATACCTTTGAAAATGTTCTAAGTTGTCTTACCGAGAAAATTGTTTTATTCTGTCTTTTTCTGGTTTTTGCTACTCTAGAATTTGTTTAGAATAGTTACTTAGGTATCTGCAGGGGTTGGAGTGAAACTTCAGGGAAGTCCCTGCCTTTATTTTGCCATTTTGGTTCCACCTCTGTAAAGTGATTTTTCTAAAATGGAGGTCTGATCATGTCACTATACTACTCAAGAAACAATATTGGTTCCATATTGCCTCAGTGATCAAGTATAAAATGCTCTGTTTGATATTCAAAATTTTTCATAACCTAGTTCTTTTCTGCCATTCCAGTCTTCTTGTGCCTTACTCCTATTCATGTATTCTCTGAACCAGTGGTACTACCATACTAGACATTTCATGAACAAGACACTCCATTTCTTGCTTTTTGACATTTTCTCTGGTTATACCCATGTTTCCTCTTGTGCTCTGACTTCTAACCTTTCTGGCCCTGTACAAGTTTGAAATCAAATATCATCTTTAACTAGAAACCTTCTCCAACCCCTTTTTAATTTTAATCCCTTCACTCTGTGAATTATTTCCTATTTTCTTGTCTATAGCTTGTATCATATATATTTGTTTTCATGTTATCTCTCCCAATAGACTTTAAGCTCCTGGAAGTAAGGAACTATCTTTTGCCTCAAACTTTTCCAAGGAGCAGTTTAATCTGCACTTTCTAAAACAAAGAGAACCTATAATTTATGTTTCAGCAGGAGTGTAGAGTGTAAAGTTCTACACATTAGTTAAATGTCCTAAATTAGTTTTGTTTTTAGCAATTTACAAGTGTCTTTGTGTATGCCTATATTTGTATAAATAGGTAATCTTTAAGAAAAGTTAATTTATGTTGTAGCAAAGCTTAATAATTTTTATTACTTAATTGACTAATTATACAATACATCAATAGAGCTATGAAGCATAGTAGAAATTATTCATGTCTTCTCATCCTTGGTGAATACTTATATTAAAAAAAATAAATCTTATAAATACATGGTAGAGGTAATAGCCCGATCTGTTAGGAACCCTCCCTCTAATTCAATTTGATTCAGTTGTTTTAATTAATCAACTACTATGAGGCAAATGCTGGGGATACTGAGCACTCTGTTTTTCAAGGACATCAGAAGCGTCTTATATAAATGGATATAGATCTGACACTTCATTCTTTTTAGATAGACTCCAGTCATAACTAGCTCATCCCTAGGTAATCAGTCCCTTTTGAAGGTTCCTGGAACACATTTGCAGGTGACAGTTTTCCATATCTTAACCCTATTCTATGTATTCAAAGACTTTTCTGTACTGACTGGATGTCTTCCCTGTAAACTTCTGACTATCTTTGTGGGAATTTTGGCTAGAAAAATGCATTTTATCATAGGTTCTCCCTGGATTTATTGATCATTACTTGTACTGATACATTTTTCCCTTATTGTAACAGATATATAAGAGAGATGGACTCTTGTTTTCCTATTTACTTAATTGTCTTGAAGTGTTTTCTTAATAGTCCCCTTTCTAAAGAAGCTTGCTTCTCTTTGGGTAAAGGAGAAATATATACACAAGTAAAAATATCTATATCCACATATATGTAATATTTATATATAATGTATGTACACAATAATTTTAACTTATATATATTCAAATACTTATCCCATTTTATTTTCTTGCTATGTCTGTTTAATATCATCTTAAGTCACATTTCTCTTACATAATTATTCATTGGTAATGTGCTACACCATATTTCCTTCCATTTTATATTATATATATGTATATATATTAATATCATTCTTATAATACATTACTTAAACTTTGATAAGATCTAAAGAAACATTCTGATTATTTCGAATATACTTTAAAGGTCTCATCAAGAAGAGGCCTATAGAAAGGCAAAGACATATAGAGACAAAGAGAGAGATAAAGAGAGACAGAGAGATAGACAGAGACGGAAAAATGGATATAAAAGACAGAGGCAAATAAGAGTATTTTTTTTCTGTTGAATGAAAAAAAAATTCCAAAATTCAAGATGAAACTTTGGAACAAAAATAGGGTATAAATATATTAAATTAAGCTTGATTTAAAGTGATATATTTGGTTCTGAAGGCAATTCCCCCAAAATATTCTATTAATTAGTAACTTCATCAATGTACAGAATAAACAACTGAAGTCTGAAGTAGAAAATGGTTTCTGTAAAGGTCACATAGTAAATTAGGATTAAAGCTGGGTTTAGGCCATGCATTTCCTGTCATCCAGATCAGTACTTCTGTCAGTACAATGTATAAATGGAGAAGGAAAGTTCATCTGAAATTTTTTTTTCCATATATCTCCACTACAACCTAACTGATATACAAATATCTCCTCATTTTCTATTCAACTTTCCACTTGTGATAAAAAATTTCAGATATTTCCCACTTGATAATTAAGGTGGTAATTTGATCATTGAGAAGCTAACAAAACAATATTTAATGTATTATACTGCAATTTATTCCATTCTCTGGAGATTCAATAGAGATGTATCTATAGAAATTGTAAAGGTAGAATTAAAACAAATAGTAACCAGTAGAGACAAAAACTTAAAAATCTTTGGATTTGCTTATTAGTAGCCTAGATGAGCTTGAGTCCTTCATATAGATAAATAAAGGCACATTAACTGAATGAAAAAATATATTTTCAGGTTAATCTATGGAAAGGGGAATTAATTAAATTTGGACACAAGTATATAAACTGGACATAATATTTTCAAACTTTTCAGAAACCAAATATACTACTATTGTCAGCTTGCCCTGATTTTTTTTTCTTTTTTAATCTTTTCTTTTTTCCAATCACATGTGGAAACGATTTTTAATCTTTTTTTTTTAATTTTGAGTTCCACATCCTGACACTTTTCTTGTCATTATTTTGGTTTTCTTATTGACCTCTCCTTCTAATACAGTAGGAGAATTAATGAATGGATAAATATTTTATTTTATTTTATTTTATTTAAGCAATCGGGGTTAAGTAACTTGCTCAAGGTTACACGGCCAGTTATTTCTGGGTGTGGTGCTGAGTGTCTGAGCCCGGGATTCGATCTCCAGGTCGTCCCAACACTGGAGCTGGTACTCTTATTCGCTGAGCCACCTGGCCGCCCCTAAGCAATTGGGGTTAAGTAACTTGCTCAAGGTTACATGGCCAGGTGTTTCTGGGTGGGTGCTAAGTGTCTGAGCCCGGGATTCGATCTCCAGGTCTTCTCAACACTGGAGACAGTGCTCTTACTTGCTGTGCTACCTGGCCGCCCCGGGATAAATATTTTATTAAGAGCTGACTAAAAATGATAAAAATAGTAAATTGAGATTTGTGATGTACTTTGCAAACTGTGAGGCACTATATTAATGCTACCAAATATGCCACCACCACCACCATCACTAGTACTATAATTACTATAAATACTGTCACTTTCTCCTCCTCCTCCTCCTTTTCTTCCTACTACTACTATTACTACTACTTCTTGACAATTGTGCTTGGCTCAGAAGATAAAAATAGAAAAAAGCAAACCAACCCCTGTTCTCAAGGGACTCACATTCTAATTTTCAAATACAAAAGTTAAAGTTCAATTTTACCATAGATGGAAAGGTCTGGAATTCCTAAGAGTTTCATGATAGGATGGAAGACAAGGCCCTTGGCTCTGTAAGCTACCTCACTAGTTGTAGCAACATTTTTTTAAATTGGAATTTTACTCTTAAACAATGCTTTTTTTTTATAATCATGTTTGGGCTACTGGAGGGTATCAGGTTATATTTATTTTTAAAGTTTCAAATTCAATCCTGGGGTGATAAGTTGGGTCTCAGATATTTTCTTATTAGAAATATAACTAGGAGAGTCTTAGAATACTTCAATTGTCCTAGACTGTATCTTTATTTGAACATCAGGGGAATGCCTTGGGAAATGACTCACAGGGAATCAACACACAAACAAAATGTACTCTCAACACATACCTCAGTGCGTGACTGGTCTGGAGGACAGAAATGGAGATATACACATCAAGAGAACTCCTTGGGATTTTACATAATGTAATGATGTCCTTCATGTAACCCTGGAGGCTCACTTATATCTAAAACAAACTTATTTTCAAACAACCCTCATTGTCAGAATAATTAAATACAATGGCAATCTTTTAGTCTGCTTCTGTGAGTTAGATGATATAGCCCCCAAACATGTTATGTCTATAGTAAAAGAGTTAGCATTTATTTTACCTGATTTTGGTATCACCTCATAGACGACCTAGTTGCACTTCAAATGACAAATATGTGTGTGTGTGTGTGTGTGTGTGTGTGTTACCAGTAGTACATAAAAACCTCTGGAGTCTCTTGCTACAGAGACCCCAGAAATCTAATTCATGTATGATATAAGGGCATTCAATATAGGATGGCCTTCTTTGTCCATAAAAGGTTACCAGAAGCATCTCATGGAGATCAAGAAAATTAGATATTCTTATGTTCTTTATTATACCATTTTCACTTGTTCGACAAGACTGCCAATCTTATTTCTAGTAGGAATAATGGAGTGTTCAGGTCCTCCTTCTTCCTCTCCTCCGAAGTCTTTATAGATCTGTTATGCTTCCCTCTCAAAGATGAAAATAATATGCTTACACTATGTCAAGGCGTTCAAAACACATGCTCAGTGCAAGGTTGTATGTTACATGGCAGAGAACGAATGACACAACTACTGGGAAGCTCATGACCAGGAAGAAGGGAATAAACTTATTTGAGCTAATTATTCTAAATTATTGAATCAATTATATTATCATATATACATAATTATCATTAATATTAATGAAATAAATTATTCTAAACATTTTTTCGTTTGTTAAGATGCTGAAGAACTTAAAGTTCTTTCTCTTCCCATTCTAAATTTGTTTTCCAAAGCAAAGCACTAATTCTGTTGCCAAACTTTTGATTTCAGATAACAATCTTAATCTTACTCAACATAAATGTTTTAATATCAATGCAATACCCATAGCAGCCACTATGAATATGCATACATATTTCCAGGGTAGATTCAAAAAATATAATAAACTTTCTTCATCAAAGGTAAAACCAAAATATGTATTTGCAATATCATTAGGATACAAGAAGGTAAGATTTAATAGGGTATTTATCACTAATCCAAGGAGTGCCAGCATCCTAAACTTTCTTTCTGTCATTCTTCCCCACCAAAACAAGTTCTCCTAGACAAATTCTGCCCTCTTCCCACTCACAGCTTGCTTTCCTCTCTCTACTCTGCCTGACTCTCACTATTTGCTCTTGCTCCCTCTCCTCCTTAGGCAAGCTCATCCCACACTCAGCTACATGTTACCCAGGCTTCATGTGATCAAAGGGTCCATGTGTTAAGCCTTGTAATGGATGGGGAAGATCTTCCTATTATATTAACATTACATGAGGCCCCAAAATCTTTCCTTTCCATTACATAGGCCAATGGGACTTTAGGGGTAACTTATATCAACATAACTTCAATAACAATATAAAAGAGATAAAACAAAATAAACACATAAAATGATGTATTAGCGTGAAGACTTGGGGACAAGCACTCTATCGTCTCCCCCTCAAATGAATGGGATCTAAAATCCCTTGTGGTAAGGAGCAAAGGTCTTTGCTTCTGAAACTGCTTCCTACTGAGATTGTACTAGAGCTGTCCCTGCTTGGAGAGGTCCCATTCGAGGGGCCAATTCCTTAGCCAGTATCCAGAGCTTGGTCAAGGCCACGTCCAGTGTTTATATATCATGGTCTCGGACAAATGGTGATGTCCAGCTGAAGCCTTCAGTCACCTACAAGTGGTGGGCACTAAGCCTATAGAAGGCACTAAGCCTCGCTGTCTGAATTTGTTTCATTATCCTCCCACATGTCCTCCTCCCAGGTGTTTGGGTCCTAATCAAGCCCCCCATGTGAAAGGGTTGCATTTACCTTCCTTTTGTTAACTTTGCTTTTTCATAGCTAAACTCACATCTGTCTTTTCTGCTACTACCTGATACTTTCTAAAATGTTCCTCTAAAGGAAAGTTCTGACTGTAGTATAGAAAACTTCTCATTAAAATCAGCTAACTCCTTTTCCAGCTGAAACTTTTCCTCCAACAATTTACCTCTACTTTCACATATAATATGATGACTTGTTAACAATGCCCATTCTCTTTAATATGAGTTGGGGCTTGGTTAATTTCCTATTCTCCCAGCACATGTGACAAACTTGGATACAATGATGCAGGAAGATTTGTAGGGGCAGTTCTTACTTCCCTATTTGGTCTAATATTAAGTCTGTTTTCTTGGTACATCTTATATAGTTTGTTAGTTAGAATACCATGTATTCTTCCATAATCTATCCGTACTCTATACAAATCTAGCAAACAGATTAAACAGATTAAAGGCCAAAAAGAGTAAGGAAACAATAACCAGAAGCAGGGTAAAAATAGAGTGTCAGCCATGCTTCTAGAGTCCATGAACCCACTAGAACTGCATCAATTCCTGTCTTATTTACTGTACATTGGTATCTCCCTTCAGCCAGATTTAAAGTCATAACTCTCAATATATCTATCCCAATGATGTATTCAGGAACAGGTACAATTGCCACTGTATAGTCTTAGGTAACTGACCAATTTTTATCATTAGTTTAACACATCTGGCTGGTATGTCAGCCCCTTCCAATCCTGTGATGGCAATAAGGATTCCATGCTTAAGTTTTTCAGGGTTTCCATATATAAGGGAAGCCTCCACTCCAGTATCTATTATTGCCCTAGTTACAATAGTTGATTCATTTTTTTTCCAATATATGTTTAAACTAATAGGGGGTCTATAATCCCGACTGTGTGTGTGTACTTTTTAAATCTGAGCTGGGGCCTGGTCAATTTCCTGTTTTCCCTGCATGTGTGGTGGACGTGGATTCAATGTTTCAGAAGGATTTGTAGGGACTATTCTTACTTCCCTATTCTGTTTGTTAGTTGGAATACCATCTCTTCTTCCATAATCTATCCCTGCTCTCAACAAAGCAATAAACATTTCTCTCCTTAATAATCTATTCTGACATTGAATCCACTGGCTACTTTCTCTCTTGAAGAAATGTATGTTTTCCCATTCCTCTATGCCACATAACTGTGCAATCTTATCTATCACCTCTGAAAGAGGGTACCCTATTTCACCAACTGTTAGAGCGGGAAGTATGTGTTTATAAGCAGGAGGAGCTGTGTTCACTATTATATTTCTATGAGAAACTGTTAAGGGTGTACTGTGAAATGCCTCTGCATTTCAAATCATAATTGCAGTTTGCATTACCTCTTGCTTTAACTTTCTCATATAGTCTTTAAGTGAACACCAGGATTTATCTCCACTAGGTCACATAGAGTCAGTGGAATACTGTTTATTGCATCCCTCAGCAGCTAAAGCTAACAGATTAGTTCCATTGTTACCTCCTTGAATATGGTAGTCCCTAAAAACTTATTGTATAAAGAGATTCTAAGACCTGTAAATTGCAAACAATCAATATTATGTATCCATACTCCTCCAGCCTCTTCATCGCTGATTGTCACTATGCGAAATTCTAATGATTCTCTCATTTTTGGAGTGAATCAACTTAAAATATCTGTGACCTCCTGCTGAGTAAAATCCTCAGTTACTCCCTTCAATCCTATGCTCTCCCCTCTCCCCCTTCTCCTACTTCCTTCATAGTATTGGATGAATGTCCACATTCCTGGAAGCCTCCTCATCTGAGTTTGTTTCATTTTCTTCCCACGGGTCTTCCTCCCAGGTGGCTGGGTCCCAAGCAGGCCCCACGTGCAGCAACTTCTCTTTTTCCGAGCTAAAGTCTTTTCTGCTACCACCTGATACTTTGTAACTTGCTCTTCCAAAGGACAATTCTGACTGTAGCATAGAAAGCTTCTCATGCAACTCAGTTAACTCCTTTTCCAACTAAACCTTTTCCTCCAGCAATTTTTCTATACTTTTACATATAATACAATAATTGGTTAACAATGATCGTTCTCTCCTACATACCCCTGCCATTTCTTTCCCCATTCCTATTGGTATTCCTTGCAAACATCTTTCTAAATCTGTGGATTCTCCTTTCTGTAGCCTCGGTTCCCAGTTTACACAGTCCTGGCCTTTTAACCCTTTCTCTCACCAGGGAGGAATAATATAAATCCTCCCATCCCAGAATATCCATTTCCTTTGCTAGAGCTTTCCTATCTCCACTAGAGGTTTTATATTCCATGATCCCATCCTCATTGCCAAATATAATGCCAATGTATATGACCACAGCAGCTTCTATGAATATGCATGTGTATTTCCAAGGCAGATTCGCAAAATATAATACTCTCTTCCTCAAAGGCAAAACCAAAAACATTTATTTGGGACATCATTAGAATACCAGAAGGTAAGATTTAACAGGGTACTCATCACTAATCCATGGAGCACACATATCTTAAACCTTCTTACTGTCAGGCCTCTGCAATAGTAGAAGTTCCACTAGACAAATTCATCCTTCTACCCACTCACAGCTTGCTCTCTCTGCTCCTTAGGCCAACTGCTCCCACTCATACATTGCTTTTCTCTCTCTGATCTGCCTGGCCTCTCATTCTCTGCTCTCTCTGTCTTTCTCTGTCTCTGTCTCTCTCTGTGTCTCTCTCTCTGTGTCTGTCTCTGTCTCTCTCATTCTCTGTGCTTTCTCTCTCCTCTCTTTGGGCAAGCTCCTCCCACACTCAGCTCCGTGTGATTTAGGCTCCATGTGCTACTCCTATTAATGGACGGGGAAGATCTTATTCTTTTAACATTACACATGCACACTTGTGGTACAAATGTACAAAAATCTAGTATACACGACAATACAAATGATCTGGGAATGACAGTTTAAGAGCTGAAAGATATCTTAGAAATTATCTATTCTAACACCATCTATTTATAACTCTTTTGTGACCACTGCCTATATAAAAGGAAAGAGATAGATAGATACATACATACATAGATACATAGACAGATAGAGAGAGATATAGATAGATAGATAGATAGATAGATAGATAGATAGATAGATAGATAGAT
>NW_027185771.1:23927486-23932376 GCF_028583685.1 Petaurus breviceps papuanus
GATAGATAGATAGATAGATAGATAGATAGATAGATAGATAGATATTCCGTCTGGGTAGAATCTATTTACTTACAAGTATTTTCCCTATCCTCATTTTGGGTAATTTTTATTTACATATTGGTGTTGACTGAAAAGAAATGGAGATTGCTTAAGGCTAAGGCTCAATATCAACCCCCAAATTTAGGTAAGTGGATGAAAAGGTTTATATTCAGATTGACTGAAGCACATGTGTTGATCTGCCTGACATCATATCTCTCAGATATCCATGGACTTTATCAATCTCCACTATTGTCTAAAAACCTCTCTTTTAGTTCTCTTTCCTTATCCAACCTGGTCCTCTAAATTATCTAGCCTGGCTTCATAATGATTGTCCTGTGATGACAGAGCCTAGCCTGTTCAAAATATAAACACATAATCTTACATGTACGTAGACTTTTTTTAGAATCCTCTGCTTAATTAACCTTATTTTTGAGGAGAATATAGTATGTAAGAAAGGACTCAGGATTAAAAACCAAGTGACCTCAGTTACAGCTTTTTATCTTTCTATAACCATGTGACAACCGATTCCTTTTCCTTTCTAAGCTCTATTTCCTAAACTGTGATAAAAAGATAGAGGTTTCACAAAAATAATCTTAAATTCCTCTCTAGTACTATTTTCTCATCCTGAGTCTATATTTTTTCAATTGTTTACCATTTTTCCCCTCCCACTCACAACTCCTCCCTAGAAAAAAGGAGACAAAGGAAAAACAAAGCTGTTAGAGGACAATACATACAATAAAGACTGACAGCTTCCTATATTAGTCATGTCCCAAAATATATCCTTTTCTGTATCTTGGCATGTTGGCCCTCCTCTCAATAGGTGGATAGCAAATACTTCATCATAGTTTCTCTGAAATCGTGATTGATAAATGGACTGCTCAGAGTTCTTAAGTCTTTAGAAATTATTATCATTATTTTTACACTCGATGTTATAGTATAAATTGTTCTAGTTCTCTTCCCTTTACTCTGTGTTGGTTAATCTAAATTTTCCTAAGGGTTGTATGTGCATGGTGTATCAGAGTTCCTTAGACTGTGTGGTCCTAATGTCCACAGTAAATAAATAGGCCTTAAATTATCCTAACTTAGCTATTCATGTAATTTACCCAAGGGGTCAGGTCACTCAGATAAGGTGGATATGCAAATGAGCCAATCTGAAATTGTCTCAAATAAGACCACTGGGTTTCTTTCCTCACTCTATAAGAATTGCCCTGTTCAACACTCATGTAGACAAAAGCAGTACAATTCTGCAATACAGGTATCCTGAGACCTTTTACCTCATTCTCTCTTCTCATGTGAGTGATGTAGAATGGCTAAGATTCTGTTTGTTATATATGTGCTCCCACTTCCTCCCCTCTGTTAATTATGTCTCCTTTCTATACTTTTATTTATGTTCTGCTCCATGTGTTAATAAATTTCTAAATCTTTGAATACAGTGGGCTTTCTCTCGAACTTGAGCCATGAAACTTTGCTCTTATGTCCTAACATTAGGAATACCTTGAATCATCCTAACATGCCAATTTTCTCTGAAATCTTTTCTTCATTTATTAGAGCAAATAATATAGCATTTTGTTTATGTAGCATACTTTGATTAGCCAGTGCTCAATGGATATGAACTTTTTGCTTTCCACTTATCTTACATTTCAGAAAGAGTTTATAATACATAGATAGTGGTTATATCAGAGATCATCCTCTTTCTTTGATCTTTTGGGTTGTCCATTCTGTGATCAATTCCTGGCTTTAATCATTTCAGATCTATGTTCTGAAATTTTATGTTCTAAGTGAAGGCTTCTTCCTGCAGTAATCTGTTTTCTAAGCATCTTGTTCTAGAATTCTTGTTTTAAGGTACCAGTTCTAATATTCTACAGTCCTGGACCCATGATGCTTGAATGCTCTATTTGTTTGATCACTGTAATTTAAGAAGCACAAACCAAGCAGAGTTGGGAGAATAACATAGACATGTAAATTTACTGGACAGTAAATGTTACCACTATAAAGTTTGGTGCAAGATTGAAATATTTTTTTGTTTGTTTTGTTTTTTTATTTAGTAAGAAAGTATCTTTTGGTCTCTGGAAAAATGAAGATAAAAAAGAAAAGAAAAAGAAAAAAAATTCCTAAGGAAATACCTAATTATCTTTTATAGATAAAACAGGGGGAGAGGGAGGGAATTTCCCCAAGAAAAAGATCATTAACCTGTCCCCAGAGTGGTTTGTTGGAAGAGCTTACAGGTCTTTGAACAACCTCCTGTTATACAATCACAAAGAAGAGCTTTATGCCTTCCTTTCTGACTACCTGTTGCAGAGAGAAATGGAGTTATTATGCTAAGCAGAAACCTGTAAGGAGAAGGAAAAGAAAGACCATTTAAATGCAAATCCTCTAATCCCAGGGATTCTCACTCTAAATAGAAAGTGGAACTTCAGGGTGACTCATGAAGTTAGCAATATAAGGTCATTCTTTAGGGATTACTTATTTCAGGAAATCTAATAACCGTCTTTATTGTGTAAGGATACATTGTCCCTCCTCAATGCTTTCCACAGACTTCTAATGTCAGCCATTTTTCAGGAACCATGTTTCTTCCCAGTTATGGGAAGCAGAGGAAGTTTCAGTGGATTTAAATCAGGCTTCCTAAAAGCTTGTTATATATGCAGTGTTAAATTGCGTATAGTAATTGCACAATATATATTTTCTTGGCATAATTACAGTGATAGTGCTGAAGAAAAGTATGGGAAGACAGTATCATGTGTATTTATTTGGAGATATAATCTATCGTGAGAACAATCCCAACACCAGGTAAATGACTCTGATTTGTGATCTCACAAATCATATATATTTTTCTCTTGCTTTATTCCTGCCTCTCTTCCTCTCTTTCTCCCTTCCTTCCATTCTTCCTTCCTTCTTTCTTTCCTGCCTGCCTACCTTCCTTCCTTCTCTCCCTGTAGAGCCCTCCCTTCTCTCTCTCTCTCTCTCTCTCTCTCTCTCTCTCTCTCTCTCTCTCTCTCTCTCTCTCTCTCTCTCTCTCTCTCTCTCTCTCTCTCTCTCTCTCTCTCTCTCTCTCTCTCTCACTTCTGTCAATCTTTGTATCTCCTAGAAAATATTCAAAAGGTTGACTGTAAAACAATATAACAATGGAGTTACAGACAGATGTTTTCATATCTTCTTCTGAAACTTTATTTGTTAAATCTTTGCTTGTGAAAATAAATGTTCTGAAACTTGGGGGGCAGAGTCAACATGGCAGAGTAGAAACAGGACTTCTGCAGGACTCCAGCTTCCACTTCCCCCAATTCATGTAAAAGGGGACTCTGAACAAACTTTAGAGCTACAGAACCCACAAAATGATGCAAAGAAGCTAACCTCACACTGAGGACAGCCCAGCAGGCCAGCAGAAATCAGCCAGCTTAGTGCTCTGGGAGATTAGCCCAGCTGCACTCTGAGGTTTTAACCCCAGGGTGGGCCTGACCAACCACCTGCTGGAGGGACTCCAGATAACCAGAAGCTGTGGCTGCTTAAAGAATTATCAAAACATAAATTCTAAGGAAAAAGTGAGAGGTCAGTGCAGTGTGAACTTTGGGATCCAGTAGTTGGGAGTGCATTGGCCTCTTCCCCTGGGGCGAAAAACCGCAGCCTTAAAGCCACCCCCATGTGGTACCTTCAGCTCCCAGCCTGCAGAGTGCAGGCGGACCAAACTACCAGTCTGAGGGGTCATCTCTCTTGCTTTAACCTGCTTGGATATGGATTATGGTCTAGGGTGGAGGTCCTGGGGTGGGTGACCAGCTTGTCAGAGTATGAGGAAGCTTTAAAGAGGGCACCCAACTAATGCCTTCAGCAACTGAGAAAACTCCAGCATTTGATATGAAGCCCCCCTGTCTGATAGCAGAGTCCTACTGTGGCAAAAAGCCCAAAAGTCAAGTAATTGACCGGCAAAATGAGCAGGCAAAGTAAGCAAAGCAAGCAAAGCAATTCAACATTAGACTCCTATTTTGGGGACAAAAAGGAACAATGAATGGAACAGGAGGGAGACAGTGAAGTCAGAACTCCTGCACCCAAAGCTTCAAAGGAAAACACAAGCTGGTTATAAGCCATAGGGGACCTTAAGAAGCAGATAAGAGAAGTGGAGGAAAAATTGGGAAGAGAAATGAGAACGATGCAAGAAAATTATGAAATGAGAGTCAATAGCCTGACTGAGGAAAATAGCACCTTAAAAAATAGACTAACTCAAATGGCAAAAGAAACTCAAAAAGGCAATGAGGAGAAAAATTCCTTAAAAGGCCGAATGTGCCAGATGGAAAAAGAATCTCAAAAGCTCAATGAGGAGAATCATTCCTTCAGAATTAGATTGGAACAAATGGAAGCTAATGACTTTATGAGAAATCAAGATGCTGTTCAACAGATACAAACAAATGAAAGAACAGAAGGCAATGTGAAATATCTTATGGGAAAAAACCACTGACCTGGAAAATAGATCCAGGAGAGATAATTTAAAAAATTACTTGACTACCCAAAAGCCATGATAAAAGTAAGAACCTAGAAATCATCTTCCAAGAAATTATCAAGGAAAACTGCCCTGATGTTTTAGAAACAGAGGGCAAAATACAGGTTGAAGGAATCCACCAATCACCTCCTGAAAAAGATCCCAAAAAGAATACTCCTAGGAATATTATAGCCAGGTTTCAGAATTCCCAGATCAAGGAGAAAATATTACAAGCAGCCAGGAAGAAACAATTTGAATATTGTGGAAACACAATCAGAATAACCCAGGATCTGGCAGCTTCTACACTGAGGGATCAAAAGGTTTGTAATATGATATTCTAGAGATCAATGGAGCTGGGTTTAGAACCAAGAATCACCTACCCAGCA
>NW_027185771.1:23932476-23940638 GCF_028583685.1 Petaurus breviceps papuanus
AGCCAGGTTTCAGAATTCCCAGATCAAGGAGAAAATATTACAAGCAGCCAGGAAGAAACAATTTGAATATTGTGGAAACACAATCAGAATAACCCAGGATCTGGCAGCTTCTACACTGAGGGATCAAAAGGTTTGTAATATGATATTCCAGAGATCAATGGAGCTGGGTTTAGAACCAAGAATCACCTACCCAGCAAAACTGAGTATCATGTTTCAGGGGAAAATATTGTCATTCAGTGGAATAGAGGACTTTCAAGGATTCTTGATGAAAAAAAAAACAGAGTTCAATAGAAAATTTGATATTCAGATACAAGAAGCAAGAGAAGCATGAGAAGGTAAACAGGGAAAAGAAATCATAAGGAAGTTATCAAAGTTGAAATATTTATATTCCTATATGGAAAAGTGATAATTGTAAGTGATGAAACTTTTCTCAGTATGAAAATAGTTGAAGGGAATATATATATATATATATATATATATATATATATATATACATATGTGTGTGTGTCTATATAGGAGAGTATATGATCATGTGAATACATATGTGAATGTGTGTTAATATGTTTTCAGGTATACATAGTAGAGGGCACAGGACCATGGAAGGGACGATACTTAAAAGGTGAAATTAAGAGGAGTAAGAGGAATATAACGAGAGGAGATGAGGAGAGACAGAATGGGGTAAACTATCTCATATAGAAGAGGCAAGGGAAAATGTTTGCAATGGAGGTGAAAAACAGGAAGGCAAAAAGGCAAAACATTATTCTCATTGAATTTGGCTCTGGGAGGGAATGACATACACACTCAATAAGGTATCTTACTCTACAAGAGAGTAGGAGGGAGGGGGATGATGGAAGGGAGAAGAGGCTGGGGGGGGGAAGTTGGAAGCACTCACTTTTGAAAAGTGACAGGATCAAAGTAGAGAATGGAACAAGTGGGAGGTGGGATAGGAGGGAGGGAAATATAGTAAGTCTTTTACAATATATCTGCTATGGTAATGTTTTGCATAGCTACAGATGTACAACCTATACTGAATTGCTTATCTTCCCAGTAAGTTTGGGTGACAAGGGAGGAAGGGAATGAATCTGGAATTCAACATTTTAAAATCAAATGCTTAAAAATATATAAATACAATTATTAATACTATTTTACATGTAATTGGGATGTAAGATGTATAGGCATTGGGGCATGGAGATCCACCATGCCCTACTGAAAAAGTCAAGGGGAGTATGGGAGGGAGCAGATTGGAGGAGGGGTTATCCTGTGGGACTGATATTTTGGGGTGGTGGGTAGTGGAAAAACAGGGGAAAAAAACGAACAGTGGAAAACCAAAATCTGGCAGAAATGAATGATGTAAACCTGAAGTTAATAAAGAATTTGAAAAAAGAAAAAGAAAAGAAAAGAAATCTTCCTTCACACACCTATTTCTAACTTCCAAATCATAAGGAAAGTACAAACAATACTCTGAGTGGTTTGTTTGGGCTAAAGATATAAGCTTTAATGTGACTGACCTCATTTTGTTAAACTGTGTCTTATATAAGCTTTTTTTGGAACATGGGGATTTTGAGAAATTTAAACTACAAAGACATTTAATACATTTAATTCCATATCTGAAAATGACCTTTAGAGAATGGATACTAGTATAATCAAAAATTTAGAACCAAAATGTACTTCAGGGATCATTTTATCTACCTCCTTTATTTTGTAGATGAGGAAACCCAGATTTAGAAGGGCAAAGTGGTTTGTCCATGATCACACAGTTATCTAATCCCAAGCAAACCTGAGATTAGCATGTTAATCTACTGTCTTTCTGGTTAGGGCTCTTTTACCTAGAACAGGTTGCCTCCAAAAATTAGATTATCTAGTAGACCTGTGTGCCACATTACTCCTCAATTTGGTTAAAGGTTCTACTGATTCTATTAATAATGATAATGATATTAATAACAGCTAGCATTGATATAATGCTTTAAGGTTTGTGAAATGCTATGAATATCATTCTCAATTTATCTACACAACAACCCCGGGAGGGAAGTGCTTTTTTTATCCCCACTTTACAGAGGAGGAAAATGGAAGACAGAGGTTAAGTGACTTGCCCAAGTTCACATAGTATCTAAGGTTGGATTTGAACTGAGGCCTTCCCAGAGGCAGTGCTTTCTCCACTGTACTAACTAGCTACTCAACCTAGCTACCATCATCCTTAACATTAATTTGGCAGAGGAGAGAGTTCATTAGATTTCAGTCAGAGATCTCATTTCAAATCCTCCTTTTCTATAAACTTGGCACATCACTTTCTGTGTTACTTTGGACAAGTCTCTTTTCTCTGAGCTTAGTTTTCTACTGCTTCAAACAAGGGTAACAACATTGATAATTCATCTTTAAAAGACCTGTTAGGATGGTGGAAGGATATACCCTACATAGAGAGTTTTGTAGCTCCTACCATAACAACTCATATATATATATATATTTTGCTTTTTGGAGGGCAATCGGGGTTAAGTGACTTGCCCAAGGTCACATGGCTATTAAGTGTTAAGTGTCTGAGGCTGGATTTGAACTCAGGTCCTCCTGACTCCAGGGTGGGTGTTCTATTCACTGCACCACCTAGCTACCCCACAACTCATATTTACAAAGCACTTTCCTCACATTTCTTCATTGACTATTCAATAACTATTTATTAAAGGTCCTACACATAACTTGAACTATTAGATCTTATGTTAGGATCTGGAATTAAAGTAGGGTAAGATAGCATCATTTTTTCTAAATAGAACCTGAAGATCATGAAGTATGAAGTAATGTGTGGTCACTCAAATAGGAAATGGGAGGGCTTAAAGAGGATTTGAACTATCAGAGACCAGGCATGTCATGGGATTTAAGGACCATGGTATTATCTATTTCCCCATGACACTCCCACACTTCCTTTAGCTAGGTTGACTCTTAAAATAACAGGAACCACTAATTTACACAAACACATCAAGACATCAGTCATGGGCATGGCTCATGATAATTTTTATGTTAATATAACAGTTTGGTTACACATATAAAAATAATGCAATATAACATAACATAATTTAATGCAATATACTATGAAATGATATAGCATTACCTAGCATATAACATGCCATAGGTTATGATATGATATTTGGCCAGGACGATGGGTAGTTCGTAAGCAACTTCCTTGTTAGGGTGGATAGGTGGCACAGTGAATAGAACACCAGCCCTGGAGTCAGGAGGAACTGATTTCAAATCCAGACTCAGACACTTAACACTTACTAGCCATGTGACCTTGGGCAAGTCACTTAACCCCAATGGCCCTGCCTTCCTCCTCCAAAAAAAAAAAAAAGAAAGAAACTTCCTTGTTGATGGGGTGAGCCTAATTCTTTTCCTCCATCTCCTGTGACCAGGCAACTAGTTCTCCTTGGCAAGGAATTTTAAAGATTATATAGGACCAACTCCTCCTTACTCCATACACCCCTATGGGTATGTATGTATACACCCTTGGATAAAAGACACCCTAGGATACTGGAGCCTTGGTAGGTCTTAAGAAGAGGAATTATCTGAATATGAGTTTTCTAGATTTCTTTGAAGTCATGGTGTTGGTAAATTTGCAATCACCTGAGTTCCCTAAATGTTCTATTCTACTTGTTTGTAGACAGATTCTTAGATTTTTACTTGATGCCTGAGGTATCAACTTGATGTGGCCACAAATAAGACATAGATCTGTTTATGTTTTTAAAATTTATTTAGTATGTTACAAAGGAAGTATTTAATGATCTATTGTTTATAGATCTGTTTACTTTGCCCTATCAAAGGCTTTAACTTAAGGGATCTTGGAGTTGGTGGGGCAATTTGTAAAAGTAAATCCTCAGGAAATTAGGGGCCCAAAGGACTGACCCTAAAGGCTCTTTCTTTTTTCTTCAAAATGTCAAACTAACAAATATTTGTCAACTTTGTAGTATGTTTCAGGAACTTTGTTTCACCTAATATACAAAAAAAGGTAAAACAAAACTGAAAACAAAACAAAAAAATCAATAATAACAAAAAGCCATACCCTCGAATTGCTCTTAATCTAAATGAGGGAGATACCAGATAAACAAATTCTCTTCCTTCCAATTCTCTCTCTATCTTTACTTTCCCATGTGATTTTAACTAATTCTTCCCTCTTTGCAAATGATTCCTAACTTTTTATTGTAAATTCTGACTACTTTATTGGTCTCTAGACCCTTGTCTCCAAATATAGAGGACTGCAGTAACTATATATACACCAATATTAGTATCAACCTATCCAAAACAGAACTCTTTGAAAAACTATTTTTTAAAAATAAATTGGGTTTTAAGTAACTTGCCCAAGGTTAGACAGCCAGTTATTTCATGTGGGTGTTAAGTATCTAAGGCCAGAACCGATCCCAGGTCCTCCCAACTCCGTGGCCTGCACTATTAGTGCGCCTGAAAAACTATTTTTAATAGAAGGATTTGTTCTATGAAATTTGGATTCAGTCAAAAAGCCTCACTTGAGGACTTAGAGGGTTACACATGGTCTCAATGCCACAGTCTCTCCAGCCCTGGCTCTTTCCCTTCCCTCAAAACCCTCCCTTCTTTACTTCATTACTATCTGTGGTACCACGATTGACTAATCCTCTATGTTAGAAACTTTTAGTTTTTTTTTTCTCTTTCTTCCAATTAAATACTCAGTTTTGCTGATTCCATTTTCTCCATATCTCTCATATCTCTCATTTATAAAATAGTATTATAGCAAATAGAGTACTAGATAAAAAATTCTAACCCCCCCCCCCCCAAAATGGAAAAATAAAATCTCTGGATGACAATTTGATACTTGTTAAATCTTTTAGGGTTATTTTAATTTCCAAATGTTATATATTCAAAACACTTAATAGTAAAAGCAGTAGATAGAGGTATTTTAAACACTCACTTTATTTCCACTATTAGTATACTAGAATATGAGATCCTCAACCAAACTGGACTATTGCAATAACTCCATAAAAGGTTTTCCTTCATTTACTCTTACTTCCTCCACCTGACCCTTCAAGCTTTCACTAGCCAAATCACAGTTTTTTGATAGAGTTTTTGTATCTATCTATCCCCTAGTGAATAAAATTCAGTTATTTTTGTGGTATTCAATAACCTTTATTATCTCCTGCCCCTTCTTTTCACACTACTCTCTTTTATGCCTCCCTATATATACATATATATAATATACACACATGTATACATATACATACACACACATGCCATTACCCAAGGAAACTGGCCTGGAACCTATCTCCAGAAAAGCCCCTGAACTCTCCTATATCAGTGCTTCTATTAAAAATTCTTCTTATTGTCCAATATCTTTTTTTCTCATTACTTACCTATTGAGTTCCCACCTATACTGTAAAGTCAAACATAAATGTTATTTTGTCCATTAAACATTCCCTGATAAAAACTTACCTTTTTGCCTATCACTTTCTCATGAACTAATATCGTGTTATAGTTGTTGGTGATTATATTTTATCCCTTTAAAATCTGTAAGATACATGAAGACAAGGACTGTGTATTACCAAAACAATAGATTTATACCCCAACCCCAATCCCAGCAACTCACACCCCTTAGTGCTTAATAAATGATTGCTAAATGAATGAGTACTCACTTTTGACTGTGAAATCATTTTTGGAAGATGCAAGGCCAGCCTTACAGAAGACCCTGGGGCTCTAACCATGCATTCAGTTCTGACTGTGACACATATGTTCATTTCACAATCAGAAGTCCTCCTGCTGCAATCACCCATGGATCATGTTACTGATTCATTTGTCCCCTAGAGGCAGATGATTATTATGAAAAAATTAGAACTCCATCTCTCAAAAACCTAAATAATAACTTCAAAATAATCTTTGCTGCTTTAGAAAATGGGGACTCCTACTGATCATTTTCAAAAGCCTAATTCCATCAAAATCTTGAGATTCAGTGTCACTCCAGGGGTGAGTCAAGTTTAAATTTGCATTTGTTAATTCTTTTAGAAAGAGGAAGAATCATTCTCAGAAAGAAGAGCTGTGCATATTTATATGACTCAAGTAAAATTCCCATAATAGTAAACAGTCCTGTGCCCTGGGTTACAGAAGTATGCATTTTCTCCTTTATTCCAATACTTTAACTCTGAATAAAGACATTTTTTCAAAATGTGATTTCAAATAAATCCAAACTTCAAAATAAATATGAATGAAAACAAAATTAAATGATATAATTTTAAATGTTATAGCTTAAAAGGAATTAGAATAGCAAATATCAGAACACAGAAGACAAAATGTTAGAATGATGAAATATAGATTATTAGCACTGGAAAGCATCTGAAAATATAGAAAGTATGATTTAACTTTACAGCACAAATTACTAAAATAAAGAAATTTAATCTTGACAATGAATTTAGAGACTATTGAGTCTCAATGTAAAATTAAGGGAATCAACATTGCTAAAGGTTAAGTGAATTGCCCAAGATTGCAATTAGTTGGTGACTTGAATTCCAGAGATCTGGATTTCAAGGCTTAATTCTTCTACTGTCAGATATACACTGGTGCATAATAAAAAAGTCATTAACTAAGAGTCAGGAAAACTGATTTATATGCCCCTAGGCAACTTGCGAGCAGTCTGTATCACTCTGGGCAATTTTTTTTTTCACTCTGTATGTGTCTATTTTTTCACTGGCATAAAGTAAAAATGGCACTAGGGTGATCATGAAAAAGTGAATCCTTGACAGTCCCTTTCAGCTCTCAATCCCATGCTCTTAAATACTCATTGAAAGAATGTGAGTGGGGATACACACTACCTATTGCAAATAAAATTCAAACTTATGAAATAATCAAATACAAAGAGCACTGGAAAAGAGATAATGTTTAAGTTTCCAAGTCATGTGAGCAACAAGATGGTAAACTAGCCTTTTGTTTTTTTCCTAATCTATGGCCTCTGAAACCTCTCCAAAACAGAAAATAGGCCCTAAAGATAAAGAGAGGTCAACAGTTCCCATGGTCTAGAATCTAAAAGAAGGGTAAAAAAAAAAAGTTTTAAAAAATGCAGAAATTGTTCATTAACTCAGAGCTCACCGAGTACCCCTTCCTATCCCTCTCCAACCCAAACTATTGGAAGTGAGGCTACACTACCACATATAAGCACATGAAACAGGTTTTCACTAAATTTTACCCCTTATCTATTTCCATTGCAAAGCAACCTGTACTGCAGGGCCCTTCTGGAGCAAAAGCCTAAGTCAGGTGAGAAGCAAACTGAAAGTCCTAACACTACAAAGTTCTGAATTGCTGATTCTGGTTCAGAAAACTAAGGATCAGTGAAAGCAGGGCAGGTCACAAGGATAGGGGACCATGGGTATAAAAGTAAGTCTGTGCAGTAATCCACCAAGCCTGAGAGAAAAAGCCCAGCACCCACCTGTGGGTAGTTTTGATCACTCAAAAATCAGTTGGGCCAAAAAGCTAAGCTGGTAAATTGTATTCCTGAGTGTTGAAGGAGGCTGAGATGCTTTTAGATCCAATCATTAATCAGAAGGGAAAAATGTCAGGAAGTTAGTAATAAGGAAAAGTAGGGGTGTGAGTAGGGGTGGGGAAGAAACTGAAAGAATCAATGATTCCAGTAAGAAGAAAATTAAGAGACCTTGAACATAAACAAATATATCAATGAGAAAAATAGTAACAAGAGAAGGAAATATGGCCTCCAGAGCTAATAAACAAGATTTGACTTCTGTGAATAAATGCTGCAAAGTAAAAAGAAATGATCTAGCACTTAATGAGATAAAGGACCCTGTGAAATTTAAGAATATGAAACCACAACACTATTCTTCAATGGTTTAAAGAGAAATGAGAAAAATGAAAACATTATTTCTATGCTGCCCAACAAAATAATGAGCAAAATGGTTAAACTTGAATCTACTGAAAGGGCAAGTCTCATCTAAGAAACAATAGAGAAAATAAGTTGGGAATCCAAATATCTAGATGTGAAGGACAATATAAAAGAAAAGAAGCAAAAAATAACAACAACAAGATAAAAATATCCTTACTGTGTAAACAGAACGTGCTAAACTTGAAGGCACAATGTGCAGAGATAACCTAAAGATCATAGGTAAGCTAAAAGGAAGGAAGGAAGGAAGGAAGGAAGGAAGGAAGGAAGGAAGGAA